>NW_015167531.1:286575-335251 GCF_001447785.1 Gekko japonicus | reverse complement strand
GCTTCTACCCGTTCCGGGAATTGGTGCAGTGCTAACTGAAACCTCTTAAAAGTGCTTCACTGAGGCTGAATTGTGTTCTTTAATTAGCCTGCACAAAGTGGCATAACCTTGAGTAAATGGATGAAAATTTCCAATCAAACGGCCTTAGAAAGATGCTATCAGGGTTGGCACATGTGGGAGATACACGATACCAGTGGTGAAATGATTTCCCCTCTCTGTTCCTTTATTGTTTCATCAGTTAATGCTTGGCTACGTTTTACTCCTCCTTAATTCTCGGGAATTGCTAAAAATAATTCTGAAACTGGACACTTCTTTTGATTCCTTCACTCCAATAGGATCATTCCCCACCCAACGTTATCACTGTGCACCTGTGCATTGTGAAAAAAGTGGTCTTTGTGTAGTTTTAGGAGTGAACAAAGATTCTTTTTGTGCAGCATTGTGTTGATGAACTCATGTCTTGGGCACATCGGTAAAACACCTAACAAAAAGAATCTTACCCATCCATTCTAAGTATTCCTATCCTGGACTCTTAACCAGATGGCTTACTAAGCATCATACAATGGGAACAGTGCTAAGTAGATCTACTCAGAAGTAAATTCCACTAAGTTTAATAGGACTTACTCCCCGGTGAGGGTGTGCAGGACCAACAAAACTATACATACATGAATAAATAAGAAAGGCCCCGGTCACTCGGCAAAGTTGCCATGGGAGGGGCACGGAAGGTGGGCGGATTATCCAGGCGCGATCACACCCCAATATCTGGGAAGTGGAGCGCACCCGTGGCTTACCACCGACAATGCGCATTTAAAAACTAGTACCTCCAAGGTCCTAGTAAACGTTTGCCACAGACTGCCTCCAGACGCCCGTGGTATGATCGCGCCAGCACGCGGCATTCCCCTCTGGTCCCTCGTTTACCCGCCGGCACTGAGGGAAGGACCCGTGCTGTGCTGCCGGCACGTCTGATCGTGTAATCGCGGATCAAACTGTGGCAGGGCAATTAGCCACGCTTCCCCCCTGCGATATCCGGCCCGTGTGCCCGGGGCCAAATACTCTTAACAGGATATCTCTTCAGAGGTTTAGGAATATTTCCAGGGGTATTCTGTGCTCGTAATTTTCTTGATGGTTTGGCAATCAGAGCCGGCAACAGTGACCATCTGGGTCAGAGTGCGCTGGATGTGGCTCTGATCCAGCAAGAATAACTGAACATATAGTCCTGGATGCGCAGGACATGACCTAGAGGCAATTTACTCATGCAAGCCCTTGTTCAGTGCTTCTCTCTCTCTCTCTCTCTCTCTCTCTCTCTCTCTCTCTCTCTCTCTCTCTCTCTCTCTCTCTCTGGATTGGGTAGGAAGACTGGTTATGGGGCAATCACTAGATATGAAGAAGAAGAAGAGCTGGTTATTATATCCTGTTTTTCTCTACCTTAAGCCATCTCAAAGTGGCTTACAATTGCCTTCCCTCCCTCTCCCTACAACAGGCACCTTGTGAGGTAGGTAGAGCTGAGAGAGTTCTGAGACTACTGTGACTGGCCTGAGGTCACACAGCAGGCCTCATGTGGAGGAGTGCGGAATCAAACGCAGCTCTCCAGATTATAGTCCACCGCAGCATTGCAGCCACCTTATACACAGCAGAGATCTGGATGTTGCACTGGTGTGCTAATGTTGAATGGATAGCAGCACAGTTTAAGTAACATGCTGGGCACATGGATGAGTTCCCCCCCCCCCAACAGTGTCACATTAAATCAGGCCTGAGTTTCTAAGGGGATTTTCTGCTTAGTATATATGCATAGAATTATAGTGTTACATAAATAAATGCACACCATCAAAAAAGCAAATACTGAAAAAGGAATCATGAAAAAAATATGATTTCTTGTTTGTTTGGACAGATTGGCCTTATTTTAAAAATGCTGAAATAATGTGCGGAAAAATATTTATGAAATAACTTGCTGTATATTGAGACAGGACCTCTCTGTGATAATGAAGCACTTCAAAGACACAGTGCGGCTAAAAGGCAGATTCTCTAGAAGCAGATCTGACTGCAGCTAGAATAACAACTACAAATTGGAGAATCCTCAGGATTTATTTGTTAAACTTCATGGTATCCCGGAGATGGAGCGACTGATACATTTACATTTAAGAGGATGAAGACAGATGGCAGATAAGTTACCAAGGAAATGGGATTTATTTTTTAATTACTGGAATTCTAACAATGCATTATCTGTGCTTTTAGAAACATCTTGGCAAAACAATAACATTTTGGCATTAGAAGCTAAAGTGAGATTGGTTGTGGGAGAATATTGAAACATGAAAAATGTTTTGCCATGTGAATGCATAAAAAGACATTTAAAATATCTGGGAAGCTCCTTTAGAAAACTTCTCTTTTAACAGTTAAGATCCTGAAAATATTTGACAATGCCCAAGTATCTTTGGAGGACACTTCTAAATTCTTTCCAGAATATGTCATAACCATGCAAATTATGTATTTACATTATTATTCCTCTTAAGGAACTTAGTGTAGTGGTGCATAGCTCCTTTTTTATCTCCCCAATAAGTTTGTAAAGTAGGTTAGGCTGAGAGAGAAAGTGACCAACTCAAGTTCATGCAGTGCATTTCCTGGAGGAGTGAGAATCTGAACCCAGCTCCCAGGTCCCTCATTCTATATATAGTTCTGGAGAGCTAAGGAAAAGATGATTTGGCCAAGGCCATTCTGTCAGTTAGGTATATAAAAGGGCAACTAAAATGAACATAAGAACATAAGAGAAGCCAATGTTGGATCAGGCCAATGGCCCATCCAGTCCAACACTCTGTCACACAGTGGCCAAAAATACCAGGTGCCATCAGGAGGTCCAGCAGTGGGGCCAGAACACTAGAAGCCCTCCCACTTGCCCCAGAGTCCCTATCTATACCTTGTGGCTAATAGCCACCGATGGACCTCTGCTCCATATGCTTATCTAATTCCCTCTTGAAGCTGTCCATGCTTGTAGCTGCCACCACCTCCTGTGGCAGTGAATTCCATGTGTTAATCAATGATGATGATGATGATGATGATTATTATTATTATTATTATTATTATTATCATCAATGATTGCTGGATGGGTGGGTTGGAACACTTTCCTTCTGAGGAAATGTGGAAGAGTTTGGGACTCTTTCATTTAGAGACTTGTTCATTTAGAGCAAAGACAACTCAGGGTTGGAATGGACATGATAGAGTTTTATAAACTTATGTATGAGGTGGGGAAAGTGTACAGAGAGAATATTTTCTTCTCTCCCAATGCTAGAACCTGTGTGCACCCAATGAAGTTGATGGGCAGTGGGTTCAGGACAGACAAAACCAAATTCTCCACTGAAAGATAATTCTCGAAACAACTACTTTCGCTGGCTCTAAAAGGAAATTAAACAAATTCACATAGGAGCTGTTGATCAGTAGCTATTAGCCATGCTGACTAAATGGGATCTCCATGCTGAGACAATTACCCTCTGAATAGTATTTGTCAGGGGCAACAGTGGGGCTTGAGAGGGAGGCTCTGACCTCTATGACCT
Source organism: Gekko japonicus (assembly GCF_001447785.1). Taxonomy (NCBI): domain Eukaryota; kingdom Metazoa; phylum Chordata; class Lepidosauria; order Squamata; family Gekkonidae; genus Gekko; species Gekko japonicus. The sequence goes on along the minus strand of NW_015167531.1, from coordinate 331,712 downwards.
GCTTGTAGGGCTTCCAGCAGCCACACTGTGGAATGGACACTAGATGGATCCAGTGGTCTAAATCTATCACTGCTGCTCTTATGTTCTTGTGAGTTCTTTTGAGACTCTACTACATCCCTATAGGATCATCACTGTCACTGAATGAGATGTGTATCCTTGCTACTCCTTGGCCATTGGTGTGTTTTTAGTGGGGAGAATGCACAGGACACATCATGGAAGTACTACGGAAGCACTGGGAATGCAGAATGACATGGTCTAGCCCAGTCTCTTCAAATTTTGGAAGCTAAGCAGGATTGGTACTTGGATGTGAGACCTCCAAGGAAGACTCTGCTGATGAGGGCAATGGCAAACCACCTCTGCTTCTCACTTGCCTTGAAAGCCACTTGCTGAGGTTGTCATAAGTCAGTTGTGACTTGACAGCACATACATACCGGTTATATGAACATTAAGTGCCATCAAGTCAAAACCAACTTATGGTGACCCCAGCAAGAGGCTTTCAAGGAAAGTGAGAAGTAGAGGTGTTTGCCATTGCCTTCCTCAGCAGAGTCTTTCTTGATGGTTTCCCATCCAAGTACTGACCCTGCGAAGCTTCCGAGATCTGATGAGATCGGGCTAGACCATACAGCCTTCCCTCCACATATTTTAATACATATAAAATATGATCAACAACATATCAACACTAAAAAAAGTGACTGAAATTTGCATGCTTCATCAGAAGGATCTGATACATACAGTCCCCTCTGGTTTTCAAAAATGGAAGAAAAAATTCATCAGATAGTTTTTTCGGCTGATTACTTTCTCCAAATGGACAAAACCTTGATTTTCTGATCTATTAGACTAAGACTATTCGACCTGGAATTACATAATTTTCGTCCTTCACATCCGCATATTTACTCACAAGCTCACCTTAACCTCTCTACCCAACATGGCCAAATGGCCCATTATTTACATAATCTCAGCCTTCCTTCCCATCGTAGAGCCTTTACATTGGCTCGCCTAAACGTCTTTCCCTCAAACATGTTGCGGGGTCGATTTAACAACATCCCCCCCCAGGAAAGACTCTGCAAATGTCCCAGCATGGTCCCAGACTCAACCTTCCATATTATTCTGGACTGCCAGCTGCATACATCTTCACGTATGAAAACTGTTACCCCTTCGGCCACACTTATTTACTAATAATCTTAAAACTGTTCAATATCTTCTTAACGATGTTAATACTGATACTACACTTATGGTTACAGAATTCTTAGCTGAATCAGCTAATCAGATACAGTCTTTTTACATAATACACATATTTTATTGTCTAAATTTACTTCCTGGAATTCAATGTACCTTCTTGAATGTATTTATTATATCAAATCAAATCAAGTCAAATTTATTGTTATGGCCAATTGACCAGAGTGCAGTAAAACAATACAATAATAAACAAGTCCGATCATCAACACTCAGAGACAATAATACCATCATAGTACCAGCCACAGACCCCTACTAAAATCGTAATTCTATTCCCTAAATTCCAAGTCTTGTCTAAAATTCTCTTCAGTCTGTGCTTTTTATATACTACTATGCCATTAAAGGTGTCTGAATCTGAATCTGAATAAATGCCGTTCATCCAACACTATCAGACAACTTGAAAACAGGAAAAGAAATTCCAAAGGGAAAATGAAAGTGTAGAGCTTCCTCCAGGAGGCGCCATTATACCACAAACTTTTATGCTGGACAATTCCTGGCAGGGTTTTTAATTCAACAGCCCAATGAAAAGCAAATCCAATTTCCAATCCTTTTTTTTTTTTTTTTGGTCTCTTTAGATGTTCTAAAATTGTATTCCAGCAAAGGAAATGAAAAAAGGAAACCAGAATAGTTTTTATATTCTCTTTTCTCTGCTCTTGCTTCTATTCATTACTGCAAGGACAAATCATTACAAAGACAGATCCCCCCCTCAAAAAAGTTTATTTTCTTCTAACTTTTCACTGCTTCATTTTAAAAAACACTTTAAAAATAAAGATCTGGGGTGGCTTGATTTTTTTTCTCCCCCCTGCCCCCTTTAACTGAAGAGTAGCCCCAGATTGGAGAATTCCCTATTCAATAAAATGGTCAAACACATCAGTATTATTTAAACTAAAATTGTAGAGGGGGAAGTAAAAGCATGAAATAATGAGGCTACATTAAAAATATTAAGCCAGTTCAGAAAATCATATTTGTCATGTGAAGTGCTAACTGAGATCTAAAAGATCCAGACAGATCTCCAGTGGTAGGACAATTCTGAAAGCTATCTCCCTGGTGTTTCAATCCCCCCCCCTCCAAATTTGAGTCTGCTTCTTCTTTGAAAATCTAACATGTGATTCTTTATTTCGGCATCATTATCTGTTTCCTTGCCTTGATTTTTTCTCTGTAAAGCCTGCATGTTTTTTTCAATGTCATTGTTACAGCAGGAAATCCGTATTTATACTATATATGTATATTAATGTACATTGTACATGCAAGTGTCAGATAAAATGCATATCAAAAACATACAGCATGCATACATAATGCAAATCCTACAAAAGGGACAGTGAAAAGGAAATTGCTGAAACCATTGACAAAATACATACTTGAAATTATTTAAACAAGAAACAAAAAAGGAGTTAATATCCCAGTGGTAGCTAGCAGCCTTCCAGCCACAACTGAAGATACTGATGTTGACTTTTAAAGGTCAAAATGGTCTTTGTCTGGGTTGAGGGTTGCTTTTGAAATTCTCCTCATCTGAGTTTTGGGGGTTCAAATTACCTGGCCTTGTTTCCAAAGAGAATTAGAAATTCTCTATTCTATTTTTTATGTCTGCATTTTGTGTGTGATGTGTGCACAATGTGCAGCAGCTTTTCAGTTCCTTTGCATCTTCCCCTCCCTTACATTAACAATGAGCATGAGCACATGGATAAAACATTGCAAAAGAGCACTCTGTACATTTCTTGTATGTGGGGTAGGGTGAAAATTCTTTTTGTACAGTGTTTTTATCAAGGCGTTCCGTGCGCCTTGGTGTTTAGTCATGCCGGCCACATGACCACGGAAACGTCTTCGGACAGCGCTGGCTCTTCGGCTTTGAAACGGAGATGAGCACCGCAACCCTAGAGTCGGATTCGACTGGCTTTCGAGCAAGGGAACCTTTACCTTTACCTTTTATCAAGGCATGGGTGCTCACAGTGTTTTACCAGGGCATATGCACATCACTAAACTAGCAGAGAGAGAGGGGGGGAGAGAATATGTTGCTGTGCTCATATGTGCGATTGAAACCCTGGTCCTCCTTTCTACATTTGCCTGCCACTTCAGATTTTCTCAGTGTTCAATTGAGGCAATTTAAGTCCGCAGCAAAACAGCATCCAAAAAACCTGGGGCAATGGCGGGCTGAAACCAGGCTGGAAAAATAAATAAACAAACAAATAATGGGGGGGGGGGAACCCGGAATAAAAAGAAGGCTGAATTCAGTTTTAGTGAAGAACAGAAAAATAAAAATAAAAAGAAGGTTGAATTTGATTTTAGTGCAGAATTTGCTTGGAGGACACCGCGGTGAACATGGATTAAAAGGAGAGTGCAGAAAGGGCCCCCGTTGCTTTGTTGGCAAGTGCTTCATCAGTCCAGATATGAGCATCACTAATGCAGAAGGTAGTGCTGGAGTCACAGAACAGTGAAGTGTGGCACACAGCAATATTCTAGATCAGTAGAAATAACCACGGGGGAATCCAGCTATCCCCGTCCAGGATACAAAAGGGAGTGTCTTCTTCCATACAAGTCTCCATAGAGGATCCTGCTTCAAATACTACAGTCTTCAGAAGTGAGGACTTTAGAACATTCTTCAGTACTTAAATTGGGAAGGGTGATGTGGAGGGAGGCAATGGCAAACCACCTCTGAAGGTCTCTTGCCTTGAAAATCCTAAGTCAGCTGTGACTTGACGGCAAACACAGACACACAAAACTAACAAATCATGGCTAAATAACGTCCCCCCCCAATAACCTTCTAAGAAGAGAAGTTAAGAGGCATCTCTTGGGGGTAAGCACTGACCCCTTCTGGCTCCCAGGTAATTTGAGCTTTTTTCCTAAACTCCATCTCCGGGAACCCTTGCTAGGCTCAGCTTCTAGGGTTTTAGAACATGGGTTTGCTAAGGAAGGGGCTATGCGATGGTTCTTAACTGGTCCCTCTCTGATCTCACTTTGTAATTCCACTGATTCTTTTTTTTGGGGGGGGGCTGTATGTTGTGATTTATTTTTAATGATCTTTCTTGATTTTACTGGTTGTCACTGTGGGGGTCCTAAACAGAACAAGGAGGCCACACTTTGCAAAAACCCCAAACATTATCCGAGAAAGATTGGTGCTGCAGAAATGTAGCCCCCGTGTGCTGGAGGCCGCTAACACAAAGAAATTGAAATCCAACGTTGATTTCTTTTATTATGTGGCATGTGATATTTCTCTGCTGCATATATACACATATATATTTTATATTGCGTTGACCTTTGGTTCGAAGCAATAAACTTGAATTCAACCAAATGGATCATAATAACAATGAAAAATAATAGCCATAACTCTGCACTCCTGGCTCAGGGAAGGCTTTGGCCTCTTACACTGGAGCTGATCAGCTCAAAAGGAAAATGCTTATGAAGGGTAGGGGAGGTTTCAACAGCATCAGAATGTCTCTGCGTGGTCTGCCCAATGGTCCATCTGGTCCAGCATCCTGTTTCTGACAGTGGCCAGACGGATGTATCTGGGACGCCATTAAGCAGGGTACAGAGGCTATGGCCCTCCCCTGTTAGCTGTCCATTGGCAGACCTGCTGTTTGTTGAAAAACATTTTAAAAAAACCTCAGCAAGTCTCTTTGCTTATGTCTACAAAGTTTGAGTCTAGTGGCACCTTTAAGACCAACAAAGTTTTGTTCAAGGTATGCTCATTATGCGACCCCTGAGCATACCTTGAATAAAACTTTGTGGGTCTTAAAGGTGGTACTGGACTCAAACTTTGTTCTACTGCTTCAGACCAACACGGCAACTCACCTGGATCTCTTTTTTTGGATCTGGGAGCATCGGAGCATCATAGCACTTTAGCCAGAGGGTTGCCGCTACAGACAAAGAATGTGGACATTAGAAAATATTTGTTTTTGAGAGTTAGTCTTTAGGGTCTAAAAGCAAACAGAAAATGAAAGATACTTGGAATTCATGAGTGCCTTTAATTAAATGCTTATCAGACATTGATCTACGATATTAGCCGATGAGAAACACGTTGGATTTGCTGGGACTGCTTTTGACCATTTCTTGTTAAAAACAATTGCATCAATAAAAAAGCCAAACTAATATAAACCAGTCCAGTGCAGGCTTTTGTGTCTTTTTATATATCTGTTATTGTATCTCCTAGTCTGCAGGAAAGAGCCATTCATTAAATTAAGAGCAAAAAATGGTGAAACTGGGGCTTTCATTGAAGAAAGGTTTCCTCTGATCCTGGCTTTTACTGGGCGGATTGTCTTACAAACCAAATAAACAAAAGGTTTTACTTCTTTCAAAATCTCAGGAACTAAAAATACTAAGGAGGAATACTTGAGCCCTTAGAAAAGTCTAAAGAAACTATTACCTCCAAAAGAGGCCTTCAATGCATTGCAGATTTACAAGGGTTTGCTTGGCCTGAAGTTCAAGCCATTCTTATTTCGCCAAGTCTAGGAGATCCACATGAAAACCAGATTTACAAACAGCATATAGAGATATATATACAGAGAAGGGGCTTTTCCACATGCTCGATTTTCTCCTGATTTTCTTGGCAGTCAATCCACAAGCATTGAAATTGGTTTGGGCATGATTCTTCTCCATGTCTGCCCTCCCTCTAAATTTTCACAGTTATGGAGTCAGTTTATTTTTTTCCACTCATGCCTTCAGTAATGAGGATTTTCAAGGAAGGGTACTCTCATCATTGGTGGCGTCACAGCACCCACTCCCTTTTGAAAAAAAGTCACTAAAATACTGATGTATCACTAGAGCGTTGTAACAATAGGCTTAGCAGGTTCTATGTTCCCAGGTTTCATTAAAAATGCATATGTCCCCAAAGGAGGGAACTAGAGACTTGCCTTTTTAAAAAAAATAAATAAATATGAAAACTGGGAATTCAGAGAAACTGCTACAATATTACAATGTTCTAGCAATATGTCAATATTTTAGTGCTTTTTTTTTTTTTTGAAAGAACTTACTATTTTTCAGGGTGGGGAGGGAAAAGGAGTGGTTTTTGACCACCACAATCCAATTAAAAAATAGACTGGAGGTGGGCAGAAATGGAGACAGGGAAATAAAACCAACAGAAGCATTATGGACGAGGGAAAATGCTGAATTGGCTTCCAGAAAAAGATTGAAAGAAAAGTGATCTCAGAAGAACCAGAAAAAACCTGGATGGAGAATTTTTTTAAAAAAGGAAGTGAAAACTCAAGGCAACAAAATGTTTGTGGCAACCAGAGAATAAACTGAAGTAGTATGGGGGCAGAAATAAAGGGGACATGTAGAAAAGCCCAAGGAAACAGTTTCATAGAAATTAAACATTCATCTCAACAATCACCTCTAGCATTTGAGTAATTGCTGGTGTTTTTATTTTAAAAGCCAGAGCGGCCAGGTTCTGCTTCTCTGTCCCAATAACCACAGGTGCCTCTTGAAATCTGCCTTCCTCTACCTACTATCTAATCTAAATTTGTAGTACCTTCTGGTCCACATTTCAATTAGGCTACAACCTGCAGACTTCGAACTTTTCCACTCCCTGCTCCTCATTTTCAGACTGAGCAACCAGCTACATGAAGTGTTCCAGGGAACTCAAAAACTTGCTCACTGCTTTGTGGAAGTTTGGCTGGACCGACTTTAGACAAAAGCATTTCATCATGGATCCATTGTGGATTTTTTCTAATGGACCTGTAAAGTTCCTCACAATCTTGTATTAATGAGAAAGTGGACTTATCTGCTCCTGTCCCTATTTAAATTAAAGGATGTTTAGATTAGATTCTCCCCTCTCCCCGAAATAGATCAAGATTGCTTCATAGATTTTCTTGCAGAAATAGTTGCAAGTAAATAAATGGGTGGTGGTGGGGAATGCTACCAAGGGCAACATTTAATTTTTATTTTTTTATTTTTTTGCATAGGGGAAAATCCTTCTGCATCTTCCCAGACATTAAGTCTGGAGGATTTCAAACAACGTTCACTTTGCAAATTCTGTTCTTCCTTTGAAATCCTGCCCGGCTCCTTGTAAATCTTCACGGCAGAAATCCATGATGAAAGACAGCCCAGAGACCGAGATGCTTTGTCAGAAGAATCACTTACAAAATACAAGGTGAAAAGGTAAAGCAACCCTTCTCCCAACCTTGGCAAGGGAGCAACCAGACGTTTTTTGTGCAGAGAGCGGCTCACGTCTAAAATAAACTGGTTGTGCAGGACTTACGGCATTTCATTTCTTTAAAAAAAACATGCTACATTTTCCCGCTCCAAAAAAAGTGTTAATAATGAAGAGGAAGGGGGGGGGGGAAACACCCAGAGGGAGAAAATAAAAGGGAAAGAAAAACAAATTAGGATTTCTTATGTAAAGTCAGGAGAGAAATACACAGGGAGAAAGAGATGCTAAGGTTTCTAGCAATGGTTTGTGGTTTCCAAGACCATCAGTTTTAAATGTTTGACTGTAGGCACCTGCAATGGATGATTTTCAGAAAGTCCCAGGCTCACTCCCTTCACAAACCCAAACACAAGCAGTATATAGTAGAAATGAATCATGGGCCTCCATTACATTTGAAGATTTTTCGGAACGTGTTCACTTCAGAATATCACCGCCCCCCGGCCCCTGGAAGACAACTCAGGAAAATATATTTCTCATTGGAAGTACAAGCAGTAGACAGTCAGGATCACCAAACTCCAGATTGCTCAAAGAAATAACCTGATTTACTGTGCCTAATGGACATGAAGGTATACTACAGAATCACATAACACTGAGGAGTAGGTTTAAAAAATATGGGACTGAAGTAATATCTGATAGGTGTTTGGAAATGCCCACAAACTGGAGGCTCCCCAAAATAAGATTCTGGATAGGGCACTTTCATGGAATATTTTGGCCCCTCTACTTCCAAATTTATTTTTTTCTTACCACAGTTCAAATCTGGATGAAACTCTCTGCAGCATTAGCTTAAATCTTTTAAGAGTGTTTAGTTTAAGTGAGGCAAATTGGAGACGCTTGCTTGCCTGGGAGAAAATGCTGAAGAATTCCAAGCAGAGGAAAAACAAAACACATTGCAATAAAGACTGGGGGGGAAAGTCTGCAAGAGATATACATCTGAACGTCTGGGTCCAAAGACAGTATCAGTAATGGATGAAATCGTGTGTTCCATTCACAATTTGATAACAATTTACAGTCAAGGAACACTCACAAATTTTGCCTTTCATCAGATTTGTGAAGGTATTCTAAACTGTACTGCAAATGCTTTGCACCTGTGCTGCGTAGCAATGCTTTCAAGTCCCTGCTCTGCTCTCTACCCAGCCCATCCTTGATCATGCTGGGGTGGTGGTAGTGGAAAGCCACATGACACATTGCTTCTATGGTATTCTGGCTCTGGTTGTTTTGCCTCCCTGCTTCCTGAAGCCTCTTCCTATTCTTTGAGTGTTCCTATTCTCTGAGTGTTTGGTGTAGTGGTTAAGTGCGCGGACTCTAATCTGGGAGAACCGGGTTTGATTCCCCACTCCTCCACTTGCACCTGCTGGATGACCTTGGGCAAGCCATAGTTCTGGCACAGCTGTTCTTGAAAAAGAGCAGTTTGTGTCAGAGCTCTCTCAGCCCCACCTACCTCACAGGGTGTCTGTTGTGGGGAGGGGAAGGGAAAGGAGTTTGTAAGCTGCTCTGAGACTCCTTTGGGTAGTGAAGAGCGGGGTATAAATCCAATCTCCTCCTCCTCCTCCATGGGATAGAAGATACTTGGGATGTTATTGCATGGTCATCTGGGAACTGCAGTTTGATCCAGTAAATTCTGAGCGTGTGCCAACATGATCAGTCCTGCTGATTGCACAGTTACCAAATCAGCACATGTACTCAAGATGCTTTTCTTCAAAAATGATGCCAGATTGGCTCATGATGGACCTGGGGTAGCACCAGTTCCATATTCTGGGTGGCCCTGGGCAGAGAATGCCCCGGGGCCCCTCTATGACCACGACTAGGGGTGGCCCTGGGCAGAGAATGCCCCGGGGGCCCTCTATGACCACGACTAGGCCCCCTTCTTGCTAACCTACCCAACATGCCCCCAAATGCCTGTGAATCCTTTTTCTGCCCATTTGCAAGCTCTCCCGCTGCCTGCAGTCGCAGCTGCCCACAACACATGCATGCCTTTCCCCCCAATTGTGCTGGGTGTAGCCAGGAGTGCCACTGCCATGGCCACCAGGAACGCCGATGTTTTGTGCACCACCCTCGTGCCCTTCTCCAGCTGTGCTAGTCAGTACGTGCAGCTGGGAGTACAGGTGACAAAGCAATCACAAGAATGTCAGTGGAAGGGTATGAGTGCAAGCATCAGAGATGTGTGAGTAGGAAGTCAGCAGCAGTGGGCCTGGTCAGAACCCCTGGGCCCTGGCCGCTGCCCCCCCCCAGGGTATGCTGATGCTGGCCCTGCCCTAGGGCATACATAACTCAAGTGGCCATTAAACTGTGAGCCTGCACCAACACAGCAGCTACCTGGTCAGCTATCATGCTGAATGTGGCAAATGTCTTCAGTATCCTGCTCCTATTAAAACCACAAACAAGTCATCAGTTGTATAGGATGCTCAGCTTGTGAGAACATGCACATTGAGAGCAAACTAAGTTCAATTTTTCAAGTGCCCTCTGTGCAAGAATTGGATCATCATTCAAAAACATTTCTGTAGCCCTGACCTGGATGGCCCAGGCAAGCCTGATATCATCAGAACTCGGAAGCTAAGCAGGGCCAACCCTGGCAAGTATTTGGATGGGAGACCTCCAGAGAATGCCAGGGCTGGGAGGCAGAGGCAGGCTATCAAGGCACTTCTCTGAACGTCCTCCATACCCCAGTAGGAGACTCTGGTCGTCGCCATGACTTACAGGCACACACACACACACAATGCAATAACAACAACAGCAGCAACAATAATAGTGTAGTCTGTCAGACAAACTGTACTGTGAGTGCCTTTCATCCGCACTTGGTGTTCCATTGGGGCAGCCCTGTAGCTAGGGAATTTTTTGGGAGGGGGCCCGCCAGCTAATTAAATGAAAGCACAGTGCAGGTGATAAGTTGGGGCACTTTGGGGGTAGCCCGGGAGGTCTCAGAAGAAACACTAGAGGGTCATGTTAGCTACGGGTCAGCACTCGGGTTCAGTGTTTCTGGAGGAACTATATGCACATTGAGCAAAGTCGATAACATCTGGATTTATCACCAAATGTTGCTTTAAAAGTCAAATATGGAGGCTATCTCAAAGGAGAAAGATGCAGGAGATATCAAAATTTCTTAAGGTAGGTGAGGAAGTCTGGTATATTTCTGCTAGGGATGGTTTGAATTTCTCCCCAGTAGCAGTTCTTCACAGAATACAACAATCCAAGCTGAGTTGCCTGTGTTGCAGTATGGAATTCTGTGAAAATCCCCCCCCCCTTCTATTGGTGTGTCTCAGATATTTTCCCTACACACATATTGAGTAACACATTTGATACATATTGGTGTTATCATTTTGTAAATACTATGGAAGTATGGGTTGGGAAGCGTATCAAGCCTCTATGAAGCATTACTAAAAACATGTCAAAATGTGCATCATGGGCATACTTGCACAAATTCAGTTCACCAACATTTTCAGAGGACCATTGGAAGGATGAGGGGCAGGGCATGAAGCAGCAAATCTGTGGAACAAATTCAGAATGTAACAGAGGGATGTCTATCCACCCCCCCCAAATCTTAATAGCTCATCCAGCAGTTTTTATGAATGCATGACAACTCACCAACCATGCCTGATTGATTAAAAAATAGAGCATCTTTGCAAGAACAGAGAATCCTCTGAGAAGTTGAGGTGTTGTATGGACGTCTACAGAAATTATCTTTAACAGAGGTCTCTTTTCAAAATGTATATGTTTGGAAGAGTGGGAAATGTTTTTACAAGCTACCGAGGAAGTATTGGTTTGAGACCCAGTTTGGTGTAGTGGTTAGGAACGTAGACTCTAATCTGGGAAAACCGGGTTGATTCCCCACTCCTCCACATGAAACTGCTAGTGTGACCTTGGCTCAGTTACAAGTTATTTCAGAGCTGTTCTCTCATGAGCAGTTCTCAAAAGAGCTCTCAGCCCCACCTACCTCACAGGGTGTCTGTTGTGGGGAGGGGAAGGGAAAGAAGATTGTAAACTGCTCTGAGAATCCTTTGGGTAGTGAAGGGCAGGGTATAAATCCAATCTCTTCTTCTTCTTCTATTGTAACTTGCTCTTCGCATGATGGTGAAAGGTGATGAAGAAAGTACAAGGAAGTCACAATGCACTTTTCACAAGCTTTCACACACCCTAAAGATCCCAGACTCAAACAAATGTTTAAGTCTTGTGTGTTATGTGCTGACAAGTTGCTTCTAACTATTTGAAAGTGGAAGTGTTTTGATACTGGAAAAGGCTGCCTTATACTGAATCAGACCACTGGTCCATTGAATTCAGTATTCACTACTTGGACTGGCAACAGCTCTCCAGGGTCTAAGGCCGAGGTCTTTCACATTACCTACTGCCAGGTCCTTTAATCTGGAGATGCCGGGGATTGGACCTGAGACCTTCTGTATGCCAAGTAGATGCTCTACCGCTGAGCCACAGTCCCTCCTGATTAGGATCAATCCCTCACAGCATTTTAAAATGGTGAAATTCTTATGTAAAATGGGGGTCTAGCCCATAGTTGCTGCAATGTGTGGTTTGGCTTTAAGTTATCATCACTTGATAACCGGGCAAATGAGGGGAATAGCACAGTGGATTTGCATAGTCTCATTAATGATGAGTGAACATTCCCTGTGTCATTTCCATTTGGATTTGTTTTCTATTTTGGATAATTGCTTCAGTTTTATGCTTTTTGTTGTTTTTTTTATTTGCTTTATCTAGAAGAAGAAGAGGAGGAGGAAATTGGATTTATACCCAGCCCTTCACTACCCAAAGTAGAGCAGCTTACAATTCCTTTCCCTTCATCTCCCCACAACAGACACCCTGTGAGGTAGGTGGGCTGAGAGAGCTCTCTCGAGAACTGCCCTTGAGAGAACAGCTCTGAAAGAACTTATGACTGATCCAAGGTCACACCAGAAGCTGCATGTGGAGAAGTGCACTCCTAACCACTACACCAAACTGGCTCTCTACACATCTTAAACACCTTCAAAAGAAACCTGATATTGTATTTATGTATGTAGTGTTGTCATGCCTACCCCCGATCCGGCACCTGGGAGCTCTGAAACAGGGGACTCCATGCCTTTAACATCATCAGAGGCACGAGAGTCCTTGCCAAACCTAAGTGCCGGAGAGGATGAATACCAAACCCCAGGACAGCTTGCACCTGAAGCCGATCAGGCAGTGCCTGGCCCCAGCAGTACGCCACCTGATTCTCCACCACCTGTCGACCGGCTGAGGAATCAGAGACACCGGGACTTGGCAACCAGACATAAGGAGGCATGCTTGTAACCACTACACCAAACTGGCTCTCTACCCATCTTAAACAGCTTCAAAACAAACCTGATATTATATTTATGTATGTAGTGTTGTCATGCCTGCCCCCAATCCGGCACCTGAGAGCTTTGAAATGGAGGACTCCGTGCCTTTAACATCATCAGAGGCACGAGAGTCCTTGCCAGAAGCTCTGCACCTCTGACACTGTTCCTGAGATCCCGTACTGACTGACTTCCCGGTTCCTGAATCCAGTCTGCGTCTTGACGACTCTTTGTCTCTTGATCCTCGGCTCTGCACCCTGACATTTTACACTCGCTTCTCTGGACTCTGACCCTTGGTAATGCTCTGACTACGGCTTGGCTTTGTGTATTGGGATGCTGGCTCTGCCTGTTTTTGATCTTTCTGGCTTTCAAGCAGGGCTCTTTTTGTAGCAGGAGCTCCTTTGCATATTAGGCCACACACCCCTAATGTAGCCAATCCTCCAAGAGCTTACAGAGCTCTTCTTACAGGAGCTACTGTAAGCTCTTGGAGGATTGGCTACATTAGGGGTGTGTCGCTTAATATGCAAATGAGTACCTGCTACAAAAAGAGCCCGACGGACAGAACTCTCTGCCTGGCCCCGTGGCTCTGTCGCGACAAGTGTATACTTTGGGTGTATAATGTTGGTTTGTTGCTGGACAAACAACATTGAAAATACATACATTTTTTGGAGAGAGACTGTTGACTCACGGACTGAACTGTAAACTCTCCCTCTCTGTCTGGCCCCCTGGCTCTGTTGTGACAAGTGTATACATTGGGTGTATAATGTTGGTTTATTGCTGCACAAACAACATTGAAAATACATACATTTTATGGAGAGAGAGATAAGGAAGCAGAAAATAATGCAAAAATGAGGGATCATAATCCAGTTATTACAAAGGAGAAGCAAAATTAGAACAGGGATTTGGGGATTGAAACAGCTAGAATAAGAAATTAATAATCATCCCTAATCATAGTTTGGATCCACACACCGTTGGATATTGACAACCTTTGTGCTGTAGCAATCATTCACCCCCTGTACTGGACTATCCACACAGACAAACCCAGTTCTGAATGTTGTAGTGCAAGCATACCACAATACCCAATGATGTGTGAATGCCCCCAAGCAGTGGGCCTTTTCAAACTCCCTCTCTGTTTTAGGGGCTCAGACAGTTTTTTTGTTCTTGAAAGGCCTTGGACAAAAGTATCTGGAGGAGTGTATTCACACACAGAGAGACAGACACACAGACAAACACACCAATTGTCCCATAATTAGAGCAAGAGGACAATCCTGGAGGGCTCTCAGAATCACAGATGAACCTGAATTGAACCCCTCAAAATTAGAATAATTTCCCCCCCTTCATGCTCAGAATATGTCTGTATCTTAAGAGAAAATGAGAACTGGCCAATAGCAATTATTTTGTTGCTTGGAGCACTGCGAGCTGTTTTGTATTCAGTCACCGAAAGAGATGGATACCTTTAACAATGCTGAGCGTTTGCCATTTAAAGGTTTTAAGATCCAAGTCCCATGTATTTATTGTGTAACATTGTGCAATGTCTTATGGTGCAATCGAATGCATATTTACTCAGAATTTTTGTTCTTGAAAGGCCTTGGACAAAAGGATCTGGAGGAGTGTATTCACACACACACAGACAGACACACAGACACACACACCAATTGTCCCATAATTAGAGCATGAGGAGAATCCTGGAGGGCTCTCAGAATCACAGATGAACCTGAATTGAACCCCTCAAAATTAGAATAATTTCCCCCCCTTCATGCTCAGAATATGTCTGTATCTTAAGAGAAAATGAGAACTGGCCAATAGCAATTATTTTGTTGCTTGGAGCACTGCGAGCTGTTTTGTATTCAGTCACCGAAAGAGATGGATACCTTTAACAATGCTGAGCGTTTCCCATTTAAAGGTTTTAAGATCCAAGTCCCATGTATTTATTGTGTAACATTGTGCAATGTCTTATGGTGCAATCGAATGCATATTTACTCAGAACTATGTCCCATTTTATTCAGTGTGTATGCGTACATAGCCCTGGCTTAATGGCCCAGGCTAGCCTGATCTCTTCAGATCTTGGAAGCTCGCCAGTGTTAGACGGGGGGCCACCATGGAAGTACAGGGTTGCTCTGCAGAGACAGACAGTGGAAAACCACCTCTGTATGTCTCTTGCTTTGAAACCCTCTGCAGTTACCATAGGTCGGCTGTAACGTGACAGTAGTTTATACACACATGTGTGCATAAGACTGTGACCTTCTTGGGTTGGATTTAGTATCTCTTTCTGGTTTTGAAATGACCACTCCAGTGAGCTTCATGGCAAATCGTTCTCATCTGACTCTCTGACAATGCACCGCACCAGCTCTCCTCTCTGTTTCAATTGTCCTTACCTGTGTTATCACAAACCTTGCTATTCCTGCCATCCTGAGCTAGGTTACAGCCATTCCCTAAAGAGGACTAAGTTCAACACACTAGCCAGAGCTAGTGAAAAAGGAGCCCTCTTCAAAACCAATCTGAGGGGAGTTGTCAAAGCTCCTGCTTGGTTCTAAAGGTGACCACTGATTTCCACATTGCTTATCTCCTGCCAGGAGAGTGGGCAGCTACCTCAGCCAAAGGCCTGTGGCCTAGGAGGTGGAGCTGGCTGACAGAACATTTCCTGCTTCTTGGTCCCTGGCCCAGGGTTCCCAAAGCATTCAACCCAGCTCTGCCAGTTCAGAGCCTTGGGTCCCACTTTGAAAGGGGGAAGGTAGGGGCAAAGATTCCCTCACAAGTATTACGTGTGGAGAATGGCCTAATGCTAGGGTTGCCAAGATATCCCTAAATTACAATGAATCTCCAGACTACAGATATTTGTTTCCCTGGAGAAAATGGCTGCTTTGGAGGGTCACCTCTATGAGGGTCTTTCCTCTTCCCAAACATCACCCTTCCCAGGATCCACCCCCAAATCTCCAGGAATTTCTCAGTGCAGAGTTGGCAACCTAGGGCTGCCAAATGCAGCCGGGGGGCGGGGAATCCCCCGTTTCGGAGCCCCGATTCCCGGCGCGCCGGAATCGGGGCCCGGGGGAAACCCCACCCCCGCGTGCGCGTCACCTGGAAGTGACGTCGCACGCTGGGGGCGGGGCCACACGATTTGAGGGGAAAACAAAGAGTTTTCCCCTCAAATGGCAGCCATTTTAGGGGAAAACTCTTTGTTTTCCCCTCAAATCATGTGGCCCCGCCCCCAGCGTGCGACGTCACTTTCGGGTGACGCGCACGCGCACACACCCAGGATCATCCGGGAGCCCCCCGCTCCCAGACGATCCAGATTTGGCAACCCTATGGCAACCCTACCTAATGCTGACAAATTCCTGCACAGATAATGTTGGAAATGTATAAGATATTCAGTCCAAGGAAACAGAGAGTGGCACAAAAATGACAGATCAGGGTTTTGATTCGCGCAAGGGAGAAGCGAATTTTCGGGCCGAAACAGTGGGGAAGAGAAATTTGTAATCACCCCTTGCTCGAGCAGGTTCCAAAATCATTCTACTTCCTTGCAGAAATTTTAGCCAAAAAGTAGAGGGAGGGAGGACCACAGTGGAGTCCTTCTCTGGCAGAGCCGTACAGGAAACCCTGGCTGCGCTGCTTTGCTGAGGAGAGGAAGGAGCTTCAGTCAGGCTTCCTTGCATTATGCATGATACCATATGATCACAGAAAACCCCAAACAGAGACCCTAGCTGCCTGATTAAAACAATCCTGCTTCCAGCTGTCCTCCCAAGGAACTACATAATGCAATATGTACACACAGCCTCAAACTTATTCGCACTGTGTCTTCTGGCAGGTCAGGAAACCCTCCCAGACAGATTCATCAGGCATGTGATTGCCTCCAACTCGCACAGCCCATCTGGCTATGCTTACTGCTCAA
Organism: Gekko japonicus; assembly: GCF_001447785.1. NCBI lineage: Eukaryota > Metazoa > Chordata > Lepidosauria > Squamata > Gekkonidae > Gekko > Gekko japonicus. The sequence continues at coordinate 315,160 of NW_015167531.1, read as the reverse complement.
GCACAATGGGGTGGAAGGCGTCCAGTGCAACAGTTTTTACTACCTCGTTCGTTTTTTTCCAGGCCTGCTAAGCCTTGTAAGCAGAAAATGGTACTAGGTCTTCTCTCCTCCACACGGCATCCATTTTTCGGTGGCTGTTACCTTAGGAAAGATCATTCTGCAGGGATGTATTTGAAATGCTTCCTATCCAAGGTTTGCATGGAATTTGAAGTTCCTAATTACCTTGTCGCACATCAGAAGTGGAACTGGTATGATGGGAATCCTCCCTGGTCCTTTCTATTCCTTCTGAATTTTGTACTGAGCCCTGTGCATATTGTTTGCTGCAGTTCCCTACTTCATTGCCTCTTGCCCCTTCGAATCACCCTTGGGTTTGAATTAGGCATAGGGAGGCCAGCACAAGGTTGCAAACGAGTGGGAAACTCACCCACTCTCTTGATAGTAAAAAGCCCAGTAGCGCCTTTAAGACTAACAAACTTGATTGTAGCATAAGCTTTCAAGAAACACAGCTCTCTTCGTCAGATGCAGAGAGCTGTGTTTCTCGAAAGCTTATGCTACAATAAAGTTTGTTAGTCTTAAAGGTGCTACTGGGCTTTTTACTATTTTGCAGCAACAGACTAACTCCTCTGGATCTATGAGCAGTCTCTTGATGCAGCAGATGGCAGCTATAGCTTCTCCAGCCTGTTCCTTCCCTGGTCCTCATGTCTCCTGCTCCTTTCTTTTTCACCTGAGGAAAAGCACGTCTCCATACCACAGGGGGTGCAGATGACAGATGGATTCTGCTGGGAGAGCCATTATCTTGGCTCCTTGAGCCTTGGGGGAAATAACCCAAAGGGTCTCAAAATAGAATGGAGCTGTTCCACCAGGCCTTTGGCTGAGGTGATGGACATCCAATTACATTTGGGCCTCCCCTGCGATGTGGAGATGTGTTTAGTGATTAAACATCTGGATACTTTGCCGAATGAGTTTTCCACTACAGCATCATCTACAAGGTGGTCATTCAATCATCTGATGTTCTTACTAAGGCCCTGTCCACACGAGGGGTTTTGGGCCAGGAGTGGGCCGGATCAGGGCCGGAGCAAACGGGCGCGATCCCACTGCAACATCTGGGCAGCGTTGCGCACCTGTCCCCGATCTGGCCCTTCCCCCGATGAAACACATCAAAAATGAACCACCTACTGAGGTGGTTCATCCACGACGGCCGCATCAACGCCGGCCGTGGGATCGCCGGCCCGTCTTTCTGCCGGCGCATCCCCGGCTCCTGCCTGAACTGCGCATGCTCAGACATGTGCAGTTCGGCAGTCTCCCGTTCCCCTCCGTTGCTTCCCCCGGCATCTGATCGTGCCGGGGAGGGAATGCGCCGCGGCTCAGGGGATCAATGTGATCCTGCTGCGGCGTGGGTTTTTTTGGTGCGGCTTTCAGAAGCCGCGCTTCAGCCCGTCCCTTTCCGCCCCGTGTGGCAGGGGCCTAAGACTGTTTTTAGGCTGTTTTAATTCTGTTGTACTATTTTAACTCTATTTATTGTATATTACAGTCACTACATTTGTTGAGTTGACGTGTAACCTGCCCTGAGCCCGCTTGCAGGAAGGGCAGGATATATATCTAACAAAATAAATAAGAATAAGAAAATGGGGACCTTCTGGTTCTACCAGTTGATGGAGCAGCTGATGAAGTAGCAAAATGCTGTGCTTATTCCAGGCAGCTGCATCAAAGCCCTGAACTTGGCTGTAGAAACAACTTTATATCTTTGGCTTAGGCAGCCTCTCTCTGTTGGCTGTGGAGGCAGCAAATCCTCCCCCTTTGTTGGCAACTGAAACCAAATAGCAACACACAACATCTGATTCCCCCTCCCCTGTTCTGTGATCACTCCATCCCAAAAGCAGACATTTTGTGACTGTGCCTTCCCTCTTATGGTAGCCATTTTGTGGTGGTGCCCAATGTACCCTTTTCTCAAGAAGGTTAGGGATCCCTCACCTATTTGGCATCCAGGGTAAGAGGCGCCCCACTCTTTTGCATCTGGCCAGCATCACTTGGGTCTTTTGGAAGATTTGACAATGCAGAGTTTCTAGAGTTCCTGATTGTATGGCAGTGTTAGGAATTTAGCTTCTTGTGAAGCCCAGCAACTTGGGGTCGCTGACTACAGCATTCAGAAGGTCAAAGTTGCGACCAGTGAATAGGATTGCCAGCTCCAGGTTGGGAAATACCTGGGGATTTGGGGGGTGGAGCCTGAGAAGTGTGGGGTTTGAGGAGGGGAGGGACCTCAGCAGAGTACAATGTGGATCAATTGCAATAGTGAGAGATCTCCAGCCACCACCTGGAAGCTGGCAACCCTACATGAAGCTTCATTTACTATCTAGGACATAAGAAGAGAGCAACTAGATCTGATTTCATGGCCCATCTAGTCTAGTACCCTGTTTGAATGAGTGGCCAAGCAGATGCCCTGGAAAGGCTGAAAGAAACCCCACTTGTATTACGGGCACCCAGCGACAGGGCATTCAGACATATACTACCTCTCAGGGGTCATTTTGGGGGGGGATGCGGGGGGACGCCATCCCCCCGGGTGAGGTACGGGAGGGCGGGGCCTTGAGCTCCCTGCTGGTGCCCGCTGGAGGTCGCTGCCTGCTGTGGGGAGGACACACTTCCAGTGATGTCAGGGTGTGTGGCATATGCTAATGAGTTATGCTAATGAGTCCCCCTAGCTCTTTTTCTACAAAATGACCCCTGCTACCTCTGGACAGGTAAGCTCCATTTTAATAGCCGATGAAGCTATACTCCAAGAAGTTCCCCAATCCCCTTTGAAAGCCCCCTAAACTAGTGACTTCACTATACTCTGTGGCAGTAGGTTCTGGGAAGACATGCATTGGGTGAAAAAGTGCCTTCCTTTGCTTACCTGTCAACTGAAAAAGTGAATAATCTTTTAAAATTATGTGGTTAAAGCTATAGCATCACAATTCACATTATGTACTAGAATAAGCAGCATCTGGCATAAACAGGTGGTTCGCCTGATCTTTATCATTGATTCTGAGTCTTCTCAGACTTCAAGAATGCCTAGAATGAAGGAAGCCAAATGGTTTTTCCCATTCATTTCTCCAACTTTAGTAGCTTTTTTGTATGGCTCGTGTCTGTAGCACATTCAGCCAAACTGTTTCTGCAAAGCATACAGTTTAAGCCACTGGGGACTCTTTAAAGAAAGTCATTGGGAGAAAACTGCATATCCATTTAACTCAGAAGTTAAACTGTAACTGCATTTCTTACTAAGTGCAGAAGGAACCTTTCTATTTTCTCCTGTCCTGCCAAACCTCATCTTATTGGGCTAAAGAAACTCATTACTAATATTCCAAAGAGGGCCTACAGCCAACAAGGATTTTCATTTGCAGCATACCTAACAAATCAGCCACACAGTAGGCCCCTGTTCATTGTTGCTGGTGATTCTCTACAAGGATCTCTGCAAATTCTGCTACTCCCAGCCATGAGTCATGTACCCATCATGTGCACCCAATACATAAGCAAACCCAGACTCTTATGTGTGTGAAAAAGCAAGAAAGAGGGTCATCATGGACACAGGTGGTATGCACCCCGTTAATTTTAGAAAGTGCCCTCTTGTTATGGAAATATGCAGCTGTCAGAAAATTATAGTTGCTACTTCTTTGGGGGAGGGAGCAGTTTGCTTCCAGGAACTCGCTTTACTTTCTTATTGCGTTAACTGTGCTTTAAGATAGCTGCCAGATGTGCAGCTGTGGCTGAAGAGGAATTTGAACCCAAGTCTCCCTGCTCCGAGCCTGAAATTAGCCAGTGCTAGAGAATGGTAAGGATCACCATTTGGAATGACCCCGATCTTTCAAGGGGATTCTACTCAACGGAGCATCCATGTCACTTCCTTGGCTTTCTCCTGCCATAGGGTCCAGCCCCACACTATCTGTCTGTACTATCTCTGACCAGTACCTGGGGAAGTGCAAGGAATTCTTGAGCCAGTTGCACAGTTCATGTGTACCACTCCTTTGCAATCCACATTGGCAGGGCCTCTGCTTCCTACCATTCACAGGGAGTTATGAGACTCTCCTAAGCTTATCATCCACAGGTATTCAAAAAGCTGGAGCCAGCCTTACTACATTCATTTTGACTGTCTTATGATGCATCTTTCTGGGAGTACAATCTCAGCATGCTTAGGTGGGGTACTATCTTGTTTGGAGATAGCTTTTTTTGTGTTTCGAGGCCAGGGTGGTCAGGCACTTGGTCAGTATTTTTCCCTCCTAGATTTTTGAACACGTGGGCCATCTAATGATAAACTTGAGTGGCCATAAATGTCTCCTTCTCTCCTCTTGTCTAAAATTGGCTGTGATCACTGCAAATTTATTAACTGTAGGGAAGGTGTGCCTCGACTCATGCTTTGTCCTACAACAGATCACTGTTGGGATAGGGTTTTTCCTGGGGACTGAGGTTTTCAGAGGACTAACCTGTTAGGAAGCAGTCAGTGATCCTGAGAAGATAGTTCAACTGCCCTGTTTCCTCTTCCTGGTTGTGTAACACCTGCTCAACCTGGACATTTCCCCACAAATTGATTTTTTTTACAGCATCACAGACATAGATTGAGACAGCTTATCCTGCTTGCTCCTGCTAGCTACCTTCTCAGCCTGTGCACTTCTTCAGTTTTTCACAAAAGCACCAATGTACGAGTTGAGCAGGTATAATGCTATACCACAAACAGGCATGAAACAGGTTGAACGGGCATTGAACGGCATCAAGCCCTTCTCCTAAGAAAAATCCAGCCAGTTCTGAACACAGGATAAACATCCCAAGCAGCTTTGCCTGCATTCCCCCCCCCGAATTACCTTCCCAGATGGACACAATAGCAACATTCTTGAGGTCCCCTCCTGGAAGCTGAAGTCTGTCACTAAACAATCTTGGTGGCTTCTTACTGCAGCTAATTGTCAATCTCTTGAACTTCAACTGCTCCCGTCAACTAGCACGTTTTCTACCATCTCCGTGGAGTGGTGCAGCCCTAAAAGAGAAAGCAATTCTTTGCATGGCAGGAAACTGAGGCCTTCCTAATATGCGGTGGGCTTATGGCTCTGTTAGCATTTAAGGAAGACGTCTGAGCAGGTGCCTGGTGAGTCCTGGGCTTTTCAACGGCACCTCCAGCCACCCCTGTGAGTAAGGCCCATATCAGCCAGGATAAAATGATTTGTATCAGCCACTTAGCAAACATACCAGACGTTTCTGGGAACATGCAACGTTGCAGCAGGCTCCTGCTGTTCTCGGTGTGCCTGCAATTGCCATTTGTTTCAGCTTATAGCCTGCCTTCACCTGCCAAAAATAACAAAGGCGATTCTTAGCCAATTTCTCCTCCCGCTAATGTTCCTCCACAAAGGAGGGTCTGTGCAGAGCAGCCAGGTTGAGCCCGAAGAGCAATCCGCAGCCCACAAGGATCAAGGATTCCCCATTTTACATGTGCTGCTACAATGAAATCAGAGCAGGATTCTATATCTTGCAGGAATGATCTTGTGCAGTGTAAAGGCAAGAGGCGAGCCGTCTATCTCGCTTTTGATTGCTTATGTAACGGCCTTTGATCTGCTCCAAGCCTCTTTTATTTGCAGACAGATTCCGGAGGAGGTAACTGGGCTACTTGGCTGTAGCCCAAATAGCAAAGACTCTTGCGCTGCCCTTAAAAATTCATGGATTTATCCTGGCAGGAGCTTTTGTGAGGCAAAGCCCGCTTAATCTCCATGCATCTGACAAAGTGGCCTCTGGCTAGGGATGCCAGCCTCCAGGTTGGACCTGGGGATCCCCCGGAATTACAGCTCATCTCCAGACTACAGAGATCAGTTCCCCTGGAGAAAATGGACGCTTTGGAGGGTGGACTCTGTGGCACTGTGCCCCACTGATCTCCCTGTCCCCCCCAGGTTCCACCCCCAAATCTCCAGGAGTTTCCCAACTCGGATCTGGCAACCCTACCCCCCCATACCCTGCTGGTGGTCAGGAGGAACCTGGCAAACCTAGCTCTAGCCCATGAAGTAGGGTTGCTAACCACCACTTAGTAGCTGGAAATCTCCTGGGATGGCAACTGATCTCCAAGCGACAGAGATCAGGTCCCCTGGAGGACATGGCTGCTTTGGAAGGTAAAATCTACGGCATTATACCCGGCCGAGGACTCTCCCCTTCCCAAGCCCTGCCTTTCCAGACTCCACCCCCAAATCCTCCAGGTAGATCCCAACTCAGAGCTGGCAACCCTGTCATGAAAGCATAGGCCACCATAAATCCATTAGACTTCAAGGTGTCACAAGACTTTCGGCTAGTCTGGTATTTGAAGGTCACACCTACCAGGGTTGGGATTGAAATTAATGTGTGTCCGAAACAGGGCTGTAGCCAGGGTGGTGTTTGTAGGTGCATCAACTTACTTGGGTACATAGTTTTGCCCCACCTAAGTATTTTTTTTTTTTAACAGAACAGGCTTTTAATATATGGCATGCCAGTTAGCCATTTTCCATTTAAAGAACGGGAGTTTGTCGCAATGAGTCAGCAGGGCCTTTTTGCGCCTCCATTTTCTGTAACACGCTTGGTTAAAAATGTACAAAAATATTATCCTCTACATTCTCTCTAACTTTAAGAAGCCATCAGACACATGTAACACCGCTGCCCAATCTGGTTTGCTGCCCTAGGGATGAGATTCCTGAATCTGTTTGGCAGTTAAAATGTAGCCCAACAAAATGAAGATCCCCAAATGGATCTTCCCACTGTACTTTAAAGGGGAAATAACAGTCGTGTGAGGAGGCTACAATCTGGATCAAGGCTATGTTGAGAAATTATAATTAATTATAATTATTGTATGGCATTGTGTGTAGAATAGTCAGGAGATCCTGAGATTGCCTGGCAGCCACAAGTTCTAGCTCTTAGCAAACTAGACTTGTTTTTAGGGGCTGAGAGAGCTCTGAAAGAACTGTGACTGGCCCATGGTGCCCCAGCTGGCCAGTTTGGTGTAGTGATTAAGTGTGTAGACTCTAATCTGGTAGAACCGGGTTTTGATTCCCACTCCTCCACTTGCAGCTGCTGGATGACCTTGGGCAAGTCATAGTTCTGTCAGAGCTGTCCTTGAAAGAGCAGTTCTTGAAAGAGTCCTCTCAACCCCACCTACCTCACAGGGTGTCTGTTGTGGGGAGGGGAAGGGAAAGGAGTTTGTAAACTGCTCTGAGACTCTGAGTGAATGGCGGGGTATAAATCCAATCTCTTCTTCTTCTTCTGCTTCAAATGGAGGAGTAGGGAATCGAACCTGGTTCTCCTGATTAGAGTCTGCCGCTGTTAACCATTACACCAAACTGGCTCCTATATTGAAAAGAGAAAGGAGGATAAATTGTTTCACTAATTGTAACCGAACACTTGCACTGTGGCTAGGTCAGGAAAGGAGGAAAGACCCATAAACATGGTGCAAGTGTAGGCAGCAGCTTGAGGAGTCAGGAAGGCATGGTGTTTGCTTTTGGGGAACTGATGCTTTACAAAAGAGAATGAAAGCAAGCTGACTTCTCAGGAAATTAATTTTTCCTTCCAATATCAAATCTTCTCTTTTTTTGCTTCTGCAGAATCATGGAATGCTAGCATTGCCAACCTCCAGATGGGTCATGGAGATATTCTGTGATTACAACTGATCTCCAGAGTACAGACACCAGTTCTGGAAAAATGTTTGCTTTGAAGAATGGACTATCTATATATCTAATAGCCAGGGTGCCCCCTGCATGCGGATATCTAAATCCGCACATCGGGGGCACCTAAGGGGCAAAGAGATGTTCCTGCACATTTGGGGCAATCCCCAGATGTGCAGAAAAATCTGAAAAGTTGAAAAAATATAAGGGGGATACTTAAATCCCCCCAAAAGTAAAAGAGTGTTCCCTGCGCATGCGCAGGGAACACTCTGAGAACTGCCTTGCCGCCACTGCTTGGAGTGGGGGAGGTTGAAAGCTTGGTGGGCCAGTGGCTGTGAGCCACTCAGCCCTTGCCACTGCCGCTACTGCGGGGGGGGGGGAAGCTTGGCAGGCCGGCCAGGCCTCGCTGCAGCTAGAGGAGGGGGGGGAGGGGAGGGAGAAGGCTTGACGGGCCTAGCTCAGGCCTCACCACTGTTGCTGGGGGGGAGGTTTGGTGGGCCCAGTAGCTCGGAGCTGCATGGCCGTCGCCATTGGGGCCAGGCAGGGGTGGGGGAGAAGGGGAGAAGGCTTACCTGCAGCAGCTTCCTCCTCTGCATGGAGGTCTCCCCCCCACGAGTATCGTGGGTTGCTGCTTCTTGTATGGCATAATATCCATGCTGAGGATCCTCCCATTCTCTCTAGGCTGCAAGCCCAAATCTCCAGGAATTTTCTAACCTGGAATTTGTTGGATTCTCTGGACTAGGTACTGCCAGGGAACCACGGAAAAATGGCAGGGTGCACAAAGGCTTAAACGCAGCAGAGCTTGGGGCTTGGTGTGGCAACAGACTTACAAAGTCACACGCAGTCAGCAGTCAGTTCTAAAAAACACTAAGTAACATTTATTAAAGGAAATACATGCTTGAGAGTGCAGGTAAGAGATAGATATAGATTACCTATTCTAACTAGCTAGATGGTGTTGGATGTCCAGCCTCCATGGTGCAAGATGGAGATCAAGCACCTTCTTCGTGCATGGAGGAGAGAAGAGAGAGTGGGAGGGGAAGCAGAGGAAATTGCCCCTAAGAGTAGCATTCTACTTCAAAGGAAAGGATCAGATAGCAGGAAGGAAAGGATGCTCTGTGTGTCCTGACCTCTCTATCTGTCTAAACTCTTTGGTGCCATCTTCTCAAGTCTGAGACAGGGCCAAGTCCTTCACTTCTAACAGAATTGGTACCCTACGGCATACACACAAAGCTTTGGTTATGATCTTCCCTTGAAGACTGTAGCTTGGTAAGGGTGCAGCTGAGAATGATCTGTATTGTTAGAAATTCCTAACCTTTCACAAAACTCCAATACACAGTGGGCTTGCCAATTCCAGATTTGGAAATTCCAAAAGATTTGGGAGTAGAACTTGGGAAGGACGGGGTCTGTGAAGTGGAGAGACCTCAGAGGGTATAATACTATAGAGTCCACTTTCCAAGGTAGCCACCCCCCTCCCCAAGGGAACTGATTTTTGTCATCTGGATATCAGTTGCATTCTGGGAGATCTCCAGATGCCACCTGCATGTCAGCAACCCTAATAAAAATGGTCCCTTGACCTAAACAGACTAGAAACGGCTTACATTGATCATCAGCTCTAGCTCCAAGGGAGATGTCAAGCCTTGGGTGTGGTTAGCCATTTGCAGAAGTCCAAAGATGCTTGGCACATGGGCTCACACTAAGAATGGCAGATCACCAGAGACCTCTGGGACAACCTCCTGTTTCATGCTGGAAGAGGTGCCCGAAGGGTGTGGAGTGTAACTCTTTTCTGCTCTTTGTAGCTTCACCGGCACCGACAGAGCTTATAGGAGTGCAAAAAAGCCATGTTCTGCTTTGGGAGGAGTGTGTATATGCACTTCTTCAGTGGATGTAGAGTGCAAAACGGGGCAATAAGCTAATTGAACAGGGGGCCTTATGAGAGGGCATCTTGTTGATGGCTCCCCAAAGCTGACCATCCTAGTAACAGGGCTTAAGCTCTGGCCACTCTCTGTTTAGGAATTTAGCTACTGAGCTGACCCAGTGATGGATGTGTACAGTTAGGCTGCTGAGAAGCAATAAATCTATCAGAGATCACTTGAAATTCTTTCCCTTGTCCAAGGATGGGCACAGCTGCATACACAGATATAATTACCTTGTAGAAAAGGACGCTCCCTACCTGAACATAATGCTGCCCTTGGAGCCACACGGTACAGGGCGTCCCCTTCTCAGCTCTGTTTCCCTGAGTGCTGTGTGAAAACAAAAACAACAGAAGAGGAGCAGGAAGAGACAGGCGCCTTTGAACGGTGGCAAATGCACATGTTCCTGCTCTCTGTTTACCAGCCACAAGATCAGATTTTGTGTTAGATAAATCACTTCCCTGTTTTGTTGATTTTTATAGTTTTTTGATTAAAACTTTGATAGCATTAAGTTCTATCACTGACATTCTTCAGGGCTCAGAGCCCTCCCCTAGGTTTTGAAGTGGCAAAATCTCTGATTCTATTCAGGTACAGGGGTGGACTGGCCGTGGTAACTGATCAGGGAACCTCCTGGTGGGCCACGGTCTTGGACGACCACTGGCAGTCAAGTGCCACCAGAGCCAAGACACAGAAGCTCTGCCAGGATTGCAGGAACCACTTAGCTCGGACCTTCCCAGTGGTTCCAGCAATGGCAGCAGTGCAGGAGGAGCAACTGTGGTTCAGTGGAAGAGCCTCTGCTTGGCATGTAGAAGGTCCCCAGTTCAATCCCCAGCATCTCCAGGTAAGGACCAGGCAATATGTGTTATGGAAGATCTCTGCCTAAGACCCTGGAGAGCTGCTGCCAGTCTGAGTAGACAATACTGACTTTAATGGACCAAGGTCCTGATTCAGCAAGAGGCAGTATTCATGTGAGGAGGCAACGAGTGAGTGAGCTAGAACCCATTGTTGGTGCCACTGGGCAGATCTGGGTTGTACTGATACTGTCTTTGCAGATTTGGATTGTGTTACTATGGAGGCCCCTCAGCCTGACTTGTTTCTTCGCCATTTTAAACTTCCCATTCTGCCCCTGTCCAGTTATACTGAATATCATGAAAATCTGCAGCAGGAAAGGGGAATTGATGGGAACTGTGAATTTAGTCTGGACCCAGCATTATGTAAGGTAAAATTATTAACAACTAGGAGCAGAGCCTTTCTTGCAGTTGTCAAAAGGTGCTGTCTTGCTAGGGTTGCCACACCTTGGCTGGCAACTGGCAGGATGCTTACTAGGGTCCAGGGAATGTGGAGAGGCAGAAATGGTCTGTCTGGTGCTGCAAAATCATTTCTGCCCCCCCCCCCAGACCAGAAGTGATGAATCCACATTGTGGGGATGCTCTAGGAATCCCACAGAACTCTAAGACAAAACAATAGAGATTTGTGGGATTCCTAGAGCATTAGTGTGTCACTTTAGGGTTCTTGGCTGGAACTGACAACACAGTGTGCATGGTGCCCTTTCCCACTGCCACCACTGAATTTACCAGCGGCAGGCAATAAGAACATGATAGAAGCCATGTTTGATCAGGCCAATGGCCCATCTGGTCCAACACTCTGTGTCTGATCTGCAGGATCTGATGCAGTTCTGCAGGGCCTTCAATGCAGAGATGTTCCACCAGGCTTTTGGTTGAAGACAGCGGTGGTTCCATCTTGGCTGGCACCCTTCCCATTCCCTGTTACTTACATCTATTTTGCCCTCCCCCCCCGTCCATAAACTAGCCGGCAGTGGGAGTTGGAATGAGGATTGGTTATTTGCCATCTGATAGTCTTTAATACTGTACTAATGTTTTAATTAATTTTATCTTGCTTTATCTCTGGTTGTACATTGCCCAGAGCTTTGCAGTAGCAGTGGTGGGTTGATTCATAAATATAATAAATAGTAATAATTAAAAAAATAATACAGTGACCAAAACCTAGTTGCCATTAGCAGGTCCACCAGTAGGGCCAGAACTCCAGAAGCCCTCTCACTGTTGCCCTCCAAGCATCAAGAATGCAGAACATCACTGGCCCAGACAGAGTGTTCCATCTATATCTTGTGGCTAATAGCCATTAATGGACCTCTGTTCCATATGTTTATCCAATCCCCTCTTGAAGCTGTCTCTGCTTGTAGCTACCACCACTTCCTGTGGCAGTGAATTCCTTGTGTTAATTACTCTTTGAGGGAAGAAGTACCTTCCTTTATCTGTTCTAAGCCTACTGCTCATGAATTCCATTGAGTGTCCACAAATTCTTGTATTATGAGAAAAGGAGAAAAATATTTCTTTCTCTGCCTTCTCTGTCCCATGCATAATTTTGTAAACCTCTATCATGTCACCCCTCATTTGTCGTTAAAGAGCCCTAACCTCTTTAACCTTTCTTCATAGGGAAGGTGTTCCATCCCCTTAATCATTTTACTTGTCCTTTTTTGCACCTTCCCCAATGCTATAACATATTTTTTGAGGTGTGGTGACTGCAATGGGTTGTGGTGGTGGGCACTTGACAAGCTCCTGTCTTAAGGCTTGCCAAAAGGGCTGCAAGACATTGGGTAGCTTTTGCTTTTTGCTTCTGAAATCTGCCTTGATGGAAGGAACTGATGTTTATTGTTCCCAGTTCTCCCCCCCCCCAATTTTTTTGTTTGTTTGTTTGTTGTCACTCTTTTCACTCTGGCCATGGCTCAGTGGTAGTCAGTGTTCCCTCTAAGCTGAGTTAGTGTGAGCTAGCTCAGTTTTTTAGCCTCCAGTTCCAAATTTTTGTCTTAGCTCAGGAAGGATGGCTCCAGAGCAAACTAATTGATGCAGTAACCAAATCGCTCACTCACAACTTTAATGGCAGTAGCTCACAAAGTAGAATTTTGGCTAACAAGGCTCCACAGCTTAGAGGGAGCATTGGTGGTAGTGTATCTGCTTGGCATGCAGAAGGTCTTGGGTTCAGTCCCCAGCATCTCGAGTTAAAAAAGGATCAGATAATAGGTGATGTGAAAGACTTCAGTCTGTAGACCCTGCCAGTCAGAGTAGACAATATTGACCTTGACAGTTTAAGGCAATTTCACATGTAATCAGGCAGATTGTGAAAGAAAGGGCAGGAAGGGATGAGCCAATGCTCAGCTCTTGTGGCCCTCTCTTATATGGCCAGGGCAATGTCAATCACCACTTTGGGGTCAGGAAGGAATTTCCCTGCAGATCAGATTAGCCCAGGGATCCTGGAAGCCCCTCCCCCTTTCCTCTGGGCATACAGCAGGGGTCACTGGGGGAGAGGGGGGGTAGGTGTGAATTTTTTGCATTGTGCCTGGCATTGGACTAGATGACCTTTGGGATACCTTCCAGCTCTGTTTCTAATGAGTGTGTGTGCACTTATAATCAACAAAATAACATTTTTGCTTTATCAGCGTTTTATCAGGGTGCACATGTACATCAATAGCAGGGTGGATAAAGAGGCATATCCACTGAAGAAACTGAGATTTGCAACAAACTGCTCATGCACTGTGCTCTGTACAATATTTGGAACTATAAAATGGAACAATGAGGGATTCAAAATGTATTGGTTCTATTCTGGAAACAAAACCATACAATCTGGAGCTCCAAAACTTGGAGAGAGTTTCAAACGAGGAACATTTTAGAAGAATCCTTATGGAAGAGAGCTTGGATGCCTCAAATAGCTCACAAGACAACCTAGTTCCAAATTTAACCTCCAGACTCCCTGATACTTAGGTTAAGAATTTGGGCACACAAAGAAAGAGACTAATGCAGATCTTAGGAAATGATACATGTTCCTGTAGCTCACCTTGAACTCTCCTGCCTGAAGGACATAACATCACCCTGTGTCTCCGCTGTCATTCTGATCTGTCTAACATGTCAGATGAATGCTGTTGGGCGGAGTTCCTTATTTATGGCCACCCATCTGGGGTGAGTGCTTGAACCAGAAATCCTGAAACTGTGTATGAACCAGGCATTCTATTAAAAAAAACACACACACAATGCTTCACCCCACCCATGTGTCATTTGCTCACTCATATAATTTACTAGCAGTTCTTTCTTTTGACTCCTTTTGCAGAGTTCAGTGCTAACTTTTTCTCCTCAGAAACAGTCCGGTGCCATAGGTAGAATGACAAAGAGTTGGGCTGGCCACAGCAACACCCATCAGGTGCAGGATAAATTCAGGTTATATAATCCCTTGGAACACAAGTGAAAAGGTTCTGCTACAGAAGCATAGGCTGGCTAGAGCCTGGCTAAGCTAACACAGGCTCCCAGTTTGCATCTTTGCCAGAAGTCATGCTTATGGTTGATATGTATTCGAAGCAGGTGTGTTCGAAGCAGGTGTATTCGAAGCACCCTCTACACCTCTCTGTCTCAGGTTCAGGGTTCCAAGTAGGTCAGGCAGTCACACATCGCTACCATTCTTGTCTCTTTTAAAATCTCTAGAGAACCATGACCACCTCACCTCTCAGGTCCTCTCTCTCATTCACAGAGACATCAGCAGGCAGAGTAGCACAGCCGCCTTTAATAACAGGCCCTCACTCAACCACTTCAGAAAGTTAGTGAGGCTGGAGGCTCATAAACTGTTTCATTCATACGCTGCCACCATTTATTCACATCCTAAAACATATACGGGCCAAGATCTTCACTGGTATGTGGGTGTTTCTTTCCTTGAGACACATGGCCCACAGGGTTAAACAAGCAAGGAGTTAACTTTTATTTATGGTTTCAACATAACACTGAAGAAAGTAAGGCAGAGGTTCTTTCCCTTCAACTTTTGAACTGTTTCCCCATTCCAGCATTTGGGATCTTTTGTTATAAATTGACTTTTCTTTCCATTTAGCTTTAAGCTGATCTTCACCTCAGCTTCACTTAGTCTCAGGCATACTCTTTTCCCTCTCAGCTCCCTAGCTGCCAACTGCCAACTCCTCTCTTAACTGCTGTTTTTCAACTGTCTCTCCCCAGCATTCCTTCAGCTCTCATTGGTGCTCTTAGAGTCAGGTTATATAATTCTTTGAAACATGGAACAAAATAGTTGTGCTATAGGTGCATAGGTTGGATAGAGCCTGGCTTAGCTGACACAGGCTCGCAATTGTTTGTGTCTTTGCCTGAAGTCATGCTTATGCCTTGCTAGGCAGAAGTGCCACCTGGCCCTGCCCACTTTCTAAAAACACTTGGAGGTCACTAAGAAAGGTGTTGGTAGGTAGATATGCTTCTTCAGCTCAGCTGTCTTTCTTCAGTCAATTCAGCAGCAGTCACGTCATCCTGTTTACTGTAATGGGCCTGTTTTAACCTCCCAAAGTTTCTGCTTGGTTTCGTTTGTAAGGCAGGAGGCCCAAAGGCCTGAGCGACATGCGCTAATGGCAACACGAAAGACAGCCTTCCTGCCTCAGACAAATGCTTCTGTGGTTTTAAGGCAGTCACTTAAATCTTATAAGCATGTCTTTTTTTTGTGTGTGGTTCAAAAATGCATTTTAAATAATCTCTCTAATTAGCCAATAGTTTTTAACCACTCTTTCAGAAATATAATTGGACTGTCATGTAAATATCTAATTAAAGGCTCATTAGATGGGGTTTTATTTATGGATGCTGCTCCTTTTCCCCAGATCCCTTAGCCATGGTTCAGAGGGATCATGGCAGACAGTGGTAGCCAAAAGAATGTTTCACTCTTTGCTTTTCCAAGCAAAACTGTGCTGGTTGTCTGATCAAGCAGAATACTGAAAATGAAAAGTAGCTGCATTCCAACTGCCCCAGGTTTACCCAGAAGGTTCCTATGTTCTGATATCTGACCCGTAATTTCTCTTTGCAGTATTTCATTCTTCCTTAATGCCTGTTTAATTAAGATAATTTATAAGTTAATTCCAGAATTAGAGCACACAGATGCTTAGATCCAGACTCATGTTGCCGTGGGTGAAAGGATTTCTGCCCATGCAGTGCAGTTTTTTTCTCTCCCCTCCCATGGCAGCCCAAAATGTTCCTCAAAATCCTATTTTTGGGGGGTCCTTTGTCCTCCAGGAACAGGATTTGGAGGGCCTTTTGGGGTGCCATGAGAAGGAGGAGGCGAGAAAGTAATAATCTCAGGGCAGAAATCCTTGAGCCAATGGAAACACTAGCCTGGATCCAAGCCAGAGTTTTCTGTAGTTTCGAACTCCTTCAGTTCATTTCAGTGTTCAATTCTTGTATTCATGTCCATGTGCCTATGTTACTAACATACACATGTGCCTATATCAGTATACAATATGACCAATGTAATCATGTACACATACCTCAGGTACACTGGTATGTACAATTTTACCAATGTACACAAGCATATTGGAGAAAGCAATCTTTATGTGATTGTATATAAAATGGGGGCCAATGGACCATCCAACATTCTGTGTTACACAGTGGCCAAAACCCAGGTACCATCAGGAGGTCCACCAGCTGTGCCAGAATTCCAGAAGCCCTCCCACTGTTACCCCCCCCCAGCACCAAGAATTCAGAGTATTTTTGCCGCAGACATAGTGTTCCATCTATACCTTATGGCTAATAGCCACTTATGGACCACTGCTCCATATATTTATCCACTCCCCTCCAATGCTCCCTCTAAGCTGTGGAGTCTTGTGAGCAGAAATTCTACTTTTTGAGCTACTGGCATTAAAGTTGTGAGCAAACAATTTGTCTACTGCCTAAATTAGTTTGCTCTGGAGCCATCCTTCCTGAGCTAAGACAAAAATGTGTGAGCCAGAGGCTAAAAAACTGTGAGCTAGCTCACACTAACTCAGCTTAGAGGGAACACTGCTCCCTTCTTGAAGCTGTCTATGCCTGTAGCTGCCACCACTTCCTGCGGCAATGAATTGTATGTGTTAATTACTCTTTGGGTGAAAAAGTACTTCCTTTTATCTGTTCTAAGCCTAAGGTAAAGGGTAAAGGTTTCCCTTGCTCTAACGCCAGTCAAATCTGACTCTAGGGGGTGGTGCTAATCTCTGTTTCCAAGCCGAAGAGCCAGCGCTGTCTGAAGACATTTCTATGGTCATGTGGCCGGCATGACTAAACACCGAGGCGCATGGAACGCTGTTACCTTCCCACCGAAGCAGTACCTGTTTATCTACTTGCAATTTCTTGCTTTAAAACTGCTAGGTTGGCAGAAGCTGGGGCCAGAAACAGGAGCTCACTCCATCACACGGCACTAGGGTCTCAAACTGCTGAACTAAAGACCTTCCGGTCTGCAGCTCAGCGTCTTAACCTCTGAGCCTACTGCTCATTAATTTCATTGAGTGCCCATGAGTTCTCCTATTGTGACAAAAGGGAGACAAGTACTTCTTTCTCTACCTCCTCTATACCATGCATAATTTTGTAAATCTCTATCATGTCACCCCTCAATCATTGTTTCTCCAAGCTGAAGAGCCCTAACCTCTTTAACCCTTCTTCATAGGGAAGGTGTTCCATCCCCTTTGTCATTTTAGTTGATCTTTTCTGCACTTTTCCCAATGCTATATCTTTTTTGAGGTGCGGTGACCAGAACTATACATAATATTCCAGGTGACGCTGCACTATAGATTTATACAGAGGCATTATGATACTGGCTGATTTGTTTTCAGTCCCCTTCCTAATAATCCCCAGCATAGCATTTGCTTTTTTATTGCAGTTGCACACTGAGTTGACATCTTCAGTGAGTTATCTACCATGACTCCAAGACCTCTCTCCTGGTCAGTTTCCACCAGTTTGGATCCCATCCATGTATATTTATAGTTGGGAGTTTTGGCTCCAATGTGCATTACTTTGCACTTGCCCACATTGAACCGCATTTGCCATGTTGATGCCCACTTGCCCAGCCTCGACAGACCCCTCTGGAGACCCTCACAATCCTCCCTGGTTTTCACCACCCTGAACAACTTATTGTTATCTGCAAACGTAGCCACTTCAGTGCTTACTCCCAATTCCAAATAATTAATGAAAAAGCTAAAAAGCACCAGAACTAGAACCAAGCCCTGCAGTACCCCACTGCTTACCACCTTCCACTGTGAAAACTGCCCATTTATACTCACTTTCTGTTTTCTGTTAATTAACCAGTTTTTAATCCACAGGAGGACTTGTCCTCTTGTTCCATGCCTGTTAAGTTTATTTAGAAGCCTTTGATGAGGAACTTTATGAAAAGCTTTCTGGAAGTCTAAGTAAACCTCATCTACTGGGTAACCCTTGTCCACAGGGAAAATTAGAAGGAGGATTTCAGAAGCACATTTCTTTCTATATCAGGGGTGTCAAACATAAGGCCTGAGGGCCAGAACCGGACTGTCCAGGGATCTTATGCCGCCCTCGGGCAACTGGTGCAAGGGAGGGAACAGAAGGCTGCTGGGGGGACGGGGGGCGGAGCCACTCAGATTGTGGCTTCAGCACAGTGGAACAACCTCAACTGCAGCATCCAAACAGAATCCCTTCACTTCAGGGACAGTCTCACTGGTAAATTGGGAGCCACTGCAGCCACATTCATACCTTTCCACTCAACCTGCAGCTCCGGGAATGCTGTTCTAGATGGCTGCAGTGATCAGTGTTTGCACGTGGGGGGATGCAGACAATCCTCTGTTGGGGCCTGCTGGTAGCCAGCTGTGCCACTGTATCCATGCCCCCCCCATGTGGCTGCTAATCCTGCCCCCGAACATGTGACTAGGCAGCCAGACCTCCCTCCTCCATGGACCATCCAGCACATGGCCTGGCCCAACAAAGTGACATTTATGTGAGATCTGGCCCTCATAACAAGTGAGTTTGACATCTTTGTTCTATATGAACCTTCCCAGCTGTTATCATCATGGGCTCCTGTGCACACTCATCTTTAGAAGTAAAGCGGGTGGTCACACAAAGACAGGGCTTTTTCAGTAGTGGCACCTCATCTGTAGAATTTCCTCCCTGCATATATACACTTGATGTGTTGGCTTGGACTCAGGCTAGACTTTTCTCTCTTTCCCTCCCCCACAGCAGCCTGAAATGCTGCCAATCCGCTTCTTCCAGTCCCCCCTATCTCAGGAACAGGATGGGGGGGGGGATTTCAAGCTGCTAAGGGAGGTGAGAAAATGGATGGTAATCCTTGGGTGGCAATCCTTGTGCCTGTGGAAATGTTAGTCTGAATCCAACCCTTAGTCTCTTGAGCTGTAGGAACCAATCAAAAGTGTTTTAGTTTTTTAGTCTGTAATCCTAAACTGCCCTGCCCTGGATAGCCCAGGCTAGCCTGATCTTGTCAGTTCTCAGAAGCTAAACAGGGTTGGCCCTGGCTTGAATTTGAATGGGCAACCTCCAAGGAATACGAGGGTCATGACGTAGAGGAAGGCAATGGCAGACCACCTCTGAAAACCCTACAGAATCAACATACGTCAGCTGTGTCTTGATGGGGAAATAAGTCCTACCTAGCTTTCTGGGATTTACCTCTGAGTATACATTTTAAAGATTGCACTTAGTTCAGTTTTCCCACACTTTTGGTCATAATTAGTTTTAGCCTAAGGTTTTGTTGGTCAAGTCTTTAACTAGCAATGTTGCAATCCTTGCAGCTAACAGATTGGAAATTTGCCTTTCTCTTTCTCACAACACCCATATTTCTCCTGCATTGAGCTACCCAAACACTTGCCCAGCTGATTTATTCACAATTTTAAATGAGCTGTACATTGAGAGTACCGGTGTCTCTACAGTAGCAGGCATTTATCATCACACAAACAGCTGGCTAGTATCCACCCTTGGCACATGCTCAGAACTTACTGAATTGCTGTGGTTGATGGAAACTGTCATTTTTTTGGCCTTCTGGTTGAGTTTGGGAGCCTTTGCAAACTACAGTTCCCATCAGCATCAGCAAGAAGTCACGCTGGGGAAGATTGGGAAGAGTAATCTAGAGGAAAGATAGGCCCTATCTTCTTTTAAAGAACAATGGCAGGTTATTTCACCCTCTTTCAGAAGTTTGCAGTTGGAGGGGCACTGTAAAGGGAGAAGGAAACTGGCAGAGATGGGTGGGTAACTGGGTAAGTATGTGTGAATATACTTGCGGTCAGGGCTCTTTTTGTAGAAAAAGCCCAGCAGGAACTCATTAGCATAATAGACCACACCCAACAACAGGAACTCATTAGCATATTGGGCCACACCCCTGACAGCACAGCTCATTAGCACATTAGACCGCACCCCCATGTTATCAGAAGTGTGGTTATCCAGCCACACCCACCTTTTGCTTGTTATTCTGTTTACCTTGTTTGTTGTCAAAACCCAGGGCTTTTTTGTAGCAGGACCTCCTTTGCATGTTAGGCCACACACCCCTAATGTAGGCAATCCTAATGAGTCTCTGCTGTTGGGTGTGGCCTATTATGCTAATGAGTTCCTGCTGGGCGTGGCCAACTTGGGAGCCAGCCGGAACTCCGTTCCTGTGCGTTCTTGCCCAAAAATAGCCCTGCTTGCGGTGCATCTTTAAAGCAGCTGATCAAATGCTCGCAAATGTCATCAAACATTTTCCAGTGTTTTTAAAAACATGTATGCAAAAAATATGAGCATGCTAAATAATACTGCTGTTTCAATGTGTGGTTGTTGTGTTCTACAGTTTAGAAAGTTTTTCTTGGTTTTGATGTTTAGAGATATTCAAATATGTCCCTTTTAATTTCTGTCACTTTTTTTGGGGGGGGGGGGAGATGTTGCTGTTGTGACCCCTTTTTTGCCCAGTTTTGGGTTTTTTGCTGCATTGTTTACTTTACACTCCATTTAAACTTCAATTTTTTAAAAAAACCATTGTTAACACAATGGGACATAGAAAAAATTATAGACCTTTAAAATGCAAAACATACAAAAAAGTATCAGAATCTTAGATTCCACAACACCTATAGAACATGAGGAAGATACAAGTGCATTCTATAATACAAGTTCATATACAAGTTCGTAACCAATTAGATGTTAAGTGTAGCTGTTTCTATTCTCTTAAGAACAAAATTCAGATTAAAGGCTATATCTTTAATGACCCAAGTTTTCTGCAAAGCAGTTAAATTAAATAATACAAAACCCTCTTTTGATCTATTTAACCAATATTTAACCACACACCATTTTACGATGGTTTTAAGCGATATGTCATTTACTGCAATGCTTGCTCATGAAATGTGGTAACATTCCTAATATTCTATTGCTTTATTGTATTTATGAGCCTCCTTTTGAACTTTGATGCAAAGCATATTCTAAACATTGAACTAGAATAGAAAAGCTTTGAGACATACAACTTTCCACATGAAAACATAAAATGGTACTGTTGTTAGGTGATGACTGTGTTACCTTTTTAAATCATGTGTGAGTTGGTTTTAAAGGTAGGGATTCCAGTTCCCCCCACTGGTGGGGGATGGAGAGTAGGGTTGCCAGATCCAGGTTGGGAAACTCCTGGAGATTTGGGGATGGAGCCTGAGGAGGACAGGGATTTCAGTGAGGTATAATGCCACAAAGTCCACCCTCCAAACCAACCATTTTCCCCAGAGGAACTGTAGTGTAGAGATGAGATGTAATACCAAGGGATCCTCAGGTCTAGGGATCGACACACACTGACTGATGAACTAAAGTTTGTCATGAACCAAAGAATGTCATGGTTTGTGAAGCAATATTTGCAAACTGAAGAACTGCCATGAAGTTTCACAAACTTTGATGCGTTCATTGTGGTCATGAAGAGCAGAAAGTGGGGGTTTAAATTCCTGCTTTCTGCTCTTCACAAAAAACAGCTGAGTGGCAGGGAGCTCTCTGCTGCTCAGCTGTTTGATTAAATGGCTGTGAGGCATTTAAACCACTGCTTTCTGCTCACCACCCAAAGCTGTCCAAGGCCCTGTTTTCTGCGCCTCCTGCTTGCTGCTCCCCACCAAAAGCCACAGGGAGAAGAAAGCAGGGGTTTAAATGGCTCCCAGACATTTCACCCCCTGCTTCCTGTTCTCCACCAAAACCAGTGGTGTGACGGATTGCACTTAAGAATCAGTTTCCTAGTGCCGCAGAATCAGAGATATGGGAGGTGAAGGGTTAATACTCCACTGGAATGGACAGCTTGAGTGACAGGCTGCTCCTCATCTCTGATTGGCCAGTGTCAACTGAGAAAAACTATATGATCCACTGAGTGCTGAAGAGAGGTCAGTTGAGTCCATTCTGGAAATCCTGTCAGCTGGAAACAGTCTGAAGGCAGTCAGTTGGTTTCTGACAAAGTTTGGAGCTAGTGAATCTGACAGGAAAAGTCAGACAGTTTCACCTTAGAGAGAAGGAAAAAGACTCCTTTGCCTTAACTGTAATATTCCTATCCTGAGGAAGAATTGTGTAACAAAATTCAGAGACTAAATGTCAGCCTAAGCAGAAGTATGCTTTACACAGACACCAGAAGTGGGATGGTGATTTTTCGAGAGTGATTGGGTAGTGTGCTGAAACTCCCTTTCAAGCCAAAAGGAACAGGGTTATATCTTCTGTGGAGAAGAACATTTATTCCTGCCCAGTTCCTTTGGGGGTTTGGCTCTGAGGAGGACCCTGGGTCTGATGTGAAAGGGAAATAGTTTTAGACAACTCAGGAGGCAGAAATAAACTGTAATTTCCAGAAAGGAGTGAGTTAGGTGCTCAAAGAAAGAGACCCACTCCAGGAAAACTTCACTATGGCCCCGTTCACACGGAGAATTTGCCACGCTAAAGATACGGATGATAGGTGGATTTTCTGGGCGCGATCATACCGCAACATCTGGGAAGTGTAGTGCACCCGTGGCTAACCCGTGGCTTTGTGCCAAAGATACGGAGTAAAAAACTAGTACTGACGATGTACTAGTTTCCTGAAAATGTGGGGCAAGGGCAGGCGTCTGATCGCGTCCCGTCCTAGTCCCATTGCAAACCGGTTAGGTTTTTTTTTTATGTCTTCACAGGATGCACACAAACGATCATGTGCATGCTCAACTTTTGGTGAGAAAAAAATATTCCTGTTTGCCATGGAAGCGGCGCCTAGCGATTGGTGGTATGATCGCGCCATGCCGCTTCTTTGCCGCACTGCAGGATAGCCGTGTGATCGGCACCTCATGCCCTAACCACGGGACCTCGACGTGATGTGTGATTGGGTGGCCGCGCATTATTTTGGTCTGGGGCAAACAACCACGCTCCCCCCCCCACATTTTCTGGCCCGTGTGACCAGGGCCAAGCATAGGAAAATCTCTGAAGAAACATTGTAGCTGTAACCAAAATACTAAGGCCCCAGTCACACGTGCTGGAAAATGCGGGGGGGGGGCATGGCTATTTGTGGTGACACAATTAGACCTGCGACAACACGATCAGATGCATCGGCGGCAAACCATGGTTCCGTCCCTCGGTGTGTGCACTTCAACGAAGACGGCCAGAGGGGAAAAGCCATGGCGGTGCGATCACACGGACGGAGTCCGTTGGCAGCCCATGGCAAACCATTTGCCAGTACTTTTGGTCAGGTATTTTTTAACCGCACATTTTCGGCGGCACTCCACGGGTTGGTCATGGGTGCGCTATGCCCGCCAGATGTTGCGGTGTGATTGCGCCTGGAAAATCCGCCCACCATTCATGGCTCTCCCGCAGCAAATTCACCGTGTGAACGGGGCCTAAGTAAAACATCTCTCACTGTCAAGAGCCTAGAATATATGCAAACAAGCTCTAAGATCTCTATTTTGCCTGTTAAAAGAAGTGGGCTTTGAAATGCCAACAAGTTTTACCTGAACTTTTCCAACCTTGGACTACACCTAGTCATCCCCTGCCTGTTGAATAAATTTAAGATTTCTGTTTGAATGTTATTCTGTCTCAAGTGCTATTTCAAAGAGTAAAACAAGAGGTTCTCCTATTTTTCCCCTCAAGCTCCTGGGCTGGGCTAAAAACCAATTATATTCTGCGTGACAGGGTGGGACAAACAGATCATCAAAAACACAAATATTAACACACTACCTGAGACTGCTCAGTCACAGCAGGCAACCAAAACTTTTGGCGAGAAAACCTGCCTGATAGTGGGGGAGTGTCAGGGGTCCATCACAGACAGCAAGCATAAAGTAGGGGTGAAATGACTGGGAGCTGTTTAAACTCCTACTTTCAACATCTTGTGGCTTTTTACTGGGAGAAAAAAGCTGTGGTTTAAATGGCTCCCAGCAAACAGCTGAGCAGTGGAGAGCTCCCTGCCACTCAGCTGTTTCGTTTAAATGCCCCCCTGCTTTCTGCTCCCCACAAAAAGCAGTGGGGAAAAGAAAGCAGGGGTTTAAACTTTAAATGGCTCACAAACTGATACGAACTGTGTTGGTTTGCAAATCAGTCTCCTGGTTCTTATGGCTCTGTGGTTCAGCTATGAGCCATGAACTGAACTGCACAAATGTGGTTCGTGCCCTTCTCTACTCAGGTCTCACCTGGAGGCGGGCATTCCCACTTAAGGGACAGTTCTCATGATCAGTTTTACTTCTACATAGTGCTCTCCAAGTATTCTCGGTGAACAGCACCAGGATTGCTAGAGACATAGCAAATGTTTCTTGGAGGTGATTTCTGTATTTCCAGGAACATAGTTTTTAGCTACCATGATTGCCCTCTAGAATGATGGCTATACGCTCAGATACCTTTGGCTTCTAGGCCACCTCTCAGGCCTACATAATGCGAAACAGGGAAGGTGCTGTTCAGATGGAGTCTTTTGGGGGAGGGGGGATCGAGTGTTGGTTTAAGCAATGAAACACTTAGTGTCCATCCCCCCCCACCCATCAGCCCCACTTCTTAACAAAGCACAAGGACCCATAAATAACCGGCAGGCCTGGGAATAAATACAGCTGTAAGCCGACAAAGGCCAGTGATGAATGATGTTTATTTAATTTCTCACGTGTGGTCCATTATGGAGGCAATCGTGGGGCTTATTCTCTCCTTTCATGTCTGGGTCAGGATCCTCCTCGTAATAGATCAAGACCTGAAGCTCCCCTTCTGGCTTCTCTCTGTAAAACAGCATGGGTTGCCTCGGGGATGACAGGGGAGGAATAGAGGCTCCAAAGGCACAGGGCCTTTCTCTCATCCTACTACTCAGATGGCACAACAATGAAACACTCATGTCCCGGGTTAACCCATGCCTTCCAACATGAGCTGGCACAGTACGGATGTTAGTGTTAGATTATGAGGTTTGAATCCCCGTTCTGCCATGGAAACTCACTGGGTGATACTGGGCCAGTCAGTTTCTCCCAGCCGAACCTACCTCACAGGGTGGTAGTCATTGTCAGGATAAAATGGAGGAGGGAAGAATGATGTTGTACACTGCTTTGAGACATGAGCACAAAATGGGCATTAATGATCATGTAATATAATGAGCTCAAGTGGTTAAGACGCTGAACTGCAGGCTGTGGAAGGTCAGTAGTTCAGCGGTTCAAGACCCGGGTGCCGCAAGACAGGGTGAGCTCCTGTCTCTAGTTCCAGCTCCTGCCAACCTAGCAGTTCGAAAGCAAGAAATTGCAAGTAGATAAATAGGTACCACTTCGGTGGGAAGGTAACAGCGTTCCGTGCGCCTTGGTGTTTAGTCATGCCGGCCACATGCCCACGGAAACGTCTACGGACAGCGCTGGCTCTTCAGCTTTGAAACGGAGATGAGCACTGCAACCCTAGAGTCGGATTTGACTGGCTTTCGAGCAAGGGAACCTTTACCATTACCTTTACCTAATATAATGAACCATGAAGGAGCCAAAACTGGCTGAATTCCATGTTGATTGGACAATGAGGCGGCATTCTGACTTCACAGTAGGCTGCATTTTAGAAAGATGGGCGAGAACACAGCTTGTGTCTAATTTCCCTGTGCTCCCCTTGCCCCCCCTTTTGCACAAAGTATGATTCTTGCACAGAAAATAACTCCAGCTTCGAAATTAACTCTGGTTTTCCATTATGTATGAATGTGGGTCAATCTGTGTGAATCAGAGAGCTTATTTACTCCCCACAATAGAACCAGGTTGGGAAATTCCTAGAGATCTGGGAATGAAGCCTAGGGTTGCCAGGCAGTGCCTGCAAATCGGGAAGAGGGTTGTGGGGGAGGCAGAGTCCCAGAAGAATTTTTTTTTAAAAAATAAGGCCCTGGCTATTTGCTGGAAGTTCTGGCCATAGAGTTCCTGGCAATTCCTAGAGCTACCAAAGTGACAAGGGTAGCTCTAGCAATTGCCAGAAATGTATGGTACGATTACTATGGAGCCACCCTCCAAAGAAACCATTTTCTCCAGGGGAACTGATCTCTGTTATCTGGAAATCAGTTGTAATTCTGGGAGTTCTCCCCACCCCTACCAGTGGCAACCCTATCTCCAGCCTCACCTGGAGGCTGGCAACTCTACCCCACAAGAATTTATGAGCCCTCCAGGTTCTGCAAAGAAAAGATCCCAGTTACTTGTGATAGAACAGAGCAGGTTTTACTTACATGTATGCCACTTAGGTCATAGAATCATTCATAGGGTCACCATAAGTCAGAAGTGACTTGATGGCACTTAACACACACACATGTCACTTGGCCTGAGAGGTAGGGTTGTCATGTACACCCTGGCAATCAGTGGGGGTGGGGGAGACTTAATGGGAGCAAAGAGAGGCCTAGGCTGGTGTTGCTGGGCAACATGGCAAAGCCACTTCTGGCATGCATTGGAAGTGACATAATCACAGGTACATGGGGACACTCTGGTTTTTGGGGAAAACTCTATGGTAGAAGTCATTTTTACCATAGAGTTTTTAATCTAAATACCAGAGTGTAATCTACATGCAAAGGGAGGGAAAGTGAAAGAGCAAGGAGCGAGGGGGGAGCCCAGGGACAAAAACCAAGACGTGTTTGTGCCCATTGCACCAAAAGACAGTTTAGCGTGACATCTGAGTAGGGTTGCCAACTCTGGGTTGGAAAATTCCTGGAAATTTGTGGGGTGGAGCCTTGGGAGGGTGGGGTTTGAGAAGGGGAGGGACTTCTGTAGGGTATAATGCCATAGATTCCACCCTCCGAAGCAGCCATTTTTCCCAGGGGAACTGATCCTTGTCATCCGGAGACCAACTGTAATTCTAGGAGAACTCCAGGCCAAACCTGGAGGCTGGCAACTTTGCATGGCAGAAAGGGATCCGTATTTAAACACATAAAGGCAAACTCCAAAGAAAAGGTCAGCTAGGCCGGCGGTACAACACAGAGTTTTAAAACCCTTCCGTTTCTTGCTTTCAATCTGGCAGCCAGCCCCACATTATCTCTATTAATACCAGCTACAAGGTCATTACTCAGGCACTGTGTCTTCCTCCAGCATAAATATTTATACTAGGTTGACCTGTGGCTGCCGCATTTTCCTTTTATTTGATTTCTGCCGCCTTTTGTGTCTGGCGGCTGACGTTGTCTTTGGGTTTCTCTTGGCCTGCCAGAGGAAACAGGGCATGTGAGCTGGGAGGGAAGAAAGAGGGGAAAAAGATGTCACATTGCTTAAACAAAGCTTTGCGGGGCAATCGTGGATGGAAGCCAAAGAGGATCTTTTCACCGGTATTTGAGAGTTTCCTATACATCACTCTTCATTTTGCATCTCAAAAAAGCATCATTCAAACCAAGCCTCTTATGTACAGTTCTGTTACACACAAGCCCAGCGCAGGCTGAAGATTCTAAATGCCTGTCATTTGTTCGAAAGGAATGTTCCTTCTCAAACCTGTTGTTGCTCTACAGAACAAAAGGAAAGCTCAGGTGAAAGGTCTATCTACTCTAGGAATGGTTTCATAATGCTCCTGCTTCGGGTCAAAAGTTCCCATTTCTGTGTGGCACAGTGGTTGAAGTGTCAGACTACAATCTGAGGGATCCAGGTTCGAATCCCCACTCTTGCTGGGTGACATTGGGCCAGTCACACACTCTCAGCACTGATCCCCAAACCAGACAACTGTATTTTATTTTGTTACAAAGCTGACTCTGAATTGCATGGATCCCATTGATCATCATGTTCCAGCATCTCTAAAACAATATGGTTACAGAATGCTTTGAAGTGTCCCAAGCAGATCATGTACATCATTTCTAACAACACTCAAAGTAGGGCAGTATTATCCCTAGAATACATGCAGCTGCATCCCTAAAGACTTCTACTGTGATCTATTCCATGGGGCTTACTCCCAGGAAAGTGCCATGTAACACTCTTATTGTGTTCTCAGCAGAAATGAGATTCCAATGGGGAATTTCCTGACTTGTAACTCATTTTCTTAGCCATTGCAGTGTGCCAGCTCTATTAAGACTGAAGAATGCATCTGTCCATTCTGGCTACAGTACTTAGAGTCCATTTTTCAACTGCTCCTGTTTTATTGGCTTGTTTAGGAACTGTCTTTTGGGTGTTTACTGTAGCCATGAAGACTAATTTCCTTGGTTCCAAATGTTCTGCTTTTTGGAGCAGCTATTTTGTTTCTTTGCTTTTTCTGATGCAACGCGTTGCTGTTACTTCCTTCTGTGTTAACTGGAGGCCAGATTTGTGTTCAAAGTGACAGATAGTGGGATGTGGGTTTGGAGGACTCTAATTATGGAAGACCTTGTTATGGTTTCTCAGTGGTGAAGGACTGGCAGATGAACAGAGTTTCTCTTCATTTGTTATGGCTACACATGTGTACTAAAAGCTTTTTTTAGGAATGAGCAAACGTTCCCTATTCCGTTTTTTTTAATATATTCATTTATATTTTTGTCTGTGGTTCTGATTCTATACTTTTCTATACTCTTGGCTTTGTAGATTTGTCTGTAAATTAAAGACATATGGGTTCAATTTTGCACAGGAAGAGAAATCCAAACAGAGATTTTCGAGTTGGAACTGCCCTGCTCCACAGTGAAGACAGAGGCAAAAAATGCATTCAGCTCTCTGCCATTTCCCTATCATCCTTTAGTAATCCTTTTACCCCTTGGTCATCCAATGGCCCTAGTGCCTTCCTGGCTGGTTTTATCAGGGGTCATTTCGTAGAAAAAGAGCTAGGGGGACTCATTAGCATAACTCATTAGCATATGCCACACCCCCTGACATCACCGGAAGTGTGTCCTCCCCACAGCCGGCGGCGACCTCCTGCGGGCACCAGCAGGGAGCTCCAGGCC
>NW_015167531.1:276352-286316 GCF_001447785.1 Gekko japonicus | reverse complement strand
GAACCCGTGGCTCCCCGCCAAAGGTGCGGATTAAAACCGTGGGCCAAGGGTGGGCATCTGATCGCATCTCTGGTGGACTTACGTGGCATCCGGCACCCGCCAATGTTCGTCGCAAACAAGGGGTTTTTTCCCTCCCAAGTCTCCGCAGGATACTTATGGGATCGGCATCTCCCCTCTAACCACAGGACCTTGACTGGGACGTGTGCTCGGGCAGCCGTGTGTTATTTTCCTCCAGGGCAAACAGCCACGCTCCCCCCCCCGCATTTTCCGGCCCCTGTTTAGTAATTGTTGAAATCTGTTTTTCTAAGGAAAAAAAATCCCGATCTGTACTTTGCTGCCCAGCCTCTTTTCCCTTTACTCTTAGGGGATTGTTTTATTTCTTCCTGCCATCTTTACATTCTCTACCAATCCATCTTTATGCCTTCTTTTTTTTTCTAAAACAGACAATAACTTTATTACAATGTCCCACGGCTGTTTGCCTTCCTGATGCCAGACAGCTGCTCTGCCAACAAAGACTGGTCTGAACCACGGTCTGGCTTCCTTCTCATCCTGCTCTTCCAGACTTGGAGGAGGTCACTGTTGGCACAAGAGCTGATAAATGAATTCCTATCAACATGGGCTCTGGCAATGTACTACATCTGCTGGGTAAATCGGAGGGATGTTTCATATTTCATCGATGCTTCTGATCCATGCTGGAAAACAGAGAGTGTGATCCACCAGGAAACCCTCCTTTGCAAATCTTAATGAAAGGAGTGGAACCTGTGAAGTTCTGAGGCAGGATACATTTCTGAGTCGGTTGGGCTTCCTGTGAGCTCTGATCAGCTCTGATCTGTAAAGCCCTGAGGAGCCTCCTTCCTTATCTACACACCCCTTGAGATTCTGGGTTCCTGGACTCAAGGGGTAGATCCTGCCCCTATTCTACAACTCCCAATGGTCCAGGGGTCCCAACCTTCTTGAGCTTGTGAGCATTTGGGGAGTTTTAAGAATGAGTAGTTGGCACCACAAAATGGCTGCCATGGGATGTGGGATGACTTACAAAATTGTTGGTATTGGGAGCACTTACAAACATTTGGGAGGTCCCAAGCCAAGTCTCATATGATGGGACAGTTATTTTCAAATGGGTGCTCCCTGCAGACTCAAAGGTGTTGTCTTCTGGGATCTTCTGAAACACTAGCTGCTCCAAAGGCGTTCAGCAAAATCAGGATTGCCTTTTGCTTTGAGAAAGATGGACACTCCAGGAAACACATCATTGGCCACCATGGTACCCTGAGCTAGTCTGGCTTCTTGTTTCCCTCAGTGATAGACCTGATGCCCACAAAAGCGGCTGTGATACCTGAGGAAACACTCCCTTAGCAGGATGGGAGAGAGAGCATATCCCAATGGTCACAAAAGTGGGAGTCCAGAAACACAAAAGTGCAGCTCTAGCAATGGTCAAGAAAAGGTGCTCTCAACGATCCACCCTAACTATGATTTAAGGAAATAGATGAGTAAATATAAATCATGTATGACTTAACATCACATAAGGCTCCAAATATTTCTCAAACATACAATAGTATTCAACAGGGGTCATTTCGTAGAAAAAGAGGTGCAGGAGCTCATTAGCACAACTCATTATAATAACTTATTTGCATATGCCACGCCCCTTGACATCACCAGAAGTGTGGCAGAAGGCAACACTCACTGCTCAGGCTCCACTGGACTGTTTTGGATTGCTAGCTATTGGGGGGACGGGATGTGCAGATCTGTCCTCACAGAGGAGGGAGAGCTTGTACCTGAATAAAACTTGGTCTTCAAGGTGCCACTGGACTGTTTTGGACTGGGGGGACGGGGGGAGCTCTGCAACCTACCTGGCTGCTTCTTGCTCTGACTGAGGGCTGCTGGGAGCAGGGGGTGGGGCTTGTTGCATGTTCCCGCCCCCTGGGCTCTTTACTGCCAGAGCTCCGCTCCTGTGCGCTCCTTCAGGAAATGATCCCTGGTATTCAATACATGAAATATAAGAAATACAATAGTTAGGCTGGAGATTTAAAGCAATATCTAACATTTACTCTTTGACACTCCCAAAAGCAAATTTCACAATTTCACTGGACTGAAAAACATGATTTTCAAATGTCCATAAAGCAAAGCAAATACATCCACTTTTTACAACTTAAGATAAACAATATGAAGTATGTCAGCAAGTAGATCCAGTCCTTAGGACTTGAGACAGACAATAAGAAATAGGCTGCAGTCAACTCATCCTCCAGATTATTCAATGAGATTCCAATTCCTTAATCAGGACTGCAAACAGGAACTCCCAAAGAGGCACAGTCACAGGAACTTCTCAGCCAAT
This sequence comes from Gekko japonicus, assembly GCF_001447785.1. NCBI lineage: Eukaryota > Metazoa > Chordata > Lepidosauria > Squamata > Gekkonidae > Gekko > Gekko japonicus. Next base: position 283,987 of record NW_015167531.1, on the reverse strand, counting down.
AATGCCTCCAAACTGTCTTATTGTACAGCAATGTCTCTAAAGTAAAATTGTATACAATACATGTAAACATCAAGATCACCTTGCCTAGAAAGATGGCATACTGAAAATCTAACTTGGCTAGAAAAAATAGTCTCAATTAAATCAGTAGTCTTTCCCAAACTTTTATATCTCTTTCATGCATTACCACTTCCGATTCAACCTTCCTATTTTAAATTCTGGCAGACCGTTTGGAGTAAATACATATGGAGTTACCACAGACCTAGAATTAGTTTTAAGACTCTTTGCAGACCCACCAAACTAGGAGGTGTAGCCTTACCGGACATAAAAACTTATTATGAAGCGGCGATTTTTTCAACAGTACTTAAAATTTTGAAAATGGACCCCCAACCCGAGTGGGTTGGTTTAGAAGAATTTTTTTCTGAATTCTAAACAATACTTGGCTGCAATCTGGGCACATACTTCGGAAAGATCACATCTAATACCAAATCACCCTCTAATGGAAGCCTTGTTTAGAACTTGGAAATTAAAACGAAATCATCTAGCATCAGATATTTCTTTAGCATCTTCTTATATAGATCAAACATGGTTCCCTCCAGCACAAAAACCTAATTCTTTTAAATTATGGAAAAAAGCACACTTAACTTTATTATATGAATTAACTGGAAAGAAACGTCTTCTAGAAAAAAACAAAGTTAAACATTAAGGCTTCTTCCACACTCCCCTGGTTTGAATATTTCCAAATACAACATTTATTCAGTACACCCAAATTGAGACAAGCATGCATTAGACCGCCTACAGAATTCGAAAAACTTCTATTATCATCTGATGGCACCGGTAGAGGCTTAATTTCCAAAATATACAGGATACTTGTAGATCCTACTCCGTCAAACTTACTTTCATATGTGTCATCTTGGAATGCAGACTTAGAAACAGAAGTAGATGAATCTTTCTGGGAGGTGGTATGGTCGGCATATGCATCCATGACTAAATCCATACATGTACAACAACAAAATTATAAAATACTCACCAGATGGTATTTAACACCTTTAAAGTTACATAAAATGAATAGTAAATTATCGCCATATTGTTGGAAAAAGTGTGGAGGTATAGGCTCATACACCCATTTTTGGTGGGGGTGCACAGTTGTTAAAACCAAAGGTCATTTCGGGGGGATCGCGGGGGATTGCAGTTCCCCCGGGTGAGGTACGGGGGGCGGGGCACATGACAAAGCCCCGCCCCCTGCTTCCGGCTGCCCCGCTACCGGCCCTCATTCAGCCAGGAGGAGGCAGGAGAAGAGGGAGGGTAAGTTGCTTCCTCCCTGCCTCTCCCCACCCCTGCCTGCCTGGGGCCAGGGAGGGCCTTCGCGGGGCTTCCTTGGGGTATGTGGCCTTATGACACACTTCTGGTGATGTCAGGGGGTGTGGCCTTATGACACACTTCTGGTGATATCAGGGGGTGTGGCATATGCTAATGAGTTCTGCTAATGAGTTCCCCTAGCTCTTTTTCTACGAAATGACCCCTGGTTAAAACATTCTGGCAAAATATCATAGCCCAAATCAAATTTTGAACCGGTTATGACATTCCAGAAAAACCTGAAATCATACTTTTGAATTATTGGAAAGACATCTCAACTCCACAATACAGCAAAGAATTATTAATCCTATTATTTTCAGCTGCAAAAGCAACAATTGCACAGGGCTGGAAGAGTAACTCCCCTTTACATATTACTACATGGTACTCCAAGATATGGGAACACCTTTTAATGGATAAAATCTCAGATAAACTGGCAAACTCAGACCCCTCTCGTAATTCCCAAGCATTTTATGGAAGGTGGAGGTTGATATTGGAAAAATTGGAGTATGTCTTAGAGCAAGTAAACCCATACGGAAATCACAGTATTATAGTTTTATTCGTAAAGAATGGATCCTGTAATTATTGGATTGTTGATATCATGATGTTCAGAGACTTTGTTTAGTGTTGATATTTGGATTCCTTAATATTGTATTGTTAATATTACAAGTTGTATGTCAACACATTGTTTATATTTATATTGAAAATAAAAAATATATACAAAAAAAGAGATCACCTTGCCAATAAAATTTGACTTGCCAATAAAGATTAAATATCTTACCAAGACTGCCTTATTTTCCTTTATTCATGATGGATACATATAGCCAGACTCTGAAGGTTCTTTTCCATCTAAATGAATGTAAAGACGGCTCTTGAGAGCGATCATGTGTCTCCCAATACTTAAAGCCCATTCTTACCTTCCAGGTGCAACTTAACTAATCAGCTTAACAGTGGTGTCAGTTAAAGGAAAGCAGTAAAATCTACATGTGTATTGAGTCCCGAAGGTTCACATGCTCCTAATTTAAAGATAAACTCTGCTTCCTTTTGTAACAAAATCTTTTGTACATTTTCTTTTCAAAAGGTGTTGTTTTGATGTTTGTAAATTACACATTTTATATCTTCTATGTCGTGCTTCTGTTCCCACCAATGTTGAGTCAAAGGTGCTTCCCTAACGTCATTTGCAAGTCTGGGGCGGTGCTCCAGGACGCGAGTTTTAAAAGCTCTAGTACTGATCCCGACATATAATTTTTTACATGGACATAGGATGACATACACAATATTTTTACTTGAACATTCTATGTTTGAGAAATATTTGGAGCCTTATGTGATGTTAACTCAAAGATCCACCCAGCAGACGCTGGCTCCAGTGGACAGCCCTGAAGCAGACTTTAAAAGTGATACTTTTGTTTCTCCCACAATGGTGATGCCTGGGTAGCTGAAGCTGGGATCTGGTACGAAGAGGGCAGCTCTTGGAGCATCCAAGTGAGACTTGTTCAGTACTGTCAGGAGGGGCTTTGCATGGCCAAAGAGGCGGACTATCCCATGGAGACAGGGAAGCCAAAACCTCCCTGTGCTGCTGCCTTTCCCTTCAGCAACTAGCATTCAGAGGCATGCTGTTTCCAGACATGGAGATCCTATTCAGTCCTCATGGCCAATAACTAAGAAAGTTTTTAAAATGTTGCAATGTACATACGTGTGGGATATGTACCTTGCCTTCTCCAATTTCACCCATTTCCCAAGTCTCAAGAAGTTAATTTCCCAAAAGGTGGTGGTTTTGATATATATACCTTGCCCCTAGTGCACAAGCACATCTATACACACACATTCACAGGAAGTGCAAACAGGCTTTCTGCAACCTCTTGCTCCCATCACAGCTCCTTCTTCCCCTTGTAGCTATAGTGCAACAAGCGGTGAAACTTTATCATACTCCTTTTAGTCCCACTGGTGCTGCTGGCAGGTCTGAAAAGAGCAAGAGAGAGTCCGTTGGAGGTTAAGTAAGGTCTAACAATCACATTTCCCCCTCTCTCCCTTCTTCAAAAGAACTTAGATTGCCTCATGTGGTTCTTTCTCCATCTATATTTGCAACAATCCTATGAGGCACATTAGGCCTACTCAGGGGTCTTGTTGTAGAAAAAGAGCTGCCGGAGCTCATTAGCATAACTCATTAGCATAACTTATTTGCATATGCCACGCCCCCTGACATCACCGGAAGTGACAGAAGGCCACACCCCCTGACATCACCGGAAGTGTGTCAGAAGGCCCGGCGGCCTACTGAGGGTCATTGGCTCAATGTGGCCTTGTAATCAGGATCTTCTGATTATGATACCCTAACACTAAACCGAACTCATTCTCTGTGCAGTGCTCTCCCCCTCCCTGAAATGGCACTCCTGTATAGAATTTGCTCATTTCAAACATAGCTTCAGGTGAGTAGCTGTGTTGGTCTGCAGCAGCAAAACTAAGTTTGAGTCCAGATATCTGAAGAAGTGTGCATGCACACAAAAGCTTATAACTTGAATAAAACTTAATAAGTCTTAAAGGTGCCATTTGACTCAAACTTGGTTCTTCAAATATGGCTGATTGCCCACCCAGGGCTATAACCACAACAAGATCAGGGCTACATTGCCACAGCTGAAGCAATGATTCACCCCGCTTATGTAAAACATATCAGGTTTCTCTGTTAACAGGACAGGTTGCATTTAAAGAAAACAAGAGTTTGTTTTTAGAATAGGAAAACTTTTGGTTAAAAATAAAATCAGTGTTGGATGTTGTCCTCCCTCAAAAAAAAGAAAGAAAAAAAGAGTGATGTTCCAAACGGCATCTACCTTAGGGGCCCTGCTTTGTCTGTACAAGATTCCCTGTGGCTCAGGGTGGATTTTTCAAGATCACTATCACCCTTATTAGGCTTAAGTGATCCTAAAAAAACTCCCCCCTTTAGCAACTTTGACAACAAGAATGGCAAAATGGTTAAAGGGAGGGAAGAGTAACTTAAGGACAAAATGATTTATTTAAGAAAGGTGCTTATTAGGAGAAGGGAAAAAAATCTTCTGAATGTAACTGTTTTTAATTCAGTGAGCATGTTCTGTTTGGTAACAGTTCATAGCCACTAAAAATGTGGCATTTCTCGGGGTTGGTTGTAGGATTCTAGAAGCTTCTGTTGGTTGTGCAGAAACAGGCTCTTTTTGAGGAACCTGAGGGAGACTGAATGGGACTGGATTCCTGTTATATCCATTTTTTCTCAGCTGAGAAACAAGACAAAACGTAAATGGCCATTGAACAGTCTTGCCAAGTATGACCTTCTCCCTTGACTGGGACCCTCTGTTCCTGTTGTCTCATTCCATATCGTGTAGTAGAAAGTTAAGGAATGTAATGACACAGGAGTACAAACCATCTTCAGGTTCTTGTGATTGTTATCCATTTTTCTGCCTACTTTTCTTGGAGCAAATTCAGGTATGAGATCACCAGCAGATATTGCAATCAGAAGATCCTGTGTGTGTGTGTGTGTGTGTGCGAGAGAGAGAGGTCTAGACCATGCTTCAGGCCCAGGGCAATGGCTCCACCCCGAAATGAGGCCTGTTTCCAGCTACTTCCCATATGGAAATCCCATGTGCAAATCTGATAACCCCACTAATTTTTTACTTACTCATCTAAATGACTTTTTAAAACTCCGCCTTCCATGACCCTCCCGGCAGTTTACAAAATCCATCCAAGAAATGCAATAAACAGCCACTGCACACAGATGTGGAAGGTGGACAGAGGTTTCAGTGACCTCTCCCCAATGCCCTGACCTGGATGGCCCGGGCTAGTCTGATCTCATCAGATCTTAGAAGCTAAGCAGGGTCAGCCCTGGCCAGTACTTAGATGGGAGACCATAAAGGAAGTCCGGGATTGCTACACAGAGGCAGGCAATGGCAAACCACCTCTGCTCGTCTCTCGCCTTGAAAACCCCATGGGGTCACTATAAGCTGTGACTTGATGGCACTTTCCACCACCACCACCCCAGTCCTCAAAACCTTCCTGCCACTGCTTCCTACTTGGGCTGGCTGTGGTTCCTACTTAAGGGCTCATTAAAAATATCCTCCTTCCAAACTAGATTGCCAAACTGACACTCTGATGCTGGGTATTAGCAGTTCCCAGACATGTTCCCCCCCCCACCCTGTGAGCAACTGCAATGGAAACCATGTCAGCTCCCTCCCTCCCCTGTAAGGACCTCAAGAGGGGAAGTTGGAAGGCAGGTGGCTTGACCTTGAGCTGGGTCCAGGCATGGTGGAGGTTGGTGGTGTACCTGGTCTCACCTGCTCACCCACAGAGCCTCTTTGCTCAAGCGAGACCAGAATGCACATTTCTCTCATTTTGGAGCCTGCTCCTTGCTCACATCCTGCTTCATGTTGTGCTAGTGCTTCAGGAAACTGCCTTGAGCATCTTCTGCTACAGACGGCAGAAGCTTTCTGGTGGAGATAAACACCATTCGTTATGGGCAGGCACTCTGAGAAAGCACAGCAATCATGTCCGCCTTGAGCAAATGCCTAGATCTGGGGGTGGGGTGGGGTGAGGGGAATGTGAAGGAATTTGGCACCTTCTCCAGGGGCTTCCTGTGACAGATGCAATCTCACTATGTCTACTCTGGGGCAAAATTCCAGGGGAAAGTCCAGCATGATGGGCTGCTTGATGCAAATCTGTGCCTTAGGGGCAGGCAGAAAGCATGTCATCACCACTAGTACAGGAGTGCGCTGGGGGCAAGCATGGAACGCGAGAGTAAAGGACACATAAAGAGGCTGCAGGCACATGGGCAGAGATGGCAGAGTGTGGAGGCAGATAGATCTGTGGCTGCCAGCTTTGTTGAAGGGCTTCCAAACCTTTCTGACATGATTCAGTTTATAATGAACTCCACAATCACATGGGACTTTTTCTTCCTGCGCAAGCCCAGGCAGAGCAAAATGTTTTGGGAAGGAAACAAAATGGCATCTCTGCACAGATATATATGGGGCAGAGTCCCTAAGCAAGAACAGAGGAAGCAGTCCTAGACCACTGGGCCACTTAGCTCAATGATGTCCACAATGATGAGCAGGTTGTCCAAATGTCTGGCAGAATATTAGGTGCAAAGAGAGACTTGGGAAGGTGTGTATTCTGTCTGATGGTGGCTTTCTAAAGCTCAAGCATGGTAGGAATGGACAAATGCGCAGAGGACAAATGGTCAGCTGTAAAAAGAGGCTGTCCTTTGGGGGTCCAGCTTTCAGGTAGTGAATCAGAGAACTGAACGCATAAGGTGGCCTTATACCAAGTCAGACCATTAGTATAGTCAGGTTATTATTGTCTAATCTGACCTGCAGCACCTACCCAGGGTATCAGACAGAGGTGATTCCCATTACTTACTGGTGGTGGAAAGAGTTGTCAAGTCACAGCTGACTTATGGCAACGCCTTAGGGGTTTCAAGGTAAGAAGTAAGCAGAGGTGGTTTGCCATTGCCTGCCTTTGCATAGTAACCCTGAACTTCCTTGGTAGCCTCCCATTCCAAGTACTCACCAGGGTCAACTCTGCTGAGTTTCTGAGATCTGATGAGATTGAGGTAACCTGGGCTAGCCAGACCAGGGCATCACTTAGTACCTAATTGTTTTCACTAGAGATACTGGGGATTGAATTGGGTGCCTTCTGCATGTCAAGCAGATGCTCTACTGCTGAGTCAAAACTCCTCCCCAACTGATTAATCTACCCTGTTGCCCATGGCCTTCAGCCCTGCAACTTCAGATCATTCTAACTGAAGAATGCAGGAACTGGGGATCTTGTGCATACAGAATGCATATAATGACGTTTCCAGTTCAAGGACATCAGGTAGTACGCATTGGGTGCGTTCAGACGGGGCATTTCAGCCGGCATAAACTGTACCGGTTGGAACCGTTGCAGTTTATGCCGGCTGAAATGCGATCACACTTACCTCCTGTCTGCGGAGCCCATTGCTGTATGCCTGTTCACACACACAGTGGGTGTCGGCAGTTTGTTGTTGTTTTTTTAACTTAGTTTGCGCATGTGCATAGGCAGCCATCCACAGAATGGCGATATTCATGCATGCGGAAAACACCCCGTCCAGAAAAGCGTGCCCTGAAGAGAGGACTTACCTTTAAAGTTTAAAGAGCAAACTGGCCTCCCTGAGGTCCCGGACTCTTCTAAAACATTAAACTAACGATTTTTAAAAAACAAACAAACGCCAGGGCGAAGCTTCGCCCAAGCGCGGGCGAAAATCGGAAGCTTCGGGCTTCTGAATGGAAGTGGTTCTACAATGGTGGAGAGCGA
>NW_015167531.1:273636-275603 GCF_001447785.1 Gekko japonicus | reverse complement strand
CAGTCATTGAAGAAGGACGAACTTCCCCAGAGCTAATCGTTCGTTTCGAACTCTCTTTATCAAACAACCGTCTCCTATTAAAGATAAACAACGCTCAATGCTAGGGGAACCATCCAGCCACAACATCATATTAATAAACAATGTTTAACGACATTTAAAAAGGAATACATACAGTTCTGAATCCAAACATCACGAGACCTTTTCATAATAAACTCTTTCCAGTTCTATAATAAAACACGATTAGCTCTGGGGAAGTTCGTCCTTCTTCAATGACTGTCTGTTGACGTCCTTCTGTGAAGAGAAAGAAATGGAGCATGATTCTGTTGCGCTCTGGACTGATATCAATGGGGGGTTTTTTGTCCCCAAGTCACAGCTGATTTATGTGACCCCTCTTGGGGTTTTCAAGGCAAGAGACTTCACAGGTGGGTTGCCATTGCCTGCCTCTGCATAGTAACCCTGGACTTCCTTACTGGTCTCCCATCGAAGCACTAACCAGGGCTGACCCTACTTAGCTTCTGAGAACTGATGGGATTGGGCTAGCCTGGCCTATCCGGGTCAGGGCATTAAATAAACACAAAATAATGTTTTGTTGCCTTCCCAACACGTGTCTCAGCAGGTTATGAGAGATCATCTCAAAGTTCCCAGGAGCCTTTGGAGAAGTCCCCCATTCTATCATGATAATGAATGGGTTACCCGACTGTCGATGGTGGGTCCTCTGCCACTTATTTTTTTCAATGCTGTACTTGAGCTAGAATGGATCAGCCCCTCTAGGGTGACTGTCACCTCATCTCTGTGTCAGTTCACTCCCATCCTTTACAAAAAAGAAGTCTAAAAAGTTTTGCAATGTATCAATTTTAATTTGAATACTTAGCCAAAGTTCAAATGTGTGGGTTCCACCGCTGAAGGAAGCGGATTTTCCTCGCCTTCCCACAGCAGCCCCCTATGGGCGCCTAAAAGGTGACCGTGAACAAAAATGCCACGCAATGTGGGAAGCTGCAGTGAGAAGCAAGTGGACGAAACCATTCCCCTGCCTTTCTCCAGAGAGGTGTAAGTGGTTGAGAAAGGGCATTTCATCTCTTTTCACTGCAGTCACTAGTGCTTTCCTGTTGCATCCAGCATCCAACTCAACTTTTTTTTTTTTAATATAGGGATGCTTCTGAAAATTCCCATCAGATTTTTTTTTCTTGGATCACCTGGTCTTTTTCAGAGGTGGAACTGATGCTTTAGAAACTTCCCATTGTTCTGTGTTGTTGTTTTTAATCCAGCATTTGCACGGAGAGGTATGCACATGCAGTTCACAACAGCTTTAATTTACTCAGTTCATATATTTTTGCCCTGAATACATTACCAACATGCACAAGTCACTTGATAAAACTTGGTGACCCCTCCACCCTTCATCCTGATGTCACCGACAGCCAGGGGTCATTTCATAGAAAAAGAGCTAGGGGAACTCATTAGCATAACTCATTAGCATATACCACACCCCCTGACATTAGGGGCCCCGCGGTGGACCTGCAAGGCCAGCGGGAGTGCGAGGAAGCCCCGCCAAGGCCCTCCCTGGCCCCAGGCAGGCAGGGGTGGGGAGAGGCAGGGAGGAAGCAACTTACCCTCCCTCTTCTCCTGCCTCCTCCTGGCTGAATGAGGGCTGGAAGCGGGGCGGTCGGAAGCAGGGGGCGGGGCTTCATCATGTGCCCCGCCCCCTGCACCTCACCGGGGGGAACTGTGTTCCCCCGCGTTCCCCCCCGAAATGACCTCTGCCGACAGCAAGATCATATTGATGTGGGGGTTTTGGGTTATTTTTAAACCAAATGCACAGAAATACATATGTGCTTCAGTAAAACGCTGCAGAAAAATGATATAGGCACAATTGCATGTTTGATCAAGATTGCTTTTTGGCAGTGTTTTATGTGCACATGCAAAGTGGAAATGCAAGGGATCCTAGAGTTGCCAGGTCCTCCCGGCTGCCA
>NW_015167531.1:267068-273570 GCF_001447785.1 Gekko japonicus | reverse complement strand
GTAATGGAGCCTGGGGAGGACAGGGACCTCAGTGGGGTACAAGGCCACAGAGTCCACCTTCCAAAACATCCATTTTCTCCAGGGAAACTGATCTCTGTAGTCTGGAGATGACCTGTAATTCCAGGGGATCCTCAGGTCCCACCTGGAGGCTGGCATCCCAAAAATGATGGCAAAGGCAATGAACGGAATGAACTGAGAGTTGTAACAAATGGCATGTGCTCCAGTTCTGGAACCTGGAGCATCTCTAGCTTAAACCAGAATTCAGGAAGAATGGAATGCAGGACAGAGTCAGCCCAGAGAATAATACATGAAAAGAATGGTGGTGCTGCTGCTCTTCAATCATTCTTCCTCTCAGCTCTTGCTAAAGCAATCCTGGTTTGTCCTGGGTGCCCAGTGTTCCCCCCTCCCAAGTTGCTGGCAGCCTCCTCTCACTCAACACCTGGCTCCAAAATGTCTCCAAACTTCCTGCAGGTTGCATCCTTTTGCTAGCTCTGCCCTCTTGTCGTTCTTTGTGCCTCACGATGTTCTAGGGGCTGTGGGGAGGCTGCTGTAGTCTGGCCTGCCACTGGAAGTCATGAACTTCAGTGGAGGCGTGTGCAGGTGAAAGGTCAAAGGTGACTGTCTCCATCCGTCTGAGGTTGTCCACTTGAGACCTGACTGCCTGAAATGTAAACTGAAGCCTTCAAAGAGTTCCACCACTCCCCCCCACTCCTCATGCCGCGCTCTCTGTGCTCTAGCCATTAAACCCTGAAATACAGCTTGGAACATAAACTTTGATGAGATTATTAAATATACAAGGGTTAGCTGCAAAGGGTTAGCTTGGTGCCAGAGCTCAGAGCTCGAGCTTATTAATAATCACTAAATTGGAGCGAGAATTGGCAGAGGGCAGGCTGGGAAGGGAAGCCCCCGTTGCCTTCTCTGCCGTCTGAAGGTGTTTTATTTCCCTCATCTGGATTTTCCCCTGCAGAGCAGCAAAATGGGTATTTAGGCCTTGAGCCCGGTGCCTGCCAGACAGCTAACTAGGCACCAGGAGGCAGTTCTGATGCTATTTGGCATAAGCAGGCCTTTTTTGTGCCGGAGTCAAGTGCCAAAAGCAATTGTGATTTACACCCTGCCCCCTTTTGGTGGCAAAATGGTTTTGATTAAGGCACATACCATGTTTATTAAGTCTTGCACGACCAAGTGCCAGGAGTTTGGCCCGAGAGCCGTAAAAGGCAAGGAGATTTACACATCTCCCTGCAGGATTCATTTAATCTCTTGGGGATTTACTGACCTTCAATTAGAACTGTTAAGTACTGTTTACTTGGTCCTTAATTCATGCAAGGCCTGGCTAGAGTTTCATTAGGAAGGTCAAAACAGGGAGAGGTGTGATCCTGCCGCGATTAAACAAGAAATGGAAAAGAGAACTTGAATAACTCCTGACCATATACACCAGAGAGGGAAGACTTAAATAGGCTTTAAAACAGTGTACCATTGGGAGTGGAGCTGTGCAGAAATAAACTCATTTTGTCTTAATAGGTCCCAACATAACAGCACGTCGGTAAAGCTCAGTGGCCAGAAATCTCTTCGTAAAATGATTAAGGACTTCACTCCATCCATTAGTAGAGACCCCACTGGAATCAAGGGAAAAGCTGCTTGTTGCTTTGCTGAGATTTTGGAGTGGACTAGCAACAACAGTTGGAAGAAGAAGAGCCCAGGTGGATGAGACAGAGGGTCCATCTAGTACAGCATCCTCTTGACACAATGGTCCACCACATGTCCCAGAAGACTCACAAGGAGGGCACAAGAGTCAACGGCTTGCCATTGTCCCACAGCAACTAGTACAATTGATAGATGTCCTGTGAACATTAGAAGAGGTCACAGTTAGCTATCATGGCAAAAGGCTGCCAACCGCCAGGTGAAGCCTGGAGATCTCCCAGAACCACAACTGATCTCTAGCCTACGGAGATCAATTCCACTGGAGAAAATTCCAGCTTCAGAGGATAAACTCCATGGCATTGTACCCCACTGAGGTTACTCTCCTCCCCAAACCATGACCTTCCCAGGCTCCACCCCTGATCTCCAGGAATTTCTCAACCCAGAGCTGGCAGCCCTATGGTGGTGGTGGCTACAAGCATGGATGGCTTCAAGAGGGAAATGGATAAACATATGGAGCAGAGGTCCATCAGTGGCTATTAGCCACAAGGTATAGACAGGAACTCTCAGTCTGGGGCAAGTGATGCTCTGTATTCTTGGTGCTTGGGGGGTGGGTAACAGTGGGAGGGCTTCTAGTGTCCTGACCCCACTGGTGGAACTCCTGATGGCACCTGGCATTTTTGGCCACTATGTGACGGTGTGTTGGACTGGATGGGCCATTGGCCTGATCCAACATTGGCTTATCTTATGTTCTTATAGCTACTGAGGGACCTGTCTTCCATGAATGTGTCTAATTCACTTGTAAAGCAATCCATGATGATAATAAAGATGACAATGATGTTCATTTCAAGTGTTGAGAGTGCTTGACATACATTACCTTTTTGTAAATCCTATAACAATCTTGTAGATTATTGATATCCCCATGTTGCTGATGGAAGACCATCAACCCAAAGTCCATACCCCCCCCCCCAAGACAAATCCCCAGACTTGGAAGAGCCAAGGTCTATGCCAAAGTGATACAAATTCTGCATCCAAAAATAGATGGATTTGATTTCTATGCCTTGTAAAACTGTCCTAAGGAAGCTAATATGTGCTCATTTGACATAGCTCCCTCCACTCCCACCTGACATATAGAGGAACATATAGATGAAAAAATGTTTCTGACTTTATTTGTTTGGAAAATGAATATGCTGCCTCACTAGAGACCTGCTCAAGGCAGCTGATGAAGTACAAACAAAACAATAAAATGATTTTAAAAAACACTCTAACAAATTCTCATTATTAAACCAAACCAGTGGCACAAAAACAGCACAATGATCAGGAGCTGAAATTATACGAATAGAAGGGCCCTCTGGCTAGAAGCAGACCATGAAAACTGTTTTAAAAGATGGTGTCATGGGAGCCTGAAGGGGGAAGGCAGTCCAAATGCAAGGTTGCCACCATTGGGAAAGCTCTGTTTTAGGTTTCATTAACAGTTTTGGGGTTTTTTTTGTTTTTTCACTGCTGGTTTTGTAGACTTGTTCCTTTGAGTATGCCTATTATGTGTTTTTACGCATTTAATTTATATGGCATTTATATGTTCAATGCACATCATTTATAGTAGAGTTTGGGTAATGAAGATTTACAGTTCAGTCAAAAATCCCAGATGCTGGCGCAGCATCGATATAGCTAGTTGGAGCTCTCAGCTGAGAAAAGTAATGGCAAAAAGGACTCATCTCCAAGGAGCTAAAATCATAGCAACTGCCAAGTTCAACTGGAATTGAAGAGGAGTGGAATTTGGCACATAGAGAACTTCCAGAGCAATCAAGGAATGAATCTGGAGAAATGCACTCTGTGCATGCTACAGGTATAGGGTTGCCAGACCCCTAGCTGGAGGTGGGGAATCACCTGCCACCAGGCCCCACCCACTGTTGATTAGCTGACCAGCAGGGGGACTCACCAGGAACAGGAGGGAGGCCCAGGCTATGTTGCCCGTGATGCATCAACTTCACTTCTCGCGTGACTTGGAAGTGACACCATCACATCAGAGATGTTGTGGTGATGCTCTGGTATTTGGGCAAAAACTCTGTGGTAGAAAGGGCCTCTGAGAGAGGGGGCCAGCAGGGTCATTTGGCCTGGGCCTCACATTTTTTGGGGGGCCTCAAATTTACGCTTTTGACATTAAATCACATGCTAAATAGAAATGGGAACATTTATTACAAAGTCTTACAATATTCTTTTTCTTATTGTATCAAATGTAAACATTTAAAATACAATACTACTAATTTTGTATCATTGTTTTCACACTTCTTCATTTTTTAATTTACTTGGGGGGGGGCTAAAAATGGAAGTGGCTCGGGCCTCTCTTGACCTCTGTGAAGGCCGGCTTCTACCACAGAGTTTTTGCCCAAATACCAGAGCATCACCACAATGTCACAACGTGACAACCTGCCAGAATTGTGTGGCAATGCAGCCTGGCCTCCCTCCTGCTCCTGGTAAGTCCCCCTCATCTCCTGTTGGTTGCCAGAAGGGACTTGGCAAACCTGTAGAGGTGGTATTTATTTATTTAAAATACTTCCAACCCACTTTTATTTCACAACAGGACCCAAAGAGGCATACAATAAACATAAAAACCACACAATTGCAATAAAACAAGAATAAAACTAGAGGCAAATTAGGATGTGAGGTGATAAAGTGGATTGTGCATTTCAGCCTGCAGGACGGTGCTACCATTTTTGAGTGCCCTCCCATGTTAAAAAGAATACCTCTATGCAAGTTGAAACGTTGCCCTTCTTCCTTCTATACCTGTAATATTTCTGGGTCTACAGAGAAGACTACCAGGCTTTGAGCAACCTTAATATGAACGGCAACTAACAGTGTGGTCCTAAACACAGCTACATTCTGACTTCCGGTTTTGGTGAAACGATGACGGACGTGTCTCTTGGGTGCTCTGAGGACACGATCTGTGAACCAGAGGATTGAGAGGGGGCGCGATTGTATGTGCCCCCCCAAGGGGCCTTTGTGAAGGGCTTCTAGTCATGGGGCGCTAAGGGTTGCCTCTCCGCCTGTGCATTGCCAGGGGATTGAGACGTCCCGATCCCCCGACGGTCTTGCCACTGTGTTCCCACCATGGGACAAGTGATGCACACTAGGACAAGCGAGTGAAGGGTAAGCGGAATACACGTGTGAAAAGCGAGATCTACCAGATTGACATTAACAGTGAGTCTGGTTGAAACAAGCAACAGAAAATCGGCTGAAAGTCTCCCTTGAACTAAGTGAGGGGGAGGGCGGGTACCCCCCCACAGCCCCCACAGAAACAATACGGATTTTAAGCTTGATTGTTTAAGGGGGACAGAAATAAAAGCAATATGGGACTACAGTAAGGAACGTATGAGAGATTTCCAAGCGGTCTGCAGACTTTAGAGACTTTTAGTAAAATTGAGCGAATGTAAACATCCTCAAAGGTGTCACATAAAAAGGCAGAGAAAGATAAGCCTCTGAAACTCAAGCTTTCTTCAGGAAGTCCTAGCCCAGCGAGTGTGGTCATGAGACCAGACACAACCATAGACTTTCCAAAGATATTAACAGAAGCATTGCGACCCTTGCTGGAGCAAATGACGACGCTCAATGAAAACTTTGCCGCACAACAGCAACAACTAAATGAGAATGTAAAAAACCCAGAGCAGACAGCAGAGAATTTGAAGGAAGTGGATGCCAACACTAAGAAGCTTAAAAACAAATCCAGGAGATGGAAAAAAGAGGAACTCTGAATGAAGCGCAACTTTTACAACTTCAAATGGAAAAAGCAAGCTACATTCTGAGATTCCAGGGAATTCCTGAGATTAAAGGGGAGAATCTCAGACTTTGGCTGATGCTTTGGGACCGGTAGCAGATTTAAAAGCAGATTTCCTTATAAGCGAGATGGAATTTATAAAGAAAATTCAGAATTTATAAAGAAAAATAATCTGCCCAGGGAAGTTGTGGTGAGATTCTCCAGAAGACAAGTGAGGGATCAGATCCTAAAGGCAACAAGTGGAACTACCATTAAAACCGACGGTAAAGAGATTAAGTTCTTAAAAGACATTTCCTTTGAAATACAGAAAAAGAGGAACAGATACCGAGACTTGGCGGTGTATCTTCAAAAGAATAGCATCTCTTACAAATGGATTTTACCTGAAGGACTACTCTTCAAATTTAAAGACAAGAAAGAAAAAATGACTCTGTTATCAAAGCACAAGAGTTTCTGCGACAACAAAAGGAACCAGCAAGAGAAGAAGATGAAGATAAGGAAAGTGGCGAAGAATCACCTGCTGGAGAGGGCTCCGTCTCGGAATTAGGGGCAGCACCCCCCAAAGAAGGATATAAATTGAGGGAAAGAAGATATAAAAAACGAGTTGCTATCTCTGAAGTCTGTTTAAATCTTTTTATTAACCTGTCTTTTGTATTGAGCCTTGCCAAGTCAAATTATCTGGGCTTGACATATATAAGCAACAAATATAAATTCACTGTCGATGTAATTTAACTATATATACTAGAAGCTATTATATTGTAACAAGTACAGTACCTTCACCTCTTGGGGTTTTAGTAGTTTTGCTATACTTTCTCCCATAGTTTGTAGCTTTCCTATCCCTTTTCTTATTTGTAGTTTTGGAAAAAAAATAATTTTTTTTTAAAAAAACAGCCACATCCTTCTAAGTCTATTGAAGTCAATGGACCTAGAAGGGTGTAACTATTTAGGACTGCACTGGTAAACCTCTTGTACAGCCTTCTCTAAATCTTCTTCTAGAGGGCACTGGTCATGTGATCTTAGGGCAAGTCCACAAATTACCAGTTCATTAGCACTGCAATCCTACTTTTCTGTCTTGCGCAGAGTTGCTTGACACGCACA
>NW_015167531.1:263562-266938 GCF_001447785.1 Gekko japonicus | reverse complement strand
AGTTTCCGGAAACTAGTACCTCCAAGGTACTAGTTTTTTGCCACGCAGTTTCAGCTGGAAACCCCGGTTGAGCCACGGGAGTGCTACGCTTCCCAGATGTGCTGGTGAGATCGCGCCCGGAAACTCCGGATGTTTTCCGTCTCACTTGTGTGGCTTCTGTTACGTGTGACCGCAGCCCAAGTTGGCTTTTTAAAAAATGGGATGTGGTGAAGCTGGTTAAACTTACTGCACTGATAAACAAGAAGAAAATTAAGGGCTGGGAAACTTACTGAATTCCAGGATTATGTTGCACTGAAAGGGAAATTGAGGATTAGCATAAGTATAGATGTTAGATATAGTTAGTATGGTTGCAGGGTTCACTGAATGTATAATGGATTGAATATATAATTATTGATTCACATGAATTTAGCGTTAATCATGTATGTGACTTTTTGTATTTGCTGCAGTACGTACTAGAATTTAATACAAAAAGGGAAGGATAGTGGAAAAACTACTGGCGTCTCCTTACCATTCTTCTCCTTCTTTGCTACAAGTAAATGGGTCAAGGATTGTCCAAGGTAGTAGCAAAAGGGTAGTGGGACGGGAGGGAGCTCAGCAAGGTTGTGAGGTCACAGAGCAGGGATCTGCAATGTGGTGCACATGGGCGTCATGATGCCCGCTATCCTGGCATCCACCAAGTGTTTTTAGGAAGTGGGTGGGACTAGGTGGGGCTTTTGCCCAGCAAAGTTTGTGATGGGCCATTGCAGATTTTTTTAAAAACATTTTTTTTGGTAGCAGCTGTCACCACAGCACAAGGATCTACCCTGTGTGATTGGAGGTAAGCTGTGACAGCCATTTTGTGGCTGGCCTGACCTCCTACTGCACCTATTTTTTGGCAGCCATATTGTGTCAGAATTCCAAAGGTGCCTGGAAGCTCAAGAAGATCAGGAAACCCTGCCATAAAGGCTGTCCTCTGGAGCTGCCATTTCCTCCAGGGGAACTGATCTATGTTGTCCGGAGAGAAGTTGTGATTCCAGGAGAACTCCAGGCCCCACCCGGAGGTTGGCAACCCTGGATGATAACCTCCAAACTATTTCCTGCTACCTCTCTTCCACCCTACACATCTTTTTATATAATATTGTATTATTTTCTTACTACAAACACTACAAAAACAGTACAAACACTAACACTAAACTAAAAATAAGCTATACAAGGGTCATATATAATGGTTAGATGCATATTTAGTTAAAGCTCTCTCTATAAAAATATAGTTTTTGGAATATATTCTACCGCTTCTATAACAAAGTGGTAAATATATAATTGAATCAAGTAAGTTCATCTCAAACAATAAGACTTTTAAGCTTATACAATTCTGTTATATCTGTTTCTTCCCTTTATTTTTCTTCTTATCAAATTTCCACTTGACTTTCAGGACTTTTGGGGCTGCCGCCATTAATTCTGATTCAGAGTCGTCTTCTGGATTACTACTCAGTGTAGATTCCGGACCTCCTGACCCATATGTGCTAGTTTCTTCTTCGATATCTTGTTCCTCTGCTGTATCTTTTTCGCTTGCTGGTTTTTGTTGCTGTTCCAAGAACATCTTCGCTTTTAAAACAGAGTCTATCTTTTCTTTTTTATCTTTGTAGTTGAAGACAAGAAAGGACCACTCTACACATCTTATCAGAAGAGTAGGATAGAGTCTTGCCCGTCAAACCATCACAGCAGATTAATGTAGGGTCCTGCAAACAAAAATATCCAATCTGTGCTAGTTCTGTACTAGTTCTTTTCCAAAGGGATTCCATTCAGGATCAGCTCAGAACACTACACAGAGAAGTTCTGAGCTCCTCCTGAACTGAATTGCTTTGGGAAAGAAATTTACTGCCCTTCAGTACATTTATTTGGGAGAATGCACAGTGTGGAACTAAGGATTCAAATCCTTCCTACAGCAAGGATGTTACTTTGAAAGAGTTAGGACACCATGTTCTTTGAATAAACATAGCAGTCTCCCTTCTTTCATTTCTTCCAGGAATTGGGGATATGTATGCTCCTCAAGTAGGGCAAGAGGAGGGGGGGGAAACCCTGTACAAATAAAGTTTCCCCCACAAAAGAATATTGAACCTCCCTATGCATCTTGTTCTATTGCTGAGCTGTTCGTATAACTGAGGAATTCTTGCTAAAGTTTAGCTTGGGTCACCAAGGAGAAAGATATTTCTGGGTCATAGTTTATATTAATGGTCTATTCATAAACATTTTATACCGAATCAATAAATGATTAACAGATGTTCTGGAGCTGCATTATGTGTGCTATAGATGGCTACCAGCACATCTGTAGAAGATGTCAGAGATGGCTTGTAAATGTTGATTACATGAAATATGTCGACTCAATAACCATCGATTACATTATCTTTAGGTGTGTGTGTACACACACACACACACACAGAGAGACATATATGTTACTGTGCTCTAAAAAGAAGTGTTAATAGTGGCAGCGTTTAGGGCTGATCTACACAGTCAAAAAACTCAAGTGGTGCAGGGGCTGTACCAGTTCCTAATACAGATGAAGTGGCCACTGAGATTCTGCTGAGTTTCTAGAGCTCAATTATGCCTGTTCATGGTCACCAGCAGCCCTCTAGGGCAGTGGCCCACTGGGAAATTTCCCTGTAAATTAAATGAATGGTCTGTTCCATCATGGTCTACAAATGCAGTGCTTGGTGTTGAAGACTTAGTTTTTGTTGTTCTCATGGGGAGGGAAGTGTTTTCATTCCCTCTAATGATGAATGCAACCCTGTCTCTTGCACCAATGTCATATTGGAAGTCTCAGCCTTTTGTAGAGATGCCAGCCCCCAGGTGGGACCCAGGGATCCCCCAGAATCATAGCTCATCACCAGACTACAGAAATCTGGAGAAAATGGCTGCTTTGGAGGATGGACTCTATGGCATTATACCCCATTGAGGTCCCTGTCCTCTCCAGGCTTCATCCCCCAATATCCAGGAGTTCCCCAACCTGGATTGGGCAGTCCTACCCCCCCCCCCAATCTCCCGCTGGTGGACAGGGGGGACCTGGTGACTCTTAAAAAAATGGTTTTCAATTTCTTCATTGGTGGAATAGCTAGATTTGAGCCAAGTAGCACCTTTGAAGACCAACAACATTTTCGGGGTATGTCCTTTTGAGAGAAGTTCCCATCCAAGTCCTAACCAGAGTGGAGTAGGTTTAACTTCCAAGATTTTATCAGATTAGGCTAGCCTGGGCCATCCAGGTCAGGGATAGGTACCAGAAAATGAGTATGACCCTGATAAATCATAACCATTAAGTCTTATGGAGCTGTAGGGAGTGGAAAGCTGAAATCTGCACATTGATTGGAAATCATCCACGCTTTTGCATTTCTTTTTCCTGCTG
>NW_015167531.1:230581-263476 GCF_001447785.1 Gekko japonicus | reverse complement strand
CCTAGCCCGGGGGGATGGCATCCCCCCGCGTCCCCCCCCCCAATGACCCCTGCTTCATTTAATGAAGTTGCTTCTTCGCATTAATTTATAATCAGGGCTTTTTTTGTTGAAAAAGCCCAGCAGGAACTCATTAGCATAATAGGCCACACCCAACAGCAGGAACTCATAAGCATATTAGGCCACACCTCTGACAGCGCAACTCATTGGCATATTAGGCCACACCTCCATGTTACCAGAAGTGTGCTCATCCAGCCACGCCCACCTTTTGCTTCTTATTCTGTTTACCTTGTTTGTTGTCAAGACCAACGTTCCCTCTAAGCTGTGGAGTCTTGTGAGCAAAAATTCTACTTTGTGAGCTACGAGCCTTAAAGTTGTGAGCGAACGATTTGGGGACTGCATAAATCAGTTTGCTCGGGAGCCGTCCTTCCTGAGCTGAGACGAAAATCTGTGAGCTGGAGGCTAAAAAACTGTGAGCTAGCTCACATTAACTCAGCTTAGAGGGAACACTGGTCAAGACCCAGGGCTTTTTTGTAGCAGGAAGTCCTTTGCATGTTAGACCACACACCCCTAATGTAGCCAATCCTAATGAGTTTCTGCTGTTGGGTGTGTGGCCTATTATGCTAATGAGTTCCTGGTGGGCGTGGCCAACTTGGGAGCCAGCCGGAACTCCGTTCCTGTGCGTTCCTGCCCCAAAATAGCCCTGAATTTATTCCTGTGAAATGTATGCATTTTTCAACATCCGTTATACATCAAGAAACCAGAATTACACATTACATGCATACTACAGTGCAATTGTTAGCAGAGTTGTACTCTTCTAGACCTACAGACTTCAGTGCATTTATAAGGGTATAACTGCTTACGATTACATTGCACACCTGTACATTGTACATATACTATATATGTTGTACATTGTACATATAAATACTGCACATTGGGCATAGAAAATACGTACAAAATATATACAAGAACTAGAAGCATTGATAAAAATATGAATGACCATCAGAAGAAATGATGTAGAAAAGATCTGAGACCTCAGCACACAACCTTATGTATACAACCTTATGTACAACACCATGCTTATAGGGGGTGTAGGTATGTGTGCTTGGCCTACCCACAGACAACCATCAACTTGTGAACACCAAGTATATGCACATAGATGCCCGTCCTGAGATAAGGAATACTGCTTTTTCAAGTGTTCCTGAACATTGAAGAAGAAGAAGAGATTGGATTTATACCCCACCCTTCACTCGGAGTCTCAGAGCGGCTTACAAACTCCTTTCCCTTCCCCTCCCCACAACAGACACCCTGTGAGGTAGGTGGGGCTGAGAGAGCTCTTTCAAGAACTGTCCTTGGGAGAACAGCTCTGAGAGAACTATGGCTTGCCCAAGGTCATCTAGCAGCTGCAAGTGGAGGAGTGGGGAATCAAACCCGGTTCTCCCAGATTAGAGTCCACGCACTTAACCACTACAATCAAACAATGGGAGGAAGCATTCATATGTACATGTCCTACATGCACAGACTCCATGCACAGTTTGAGAGCCAGTTTGGTGTCGTGGTTAGGATTAGCCTGGGCTATCCAGGTCAGGGAACTCTACTCACATTGATTTCAATACACATAATGTCATGTGTACAGGGGCTTATCCCTAAAAAGCAGCCAGAATTTTGGCTTCTGGCCTTGGAGGTCACTAAACAAACTCAAATTTCTGAAATATCCCTAAATAATAATTCTTCTGCTCCTCAGAGCTAAGTGTTCCCCAGTTTCTTGACTATTTTTCTCATTTCTTTTTGGCTGTTATTTTTAATTCCTTGGAGCAGAGATAAAAATAACACAGGGGTTATCTGCGGAGGTGACATTACATACAATGGCAATTAGACTGTTTCCAGATTTAAAACTCTGAGAGAGGAAGGGAGCGACAATGGACGCGGCCTTTGACCCCAGAGAATTAGAATGGCTTCCTGGATTTGGGGATATTATGAGCAGGACTCATGCAGACCGACCCGAGGTGTTAAAATTAGAACACAATGTGCAAGGTTGGGTGTGTTTTTTTGGCAGGGGCTGTCCTCTCACCTCCCCCCCCTTAAATTGCCCTGCACACAAGTCAATAATTGCAAGACAATAGCCTGGCTAAGAGCATCTGGACTGTGTATGGCTTTCCCCCCCTTTAAAGCTCTTGGCTTCTACAAATGGCATCAAGTCCTCTGGAGGATCCCAACATCGATGGTCGATAGAGTATGTTTTGATGCCTCCCTCACCTCCCTCTCATTCTGAACTCCTCTATAACTGCAGTGAGATGGAAGGACACCTTCATATGGGAATATGTATGCAGTCCAATGCAATGATTATTTTAAGTATCATCTTGCTTTCACTACATTATCTCATATCCTTGTAAGCCCATATTCTTCCTTCCTTTTGTTCATCCAATAAAAAGCTCTATGATCCATAGATCTCGAGCAGTGAATAATCACACGTTCTGTATTACTTACACGAGACCTTGCATTAGGCAGTTTGCTGTTCTCATTGTTGCTTGCAGTATCTTTGGTTTTTGCATTCCTAGTCTTATTGTGCTGTCCATTTGATGTCTTTTGTTATATGATTACATTTCCCCCCCCTCCTTCATTACTCTGAACCTCACTACTCTGAGAAAGATGGTATATAAATAAACCAAATAAATAAATAAAATATATTACAAATGAAGAAAATGCGGAGTATAGAATGTTGCTGGCTGAGTTTAGAACACTCAATTAGATCAGATGCTGGGGGATCCCTGGATTGGATCAACCAAAGCTCTGGGAAAGGGGGGGATCCTCCACTCCCCCCCTCCACTCCGGGGGGGACTGGCAACCATATGTAGGGGAAGGGAGGAAAGGGGCCCAAACATTCTGCCATCGACCCAGGTCCAATGGGCTGAGTGCAGAACTGTGGAATGAGTTGGCAAGGCAGTGGAGGACAGAGGAGGTATACTTAAAAAAAGGGTGTGAATAGGCTCCTACGGGCCCTTAAGCCTGGCACAGAGATTCATCAGGCTGAGGAACAACTGGCAATGATTATAGATAGAGAGCACCCTTCAGAGAGCATCCAAACAAATGCCCATGCCAGATAGAGATATAGTCAGCTGGGCTGTTACCTGAAGGCATTCTGGCGTGACACACTGGCCCACAGTGGAACAAATTATTTCCTTTTTCACACAGGAAAATCCAGTGGCAAACAATTGCCAAAGTGCATTGAAAATGCATTATCCAGCATGTGTGAAAGCAGCCTAACTCAGGTTTACCTCTCTTAGGCATACAAGGGAAGAGCAGCAGTAGGGAAGATATAGAGATGATGTCACAGTGAAGTTAAAATGATACCCAGTTGGGGCCAGGCTGATCATCCCTTACTTGATAATGATGCTTGGATGGAGAGATGGTGCACTTACGTTGTGTCTCTGTGGCAGAAACCAGAATACCTCTCTCTTCAGCAGCCCTGGGGTAGCTGGCAGTTTGAACAGAGCTCTTCTTTGGCAGGGAAAGGGAAGCCATCTCCTGGCAGTTGCTCAATACTGGCTGACGGTTGGTCCTCCTGCTAGCAACGAGATTCTTGGGAGAAGAAACATCTACATGACCATTCTCCAGCCAGCCAGCTCCCATCCTACTTTGGTAGATTCTGTGCTTTTCACACCTCCTTGGAAAGTCACCTTGTTCAGGGCCTCACCCCCCGCTGCCATTAAGTTGTGGCTGACTTATGGTGACCACATAAAGTGTTCAAGGCAAGAGGAGCTCAGAGGTGGATTGTCATTGCCTTCCTCTGCATAGCAACTTTGGGCTCCCTTGGTGGTCACCCATCCAGCTACTAAACAGGGCAGAACCTGCTTAGGTTCTGAGATCTGATGAGACTGTGCTACCCTGGACTATCCAGGTAAGGCTATCCCATTTTACAAGAAGGCAATAGAATATTTCAACTGAATCCTTAAACATTCCCTCTTTTGGGATGTTGGGGGCCTTCCCATTCACACATACAGTAAAGGAAAGTCATTTCCTTTGGGTCCCATCTGCTCTTTACCTGAGAAGGGACAAAAACCAGTGTTCTTCAGACTGTGCTCCTGACAATTTGGATTTCTTTCTTCCAGTCCCCCCTCCCCAAGGCCAAACGGAGTGTGTGTGCATTAGTTTAATAAACATGTGTTCTGGGGGAATGAAGCCCCGAAGAGGCAATTTCCATCCTGCAAGTTCTGTTTCTATACGCGGCTTGCCTTGCAGATATTTTACCTTTGGTGGCAGCAGCCAGCCCAGCTCACACATTTCTGATCCCGCGTTTCCAAAGGAGGAGGGTGAACAAAGCCGAAGGAAGATTGTGGCATAAGGACTCTCTCTCCCTTGCGGGGCTGCTTAATCCATATTGACTGGGACTTAGAACACAGTGCCAGGGAACGGGGCTAAATTTAAGCACCTCAAGGCCTAGAAGTCAAAGTGCGAAGGGGGCATACTGCTGCCGCCATCAGGGTTTCTCAGCCAGAACCAGGCAATCAGGGAGAGGGATCAAAATTATTTGCTGCATTGACTTGACTATCGATACCAAAGCTGTATCTCTCTCTCCCTTGGGCTCAGGAAAAGTATGTAAAACAGACCTGTTATTATGCAGATATAAAAGCAACTTATGCTCAGAACAGAGAAACAGCTCAGAAGAAGAGATTCAGATGTCTCTCCCGCCCCCTTCTTTCAATTTAATTTTGTCTATTTGCCTGGTTGATCCCCAGGGCTCAGGACAGGTTTCTATGTATGTGCATCATATCCTTCTATGAATCCTGTGAAACAGATGGACGGATATTCTCCAGGCAGCCCCAGTGGCCAGCATGGCTTGGCAGGAACTGTGATGGCCATTCTAATGAGCCTCTGAAAGGTCCTCTAGGTTCCTCAAAGAACGGATCCCCAGTCTCCGATGAAGGCAAACCACTGTTTATTTTACATACGACACCACTTGGGCCTGGAGGCCCTTCCTGGAACCACTCCGGCAGCCTGCTTACAATTTAAAAGCGGCTCATGGCTCCTCCTCCCAGACTTCTCCAGGAGGCAGGCTAGGGCCTCTCCCCGAAACGTAAAGTTTTCACTAATTGTGTAATCTTCTTGTGTCCTCTTTGCCGCAGTGACAGCACATCCACACTGCATTTTAAGCGGAGTTTTAATCACTGCAAGATCCTGACTCACATGTCCTGGCATTCGAAAGCATTCCGGTTGCTATGCGAGGATCAGACTCATCAAAGACACCCAATACCAACCAGCTGTTGGGGAGAGGGGAACTGACGGTGGGTAGGATGGCCAGAGCCCCAGTCTGAATGGGGGCTCCCCAGATTTCAGGGGCTCCCTCCTGGCTGGCTGGTGGGGGAAGCCCCGCCCCCAAGAGCGACCACCCTGCCATCCCACTGCAAGATTTAAAGGGCCCTCCGGCTGACCGGCGGGAGCACACGGTCCGCTGATCAGCTGGAGGGCCCTTTAAATCTTGCAGGAGTGAAGGAGGAAGAGGGGTGGCAGTGTGCACCTGCTCTCCAAACTGTGAATTCACAGCTTGGAGTGCAGGGTCACACAGGCCCCCCCTCTTTCTGTTGGAAGAAGCAGGGGTTGTGCACCAGCACTCCAAGCTGCGAATCCGTGTCTTGGAGTGCGGGTGCGTGGGGTCTCCCTGCCCGTTGCCAAAAGCATTTAAAGGGACCTTTTAAATGCTTTTGGCAAGAAGGGGGGGCATAGGGTTGCCAAGTCTATCTTCGCTGGGTGCGGGGGGCTCCCGGCTGGCATCTTGTGTGTGCGCGCGCACCACACGCACGTCACCCGGAAGTGACGGGAGGACGCCAGGCACTCTGGGGGCGTGGCCACGGCCATACAAGGGAAAACCATAGAGTTTTCCCTTGTATGGCTGTGGCCCCGCCCCCAGCGTGCCCGGCGTGCCCGCGTCACTTCCGGGTGACGCGCACGTTGGGATGGAGTTCCCCCCGGGGCCCGATCCGACGGTGCCGGGGAACGGGCCTCTCAGGCGGGGGTTTCCCCGCCCCCCGGGGGGACTTGGGATCCCTAGGGGGCCACTGGTTCGCAACGTGATGATGTCACTTATGTGTGATGCCATCATGTTTGGGATGTCCCTGCCTCCTCCAGTAATGTCCCCCAAAGTCTCCCGCTTGGGACCTGGAAGGACCTGACAACCCTGTGGTGGGGTTGCCAACGTCCAGGTGGGGCCTGGAGAACTCCTGCTATTACAGCTGATTTCCAGATAACAGAGATCAGACAGTTCCCTTGGAACTGTCCCCAAATGGCACCCCTAGGCACCAGACATGTACTGCTGTCCCATGATCCTGTTTCTTTGGCAGATTAGTGGGACAATCCATCACCAGTTCATGGTGCACGTAACATGTGATGCTAGTGCTTCATAGTGGGTTGAATTGTCCAGTGTCCCCTGCCTCTTTCTTGAAGGAGAAGCATACAAAAAATAAAAAAACCCTGAGCTTCTGCAAATATGGTATCTGCTGGGGTTATTTTAGCAATTCTGGGGGCCTTGGGCAAAAGTCTAGGATGGGGCAATGCCTGCAATGGAGAAGCTAAAGTGAAACAAAGAATTCCCAGTTGAAAGAGCAGCGTGTAGTCTTAGGAGAGGAAATAGGGAGGTCGGTCTTAGGACAGGAGATAGGGAGGAGAAAAACATGCAGATATTAGGAATCCAATCTGCTTGGCTAGTATTTTGCAGATTCAAAGTCTTATCAGGTCTACTGATTTTGGTTCTCTCAGAGCTGTTCCCTCAAGAGGAATTCTCTCAGAGCTCTCTCAGCCCCATCTACCTCACAGGGTGTCTGTTGTGGGGAGAGGAAGGGGAGGAGATTGTGAGCTACTCTGAGACTCTGAGTGAAGGGCAGGGTATAAATCCAGTTCCTCCTCCTCCTCATTGAGAATGGTTTTGCTGTTCGTTTGCTGTTTTGTGCTCTACAATGTGCCCGACGCTGCGCAATGATGTCACTTCCGGGTGGTTTCATTGTGGTGCGCATGCAAGAAGACTCCCAGGGAGGAGCGGGACTCCCCCTGCTATTTTGTAACTTCGACTTGGCAACCCTAGGTAGTTGGGGGTAGGGCCTGGTGTCGGGGGGGGGGGTCTGGCAACCGCCTCTACTGGGGGGGTCTGGCAACCTTAGTTAAATTCCAGGTTCAAGCATTTCCAGGTAAAGGATCAGTTAGTAAGTCCAGTTCAGTTCAGTTTGGTTTTATTGTATAGGGCCAAAGGCCCATTACAAACAAGATCAAATGTAGAATAACAACAAGTAAACAGAACAATAAACCTGGATTGCTGCCATAACTATTAAAATTTATATTTTCATAACAATTAACATTCATTGAATAAGAATGGTCCTTCGTCTGGCTGGCCGAAGAAAATAATAGCATTTTGCTGGCCTAGTCTTTGGACACTAACTTGGATTGGATTTTCTTGGCAGCTAGGGCAAAAAAGAGCATCCTTATGGGAGGCTACTGGCTCCTCATCTGTGAGGAGAGATAAAATTTTCTCCATTGTGGTACTTGGGCCTAAGTTAGCCAGAATTGTGTCTAAATTTTTTTGCCTGGGAGCTGCATAAAGTGGACAGGCCAAAAAGTAGTGACATAAGTCTTCTGCTTCTGGGGCTCTGCAAATGCATAGACACTGATCAACTGCTTTTTTCTGTACAGCATCCTGCAAATGATATGCAGGACAGCCAGAGGTCATTTTGGGGGGGAACGCAGTTCCCCTGGGTGAGGTGCAGGGGGCGGGGCACATGACGAAGCCCCGCCCCCTGCTTCCGGCTGCCCCGCTTCCAGCCCTCATTCAGCCAGGAGGAGGCAGGAGAAGAGGGAGGGTAAGTTGCTTCCTCCCCGCCTCTCCCCACCCCTGCCTGCCTGGGGCCAGGGAGGGCCTTGGCGGGGCTTCCTTGCACTCCCGCTGGCCTTGCAGGTCCACCGCCGGGCCCCTGATGTCAGGGGGTGTGGCATATGCTAATGAGTTATGCTAATGAGTTCCCCTAGCTCTTTTTCTACGAAATGACCCCTGAGGACAGCTACCTGACACCATGGAGAACCAATGGCAGTCAGAGTAGACATAACTGGCCTTAGTTAGGGTTGCCAGTCCTGGGTTGGAAAATACCTGGAGACCTTGGGGGTGGATCCAGGAGAGGGTGGGATTTGAGGAGGGGAGGGTCCTCAACATGATACAATGCCATAGAGTCCACCTTTCAAAGCAGCCATTTTCTCCAGGGGAGTTGATGTCTATCAGCTGGAGATCAGCTGCAAAAGCAGGAAATCTTCAGTCTCCACCTGGAGGCTGGCAACCCTAGCCTTTATAGACTCGTGGCTTGATTCCATCTACAAAACGCCCTCCTGGTGCAATCCTAAGAAAGAGGTACACCCTCCTCAGTCCATTGAAGTCAATAGGATTAGAAAGGTGGAACCCTCATTAGGACTGCACCATTTGTGTGTTTATGAATAACATGCCTCTCTATCCATCTTGTATAAGATCACAACAGTCCCTGAGCTCCAGAATTTATGTTCCATGTCCACTTAAATCCTGATCAGCTCTTATCCAGGAGAGCCTACCCTGCTGATTCTGCACCGTCCAGCCTTCCTGATCAAACAGATTTCTTAGCATAGTGGAAATGATTTAGAGAAGTCAGTGAACTGTTTGAAAACCTCAAAGACTTTTAAATGAAACCTGCCACGGGGAGTTAAAAGGAGGACATTCACGTAGTTAAAGGTATACGACGGTGGGTTTTAACTCTTTTTTTTTTTTAGTGGAAGCAAATGAATGAAGATGGATGAAGAATCTAACTTGCTGAAACCAGTTGAACAGCATTGGGTGCACTGCTTAAAATTAATCTCCCCTTCATATCTGTCCTCGACTGCCAAAGTTGCTTTGGTCCAGCTAGGTTTTCATCCAAAGAGAAGGGATAAGTTCCTTCCCCAAACCCCCCTCCCTTTCCCAGGGCTTTCTCCTCCTTTTTCATGTCCTTGTTTGACATCTACGAAAGAATCATGAGGTGCTGAGTATTATTAACTTCTAAACACCTAAGAAATCAGTAGGAAATCACAAACATTTCGGGTGCCCCCGACAGTCTCTGCCAGTGACCCATCCTAAATCCCTGCTTTTCTGAGATGAAAAGACGGGGCCACGCCGAGAGAAGGGGGGCGGGAAAGGAGAGCGAAGCATGAGCAGAGCAAAGGGGATGGATGATTAACTTGGCTGAGCTTACAGCTGGTTTGGGGTATTTAATAAACAGGTTGACACTCCAGGTTCCTCTCATTAGGTGATCACTTCGGCCTCAGTAGCCATAAATCAAACGGCCAGGTTATCGGGGGCCTCTGATCCCAAACTGTACCGGGGCGCCCACGTGTCTGCATTAGCGAGGGCAAAGAAAGAACCTGTAAAGAATTAACAGTCTAAAGCATGAGATTCTAATGCAGATTTACTTGAGAGTAAAGAAAGCCAAACTCCACGAGGCTTTCTTCCAAGTAAGCAGATGCAGGCGTTGGGCTGCGACCCTAGTGCCAACATAAATGAGCAATAAACACATTCCTACATACACCTAAATATGCAGGAACAAAGGCAGGTAAAGGCTGGCTTCCCTGTGTTCCTACTCACCCTCCCCATTTACTTGAAGTTGGTATGTTGATGCTGTTTTTGAGAGTCCAGGCTGAATACAGCATGTCGCTTGTGCATACCACATAGACAAAAGTGGACCTGAACGTGATGACACATCTGTGCAGATTTGATTCATTTCCATGGGCATTTTTTAACTGCATTGTACCCCAGATATTCAACTGCATAGGCACACTGTCTCTTTTTTAAATTAAATATACAAGTCACTGCTGTGTAAAGAATTCATAAGAGTACATGAGTTCCCTTCTCTTGTGCTATTCTGAGCTACATAAAAGACCTAAGAATCCCTCATTATAGAAAAGCATTTATGCTCACTCTGTTAAATTCTTTTCTCTTGGCTACACTGGAAGGCGTATTTGCATACATAGCATATTTGTAAGTGAGGATCAGAAAACTACTTTAGCAGTTGCTTAGATACTTAGCTGCGGTGATTGCCTGTAAGAGGGTTGGAGCTCAATCTGATCAAGACTTTTGAGTCAAAAGAACAGCAGCCTTGACCTGGATAGTCCAGGCAAGCCTGATTTCATCATACCTCAGAAGCTAAGCAGGGCCAACCCTGGCAAGTACTTGGAAGGGAGACCTCCAAGGAATACCAGGGCCAGGACAGAGAGGCAGGCAATCAAGCCACCTCTCTGAAAAATGTCCTAGCCCCAGTAGGGGTCACCAGAAGTCACCATGACTTCCAGGCTTGCAAGCACACATACACACACACACAGAGAGAATACTCCCCCCCCAGAACAGTAAGATAAGAAGAGTGTGTGCATGCGTTAGCTAAATGGCACATTTAAAAGTCTTGATGCACCTTTATACACCATTGCATCATGATTGCTTTTTTTTGCAGTGTTTCATCAAAGCATGTGTGCACACCTGTCATGCCAGAAGGAGGGGAAAGTGTCTGCCAAATCAACTAAAGAACTTCATGTTGTGGCAAACGGCCGTTCGGTTTCCCACAGTGCTCCAACCTCCTGTTCATTTCTTAGATCTTCTTCTTCCACATTTTTCTTGTTTACTTACAATCTATAGGTAACTTATCTTTCACTATTTGAGTAATACATCTTAGTCTATTATTAAAAACTATTAACGTCAATAATTATCAAAGCTAAATAAACCATCCCTTACATTCCAGTTTTTTTCCAGATAGTCCTTAAAGTCTTTCCAGTCTGCAAAAAATTCTTCTGCTCCTAAATCGTTTAATTTCCTTGTCATTTTGTCCATTTCAAACATAAAAAGTAGTTTTTTAATCCAGTCCTCAACTTCAGGTACCACGTCTTGTTTCCAACTTTGGGCATATGTCATTCTTGCAGTCGTGATCATATACCACATCAGTGTCCTTTTAGCCACATTAACTTCTTCCATTTTCAGTCCCAAAAGTAATATTTCTGGTTCCTTTTTAAATTTGCATTTTACAGTTCTTTCCATTTCAGCATGTACCTCAGCCCAATATTTTTTGGCTTACCATTGCATCATGATTGCTTTTTTGCAGTGTTTTATCAAAGCACGTGTGCACACCTGTCATGCCAGGAGGAGGGGAAAGTGTCTGCCAAATCAACTAAAGAACTTCATGCTGTGGCAAACGGTGGGGAAGGGAAACAGGGCATATCCTTTTGCTAACGGAATGAGATCTGGGCTGAAGTCGAAGGGCAAGAGCCAAAGGGCTTTTTGCCCTTGCATCTCAGCCTATGTCTTGTTCCCTGTGGCCTTGCAGGAGCCGGGCCAGTGGCTCTAGAAAAAGCCCAGGATACAGTATTTTGTACTATTTATTCTTCCTGTTTAAAATGTATTTTTCTTAAAAAAACCACCCATTGGAAGAAAACCTCTAAAATGTTCAAATACATTTAAATAAATAAATGGTGTGTGCTTCCACTCCAGTATGGATCTGAGAAATTCTCGTAGTCGAATTTCAATTAGGAGGAAGTGGACTGCAGCACAGAGAGGCATTCTGGGGCAAGAAAGGAATGCTGTGCGGGAAATCCGCTCACCCCCTTTCGAAAGGCACAGAGATTTATTATGGCATGAATTCACATTCTTTATCACTTTTGATATGTTCCAGATTTCAGGCGTTCACATAAAACCGAACCAAGGGAACCAGAGACAAGATTTGTATCACCTCCAAATGGGTAAGGCATGAAGGAAGGAGGGATTTGTCAGTTTATTCTTCTCTTGTCACCCCTAGACTGAGAATAACCTACAGGAGGGTGGGGAGGAATTATTTAGTATGAGCGAGGCTGAAAGAAGCAACGAGGGCTGAATAAATAAGCATACATTATCTTGCATCGGTTTTGAACTTGATTGGCTTTAAAGGGATTTAAAAGGATGAGAAAGAACTTGGCCAATGTGCTTCGATAGAGATATCCCTGTCTTTGCCAACACTCATGGGTACCGTGCCCTGATTATTTCAATTCTGTGTTGTTTTAAAACTGCTGTTGCCCATCTGCTCTGTTTTACAGCAGGTACAAGCAAAATATTCCCCCTGCCTGCCAAGAATACTATTTATGCTGTCCCTGACAATGGAATAGTTCAGGCAGCCGAGACCTGTGGTTATGTAGAATCAAAGCTACTGAGATGACACAATGCTAGAACAGAAGGAACATGGAAACATTGAGCACAACAAGGTCTATCAGGATAATCCTGTTCAACAGGGACTGTTCTGGCTGGACGGTGTCTCTGCCACACATGTATCTGCTGAAGTGGAATTGTTTTTATCAGGGGTCTTGTTGTAGAAAAAGAGCTGCCGGAGCTCATTAGCATAACTCATTAGCATAACTTATTTGCATATGCCACGCCCCCTGACATCACCGGAAGTGACAGAAGGCCACACCCCCTGACATCACCGGAAGTGTGTCAGAAGGCCCGGCTACTTACCCTCCTGCTTCATCCTCATTCCCAAACGGAATGAGGACCGAAGCTGTTTTTATTTCTCGCTGGCTCAGCCGGTGAGGCACCAAAAACATGATCAGATCAGAGGACGGGGCTCCCAAATGTCTGAAGTACTTTAATTTGGATTCAGAACATTCATGATTCCCCCCTCCCCAAATGAAGCCTTGCTTGGCTCAAGAAAGTTCTGACAGAGCATACCTGATCCTCACTGGGACATGCAGGAAAAGAAAACTCTAAGGCTTCAGGATCTCATACATGACAGATGACATCATCAGCACTGTTTAATGTCCTAAATATATTTTGGGCCTTTTAACAACAGTTCTGATCCCACAGAACTGGCATACAGAATCCAAAATGGGCCCAGTCTAGGGATGCCAGCTCTGGGCTGGGAAATTCCTGGATATTTGGGGTGTGGAGCCTGGGATTTGGTGAGGAGAGGGACCTCAGCATCGTATGCCTTAGCACCCACCTCCCAAAGCAGCCATTTTCTCCAGGGAAACGGATGCCCATTGTCTGGAGATCAGTTGTAAAAGCGGGAGATCTCCAGGGCCCACCTGGAAGATGACAACCCTAGCCCCCAGTCTTCCAGTCTGGTAGCTGCTTCTGTATCCAGTCCAAGTCTACCTTCTCACTACTCTTCAGCCCATGTCACTCTCCTGTCAGTGTTTGACTTGATTTGACTATACAGCTTGGTGTTTCTGTGTGTGAATCGGGGGGCGGGGAGTAAGTGCAATGCACAGGAATAGAAATCAACAGATTTGACTGGACTTTGGGGATCCAAGTTCAATCTAAGTCCCACACCCATTACTTTAATAGGGTCTGCTTATGATATTTCAGAAACGAAACAGCAGTTTTTCTTCAGGATTCGTAAGAGTGCCAACTCCTAGATATTTGGGGACAGTGCTTGTGGAGGAGGGAAGTTGGGGATTTCACCTTGAATTTATGCCAGAGGTCTCCAACATGGTGCCTGTGGATGCCATAGCACCTGCTGACGCCTTTCCTGGTGTCTGCCAATTGTTTTTAGAAAGTAGGCATGGCCAGGTGGGGCTTTTGCCCAGGAAGGCTTTGGGTTGGCCACTGTAGATTTGACTGGCTGTGCAGATTTTTTAAAAAAAATTGCTTTGGCAACAGCTGCCACCACAGCCCAAGAATCTTCCTTGTGAGACTGAAATCAGTTCTAATTCTGGGAGAACTCTGGGTCCCACCTGGAGGCTCAGAACCTTAGCACTGGGAATATAGGCCCAGGTTACAATTTTGTACCAGCCTCGGAGAAATGATGTTTGAGTCCTGGGTTTGCTGAATATTCCAGCTTTCCTTCCCAAATCAAGTATTTATGTTTATCTCTCTAGATCCTTCTCAGCATCTCTGTTATCCGCCTAGCCAACTCATGTACCTCGTGTACACGTGCAACATTTTTTTCTGTCTTTCCTATATGCCATGTCATACGAATACAAATGTTGTAATTTGTTTGCTTCAGCTTTCCTTTTGCCATTTTCAGCCCGCTTTTCTGACTTGAGATCATTTCAAATTGCCATCCAGTCCTCCAAAGTGTCTGCAGTCTCTCCTGGTTTATGTCCCCCAAGACTGCCATTTCCTCAAGGCTCATGAGAGTGAAACTTCAGTTCCCATAGGCTCACTGTAAGGTATGTTCAGGCTATATTCATGTCTTTATTTAGCCTTCTTCAGTTCCCCAGGACTTTAATGAAAGAAATTGCCCCCAAGGAAGACAAAAACGTCATCTCTCACACATGCATGACATCTTGCCCATTTTGGTTTAGATCAAGCTGTGAAGGGATGTTGGACTGATGGGTCTGTCGAAGGGGAAGGAAAGGATTCTTGCCTCTTGCTGGTCCAATATTCCTTTGTTGGATGCTGCTGTGGTCTTGCCTTCAAAGATTGTGAAATTTCCATGTGGTTCTGGTACAGAACATCTGATAAATGTGACCTTGGAGAGGCATTGGGAGTAGGCAGTACTGAGCTGGTTGGGTCAATTAAAGACACGTGAATCTGCCATATAAAAACCAGACCATTGGTCAGTATTGTCTACTCAGACTGGCAGTGACTCTCCAGAGTCTTAGGCTGAGGTCCTAGTACATTGCTTATTAGATGTCTCATCTTATTGATCCCATTGATTTCAGTTGTGTAATCTGCCCTGAGTCTCAGGGCGAAAGGCAGGCTATGAACTATGATATCACAAAAGATGGCATGGATAGATAAAGTGAAAGACCTGTTCAAATTGATTAGATTAACAGCTTTTCTGAATGTCAAAGACTGGGTGATGTTTGGAAACCTTTGATTCAGTGTGTGGAACACAGGAATATTGAAGTGTGATTAGTATTTGGTAACTGTGGCAAATGATATTTTTTTTAAGTGTCGTTACACTTTCTGCTTTGTATACAGCTAATAATGCTTAAGTAATAATAGTCAAGCAGCAGAAACAAAGAAAATTAAGAATCACAAATTCATATAAGGGGTAAGCATAATTGCAAGGAGGGTTTGATCAAAAATGCAGAGAAGAGAAATTCAAAATCATCCCTACCTGACATTCTCATCTGGATGTTAGGAGATGGACCAATGCTTGGTCTTAGCTCAGAATGGAAGCAGTTGCCCCGGCTGGAGGCAAATATGCCCCCTCCCACTGACTCAGAGCCTTGAATGTGAGCGCGGGTGGGCACTGCTTTGTGGGTGGGCAAACGGCTGGCACAAACAAAGATGCTGGATGTTGAACTGGGGGCTTCAGATCCTCCATAAATCCCCTCTTTGACAGCACTTTTATAAGTGCTCAGAGTGCTTTGTAATCTTTATCTCACTCATCATCACAGCAACTGCTTTGAAAGTGAGTCATTAATATCCTTATTTTTCTGATGAGGATCTCTGGCTGTGAACCCTGGAGTTGCTCAGGCCCACCCAATGAGTTCATAGCCAAAGATTTGTTGGGATCACACGATCTGTTTATTGCAGGACTCTAGTAAACCATGAAAACTGGCGATGTAAGATTCAGCCTGTCTGATCGACCCCTGCTGTAGCCCTGATAATGTGATTTAAGGTCTGTTTTCCAATTCAGCCTGTCTGATCGACCCCTGCTGTAATGTGATTTAAGGTCTGTTTTCGGAGACCACAGACAGACACTTTCCCTCACTCTTAGTTGCTGAAGAACTATAGATGTATCAAACACTGAACCTTAGAGAGCTGATAACCCTGTGGGCCAGGGCTGGGTCCAGGTTTTGGAGGCTTGAAGCACCCACAGTCCTGAGCAGAATGGCCTCTGTTAGCCCAGTCTCACCAGATCTGGGAAGCTAAGTAGGGTCAGTACTTGGAAGGGAGACCAATGGCAAACCACCTTTGCTTCTCACTTGCCTTGAGAACTCCTTGCTGGTGTCATCAGAAGTTAGCTTTGACTTAATGGCATTTCACACACACATGAAACACTGTGTCTCAGAGAGCTGATAACTGTGTGGGCCAGGGATGGGTCCAGGTTTTGGAGGCCCGAGGCACCCTCTGCCTCGAGCAGGATGGCCCAGGTTAGCCCAATCTCATCAGAAGCTAAGCAGGGTGGACTGATGGTCTCATTCAGTATAATGCAGCTTCATGTGTTCACATGGTCAGACCTGGTTAGTACTTGGACAGGAGACCATCAAGGAAGATCAGGGTTACAACTCAGAGGCAGGCAATG
This sequence comes from Gekko japonicus, assembly GCF_001447785.1. Lineage (NCBI taxonomy): Eukaryota > Metazoa > Chordata > Lepidosauria > Squamata > Gekkonidae > Gekko > Gekko japonicus. The sequence goes on along the minus strand of NW_015167531.1, from coordinate 247,295 downwards.
GCAAACCCCCTCTGAATGCTTCTTGCCTTTGGCTGTGACTTGACAGCACTGTGGAGAGGCAATGTACCATACTATCCTGCATGACCAACATAGATCCTACTGGAGGAGGGGGCGAGCCAGTTTTTGCAAGCTCCTTCGAGCCTTGTGGCTGCTGATGAAGCTTAAGGGAATGTGAAAAGGCTATGCTCTGTCCCTTCCTTCCTCTGGGGCATTCCTAGTGAAAATGGATGAGATGGGCTAAGTGTCTCTAGTCAGCAGTTTGCTAGGGTGTGGGTCTCGGTGGGTGGCTGAACATGGCTGTCCTTCCTACTGGTGCAGGTGTGAGCTACGACTCAGGATGTTTCTGGTTCACATTGAAGACGGTCCCTCTGAGAATGTGCAAAGTGTGTTCCCTGCCACCCTGCACTACTGCCACCAGAAATTGTGTGTCTGTATAAAGTGCTGTCAAGTTGCATCTGGTTACGGTGAGGGGCTTTCAAGGCAAGTGAGCAAGAAAGCAATGAGCTTTCAAGACAAGTGAGAAGAAGAGGTGGTTTGCCATCGCCTTCCTTGCTGAGTCTTCCTTGGCGGTCTGCCATCCAAGTACCAACCCTGCTTAGCTTCCAAGATCTGATGAGATTGGGCTGTACCATGCCCCCTTCTCTTCCTCATCAGAAATTAGCTTTCTGGAATCAGGAGAAAGGGATTCAGGTCATGCCTTCGAAGGAGCATTGAAGCAGGATACATCACGTTTTAGAAACATAGAGCTGAAGATCTGTCTGCTGCCAAAGAACTTGCTGAAAGTGTTTATGAAATCCTTCACTTTTCCTTCTTTGAAAAGCAACCAATGCCTTGCCTGCTTTTGTGGGTTATTAAAGTGATCTCAAGCTTCCAGCATCCTCTGTATCTGTGCAGAATATATATATATGAATCACCTGATTGAGTATCAAGATGCTGGGTTCTTGAGTTTCTAGCTGGGATAGAAGCTACTGTCTCAATATCACATGTAAAAATTCCTCTCTCCTCTTACAGGAAATTGCCCACACTCCTGGTTCAGGAGGTGTTTTCTGTACAATGGCTGTACAGTGGTTCATTTCAGTATAATGACGGAGAGGGCTGCAGTTAATGGGTTGGAGCCAAACTACATTTTCTGCTAATGGAAGAGGGGGGAGGAGAATATCCATCAGTTCCTATTTCCATGACAAACCCTCAAGTTGCCCCTTGTGCTGTTGCTGAGGATTCCCTGTCCTCCTGAAAGAGCACTGTGGAGAGTTTTGTGGGCTTCAGTGAGGAGATTAAATAGCCCAGCTTGGCTTGAGCCTGTCAGGGTTTGGGAGCTAAGCAGGGTCAGCCATGGTCAGCAGTACTTGGATGGGAGACCACCATGGAGGAGAGCAATGCCAAACCACCTCTGCTTCTCTTGCCTGGAACACCCCATGATTGGGGTCTCCATGAATCGGTTGAAACTTGATAGCACATTCTGCTTCTTAGCGGGCTGCAACAGGAGGCAGGATAGCTTTGTTATGCTGATGGAAGTAGCTTCTCATAGGTCCAATCTTCATTGGTATTTCCCACTGTTGTGCCAATGATCGCACCTCATCTCACAAATTTCTGTCTGCATTTCATGCCGCATCCACTCTCCTATTGTTTCATCTCAGCATCGGCTGTCTGCATCATTTTATTGCCATTTAGTAGTGACTCCGAGGTCACTGCGGTGTCTCAATGCCTTATCTGAATGTGGTTTTCATAGAATGTTAGAGTTGTAAGGGACCTTTCAGGTCATCTAGTCCAACCCCCTGCAGTCTGCAGGAGCATAGCTGAAAGATAGCCCTACAACATACCCGAAAGATGGTTGTCCAGCCTCTGCTTGAAAATGTCCAGTGAAGGAGCATCCACCACCTCCTGAGGCAGTCTGTTCCACTGCTCAACCACTCTTACAGTTAGGAAGTTTCTCCTGATATTTAGCCGGGAACGACTCCCTTGTAATTTCCACCCATTAGATCTAGTCTTGCAATCCGGAGCAAGAGAGAATAGATCCACTCCATCTTCTACTCCTTCAAATACTTGAAGACTGCAACCATGTCCTCTCTAAGCCTTCTCTTTCCCAGGCTAAACATACCCAACTCTTTCAACCTCTCCTCATAAGACTTGGATTCCAACCCTCTCACCATCCTGGTTGCCCTCTTCTGGACACACTCAAGCCTGTCAACATACTTCCTAAAATGTGGTGCCCAAAACTGGACACAGTACTCCAGGTGGGGCCTGACCATAGCAGAATAGAGTGGAACTACCACCTCCCGTGATCTGGACACAATGCTTCTGTTAATGCATCCTAAGATTGCATTAGCTTTCTTTGCAGTCACATCACACTGCAGGCTCATGTTTAGCTTGTGATCAACCAGAACACCTAGACACCCTCTGATTCTATATCTGTGCCTTTGATTTTTTGTACCTAAGTGTAAGACTTTGCACTTATCTCTATTGAAATTCATTTTGTTTGTTTGCCCACTGTTCCAGCCTGTTTAGATCATTTTGAATCCTGACTCTGTCTTCTTCAGAATTAGCAATCCCACTCAGCTTCGTGTCATCTGCAAATTTGATAAGCATCCCCTCTGTGTCTTCCCCCAGGTCATTTATAAAAGCATTGAACAACACCGGGCCTAGGACCAAGCCCTGCAGCACTCCACTCGAGACCTCCCTCCACGTAGACGCAGAGCCATTTACGAGCACTCACTGAGTACGATTTTTCAACTGACCATTAATCCATCCAATGGTTGCACCATCCAGCCCACACTTAACCAGTGTACAACCAGTGGTACAACTGCTCCTCCCCACTGTCAAGTCTCTGTGAGCAAAAAGCAGACAACTGGAGCTGAATCCCCCCCCCATCTTTTCTAAGGAGATATACAATTTGTCAAAAAGGAAATAAGTTAGCTGAAAATCCAGTCGTCTGCATTTAAAAGCAGCCAGGGAACATTTTTTTGTGATCATATGGGGAGGGGGTGGTTTGAAGCACACCCACCCCTGAACCATTTGTTATTTCCTGGTGCAGTCTCCAGAACTCGCTGCCTGGCAACCGCTGTGTGTGTTGTGTTTTTTTACCCAGCTCTTTCCATCTTTCCTGCCCCCCCACCTCCCCCTCTGCCAGGTCACCCCCTTTTACTTTCTGTATGGGGGGGGTCATATGTGCCATTTCCTCCCTACAGCGCAGTGCCGTGCCGGCGCCCCGGGAGGCTGCTCCTCCCCCCTCTCGCGCGTGCTCTCCCTAAACAACTTGCATCCTGATGCAGACAGAGGAGAGTTTTATACTGAGCCAAATGGGAAGCCGGCGCCACAGCAGCACGGAACAGCTTTACATAGCAAATGCAGATTGGGCCATAGTGGGAAGTTTTATCTGGATCCAAGCCCATTTGGGGGCTGTTAAATGTTTCTTTTGCCCCTTTTGAATGCACATTGCATGACAGGGTCAATATTGAATTTCTCAGTTTTCTCATCTCTACTACTTCAGTCTGAAAAATCTTTTCTTCCCAAATGGCTTACAACATCTCCCCCTCCCATTTTGTGGTCACACAACAACAACCCTATGAGGTAGGCTGTGACTATCCCGAGATCAACCAGCAAGCTTTAATGGCCAAGTGGGGAATCAAACCTGGTTCTCCCAGATTCTAGTTTGATGCTCTGACCACTACACCACACTGGCTTTTGTGACTCAAGCCCGTGATTCTTTATTTTCATGCCATTTTCTGCTTTGGGGCACTGAATTTCCCCTCAGAAAATGTATGCATATTTAATATTACTCGAGCAACAATTAATCAGCAGTGGAGGACTGATGGCACATTAAGGAATGCTCACTGAGAAAGTGGACAATCCTAAGCAGGTCTGCTCAGAAGTAAGTTCCATGTTATTCAGTAGGGCTTTCTCCCAGGAAAGTGTCCTTGGCATTGCAGCTAAAGCTTGTCAATATTTATTTATTTATTTATTTATTTGTATCCCGCCCTCCCAAAGGCTCAGGGCAGCTCACATGCAGCAAAGCCAAAATATAAAATACAATAAAACATGTAACAGAATAACAACATTTAAAACCACAATAAAATCTATGCTACATCACGGTGCTGTAATCTTCCTATGTCAATTCTTCCAAGATGGGAACAACCACTCCAATTTTGGCGGCCAGCTATCTCGATAGCGCGGTCTCCCGCAACACTATCTGTAAACTCCTGCCAGGCAATGCTTACCCCCCCCTTTAATGGGGGCAGCCGATGAAACACTACCGCGGTGGTGGGGTAGTGGCGGCGGCGGCTCCTACTCATAAGCCTAGCGGAAGAGCTCCGTCTTGCAGGCCCTGCGGAACTGCACAAGGTCCCGCAGGGCCCAGATCTCCTCCGGGAGCTCGTTCCACCAGGTAGGAGCCGCCACCGAAAATGCCCTAGCCCTAGTAAGGGCAAACTTAATCTATCGGGGACCTGGAACTTTCAGGAGATGGAGGCTCCCCGATCGTAGTGCTCTTGGGGGAACATACGTAGTGCTCTTGGGGGAATATTGAGTTATGAACTCAGCTGAGGAATGTTTTCCCATCACTTCCTGTGACAGAATGCTCTTTTGCAGCTTCCATTCATTTCTTTGGTGCAAAAGCAGGAAAATGTAGCAGCAGAACCTTTGAGTTGCAGTCTACCACCCACAGAGACCAATAGGACAACTGCCATTGATTTTAATTGAGAACCAGTGTGGTGTAGTGGTTAAGAGGTGTGGACTCTAATCTGGAGAACTGGGTTTGATTCTCCACTCCTCCTCCACATGCAGCCAGCTGGGTGACCTTGGGCCAGTCACAGTTCTCTCAAAGCTCTCTCAGCCCTACCTACCTCACAAGGTATGTGTTGTGGGGAGAGGAAAGAAAGGTGATTGTAAGCCACTTTGAGACTCATTTGGGTTGTAGAAAGGCTGGGTATAAAACCAACTCTTCTCCTCCTCCTCCTCCTACTACTACCACCACCACCACCTGGCAAGAACCATGTGACCACAGTGAGCCAGTGGACCACAGCTTTAGTTCTTCCATGGGAGTTGCCAGGTCCATATCTAGCAGGAAGTCATGTCTTCTGACCTGGAAGTCCTTCCTCCCGACCTCACATGGATGGGACTGGATGTGAGAGAAAGGCTTTCTATTCATGCTCCTGGGAACACTCTTTTATATTATTTTGTGACACGTCCCAGGGCTGAGCCTTGCCATTGAAACAAACAAACAAACACAAAAGGGCTCTGGGGCTAAGTCTGAGTTTGCAACAAGCCTTGCCCTGAGCCAATGGTGTCAGCCTCTGGAGGTCCCCTGAGTCTGCAATCTTCTGTGTTCAGAGAAACTTTAGTTCATGCAAGGTCAGAGTAATTGTGCATGATTAATGGGTTATCTCTTCCTGAAAACCATACACAAAGGCTCCAAACCGAATTAGTAGTAATTCTATACTCCTTGCAGTCCCTTTAAAGGCGCAGCATCCTTTTCTCCTGTTGGAAGAGCAAGCAGCTAACTTTGCAGCTAGTTAGATTCTGGTGGGGTAGCCGTGTTGGTTTGGAGCAGCAGAACAAAGTTTGAGTCCAGTAGCACCTTTAAGACCAACAAAATTTAATTCAAAGTGTAAGCTTTCATGTGCAAGCATGCTTCCACAGACAAAAAAAAAATTGCTGCTAGTTGTCACACACAATTTTTTTTGCTTCTGGACCTGTTCCTAAGTCCCGTGGCAGGTTCTGCTGAACTTGGGCATGCTGTTCCTCAAGAAAACTGAATACTCGTTGAGATTAAAAAGATTTTGAGACTGTGTCCTATTACAATGGCATTGTGTGCATGGTATTTCTACATGGCATCTAGCCATGTGCCCAGCTGAACACATGTGTTGTCATATTACTTACTTTATTTAAGTTATGATATTTTTATGCTGCCTCCTTAGAGTCCTGCTTGAGGTAGCTTACAATTAAAACAATTAAAATTATATCACTGGAGGAACAGGAATGGTAGGAAGTGTGTCATAGGAAAAGGGTGTTGCTTTCCAGAGGTGCTTCTGCACTTCTCATTTGAATTTCTCCCCCAGTGTTGGAGTTCTGAATTATATCGCCTTGTTTTGAAGTGGGAACTTTCCATTGTTCCCGTTTTTTAATTTGTGACTTTTTCATGGAGCCATGCATATGCAGGGTTTTCCATAGCTTTCAGCTCAAGCACATCTTGTCTTCTTTCATGCCTAACCAATATGCACATATTCATCAGTGAAACACTACAAAAAAAGAGAGAGATAATTACAGGTTCAGCTGCATGTAAATTCTTTTTGCATGCTTCCCTAACCTGCAGAAGCTCAAGTGTGCTTCAGTAAAACACTGCAGGAAAAGGAATCTTTTTTGGGGGGGTGAGTATTTGTGTGTGTGTGTGCTTGGAAGTCATGTTTGACTTCTGGCAACCCCTAGTGGGACCTGGATGTGGCTTGCGATTGCCTGCCTCTGTGTCCCAGCCCTGGTATTCCTTGGAGGTCTCCCGTCCACGTACTTGCCAGGGTTGGCCCTGCTTAGCTTCCGAGATCTGACGAGATCAGGCTTGCCTGGCTTATCCAGGTCAGGGCAGAAAATGAATCTTGATGTAATAATACGTACCATCGCAGCAAGATCATAAGAACATAAGAGACGCCAATGTTGGATCAGGCCAAAGGCCCATCCAGTCCAACACTCTGTATCACACAGTGGCCAGAAATACCAGTGCCATCAGGAGGTCCACCAGTGGGGCCAGGACATTAGAAGCCCTCCCCCTGTTGACCCCCCCCCAAGCACCAAGATGACAGAGCATCACTTGCCCCAGAGTCCCTATCTATACCTTGTGGCTAATAGCCACTGATGGACCTCTGCTCCATATGCTTATCTAGATCATTTCTCTGCAGGTTTTTTTTTTTAACCAATTAGCACTTTTGCAATAGTGACCTAAAGAGGGGAAAGACAGAAAAGGAGAAATGAAATGTGAGAGGCGACAAATGCTGCACAATCAAATCCCTGAATTGGTTTCAAAAAAAATTTAAGTTTTAAAATAAAATAAAATTAAGGGGTTGAATGCGTGCAGAGAGAAATTCTGATACAAGAGAGGAACAAAATGGTGAGAATCCATTCCTCTCTAGTATTTCCAGTGTCGCAGCCCCACCCAGTGATTCATACAAACTTAAATGAGAAGTAGCCCAGTCCAACACTTGACACAGTCCTTGATATGAACAGGGAATAGGCAGCTGTGGAGGCCCTCTGAAACAGAGTCTGATCTAGCCAGCAGCTCCATCCACAGAAAGGCTGGTTGGGGTGGGAGACAGCTCCTTTAGACTTAAACCCCAGAGCCAACAGTCAGTCCCCCTAAATTTCCAGCCAGAGCTCCCAGAGGACCTTCCTTCCCATTGGCCTCCAAGGTCCCAGTTACTAAGCACCATATGGTAGAGACACCAGAGAACCTGCCAGGAGTCACAAAGCAGTGCAGGAGTGCAAGACCTCAGATTTGAACACAGGCCCTTGCTTAGGAGGGTGTGATCTGGCTGGGTCTTTCTGTGTCCCCCTCCAGTATTTAAGGGTTTGGTCTGGCCCCAGCAGCCCTTAAAAACAAGTCCTCCTATTTGGAGCTCTCCAAGGTTCTGCAGTCCAGCCCAACCTGACATCATCTCCTGCTACGCCTCTCTGTTACTCCCAGTAAGAATTTGCCTCTGCCCTATGGATGCCCAGCCAAGGCTGGACTTCCAAGCATAAAAGGCAGGATCCATGCTGTGCCTTCTCATACTTGGACAGCTCTAGGCAGCTCCATGTGTTAGCTCCTCTTCCTTCTCAGCACCACCATACCTCTCTTGCTGGTTCGACTCTCTGTTCAATGGACATTTCTGCAAAGATAGGACAATAATCCAAAAGGTTATGGTGATTTGTGATGGCTAAAAAAGGAAGGTCAGGCAGCACCTTTCAGCAGTTTGATATGGCAGTGCCAACAGATTGCCACTCCAGTCATACCCAAAATTCATTAAAGCTCACTGATTCAGGTCATCAATGCTAGCCTCAGTAGTCGGTCTCTAGGACTCCAGTTGTAGGTACGGCCTCCCCTTCTGGTATCTGGGCCTTCTCAGGTGTCTGACAATGATGATGGCTATACTGCTGAAACCAGAAGCTTCAGTGACTGCTGAGGGACCCATTTAAGAAGGGCCTGCTGTTTGTGATCATCCTTTGCCTACTGACTATAGCACTGCTAAAATGCTTTGGAAAATAAATTTACTAACAAAGTCTCCACAGTAGCTTGTGTCAACCAACAAGCATGTTGGAGTCTGTCGTACCCTCAACTTCTGCTGCCAGGATCAGAACTCAGAATGCATGAAATTCCTTTCCCTCTACTGCGTATTCATTCAGATTACGGATTTTCATGGGGATACACCACTGCTTCCCATAGCAGCTGATGGATCAGTCTTGTGCCTGAAATTTTCTAGCAAGAATCGGATGAAGATAAGAAACAAGCATTAATCAAGAGTCTTGTCGTCTATCAATTCTCTGCATGTGTTACATTAATCTCATTGGTTGTGTATTTGTCTTTTTAAGATCAGACACTCAAGTATTATTTCCCTTTGTTCCTCTGTTTTGTTTGGTGCTGCTGGCACTGAGGAGTCCCTCTTCTTTTCACCCTAACCATAGCTGTGCCTTGGAAACCTTCCTTTTTTTTTTTCTGGGACACAGAAGCTTTTGGGCTGAAAGGGGGAGACCATCCTTCCTAATGAGCACACATCAAAAGTGGAATGCGGCGGTTCTTCTGCCATCCTTTCTCAGCTGCCCTCTAACCAGACTAGATCAAGGATCAGAGAGCAAGCTCTACAAGAGAACAAATTTGTTCTTAATGGCTGTTGTGGGGGGACTCTTGTGAGTTGGAGGCAAAAAGGCAATTATCTTCTTCTTTTGTCATGCCCGTTGCAACCCAAACAAAAAAAAAAGAACAAGAAGAGGAAATTAGTCAAGAGAACAACAGGGAGGGACAGTAGCTGGCCCCCACCCTACACCTCCTTTGAGAGAATGAGCAAAATTGGCTGCCTTGGATAATAAACTCTCTCAAGCATCGAGGCAAAGCCAGAAGTGCCCCCCCTGTCCCTAATGAGCCAGGAGACGCCAGCTCCGGGGCTGCAGCCAGTGTTAAATTAGCAGAGGAGGCCATCTGAAGTGGACTGACTCCACCGTAAACTGCTTTAAGTGTCTCTTTATTAAATTACACCACCGCTTAGAGTCTGCCCTGCTGCCACATCAGAGCTGTCTGCATCCCGACAAACTCCTGGCGTTCCCGCGGGAGGTCTGGGCTACTGGATACTGACAATAATAATCGGGGACATGGGATGGGGAAGGGGGAGCAAATGTGACCCTCCATCAACAACAGCTCCCTTGTTACTCTCCATCACATGTCCCTCTTTAATAGCACCAGGGACTTCCTTGGAGTGTTGAGTGTGTGATGTGTGGTGACTTTAAAAAAAAATATCTAAAGGTTGATGAACCAGAGATTCTAAAATAAGGACTCAGTAAACATTTCACACAGAGTCCAGTTATGGCTTGAGATTCTCCTCTTACCTATGAAGGCGGCGTTTGCAATTGTCCTTGCAACATCTTCTTTCTGATTGAAGAATTACTTGTGCAGAAATAAACCATTTTGAAAAGCATGGCTTCCATTGCACAGCATCAACCCAAAAGTAAGCTTATAAGAAGAATGGAAGATCATCCATGAGATGCCACCATGTCATTCCATCTGCCTTTGCCCAATCAACTACAAATGATGGCAGGATTTTGCTAAGGAAAAAAAAAAGTTCTGTAATGACTGCAGCACCCAAGGGGTAATTTTCTATCAGTTTACAAAGGCTGGCTTAGGTTGCTGTCTTTATTCACTGCCTCTGCTCTTGCATGTTGAATAGAAATGGCTGGTTTTTACTTATAAAAATATGCAGGATTTGCTTGTCCTTATATATTTTTCTGCCATCTTAATTTTTCCATTCTTTTGATATCAGTATTCTAGGGAAACCTACAAGCAGTCCCCCCCCTCTCTTTTTCTTTCTTTCCAGCCCACCCATTTTTGTCTTCCATGTTCATTCTGATCCATTTTAGTTTCCTACTTTTCCCTGTCATCCAGATAAGTCTCGGATGATCTTCCCATTCCCTCTTTCTTTTTTCTTCCTTAGCTTTTTCATATCTTCATTTGGGCCATACTGTATGTGATGGCAACAGCTCCATGTGCCTTAACACAGACCTGCTCAATCACACAGAAAGAGCAGGACTATATTAGCCATAAAAGCAGTCTGTTCATAAAGCGGTCCAGAATCTACCTCCCTGCACCTTCTCTCCCCCCCACCCCCACTTCTTGCTCCAAAGCTGAGCTCCAGTGTCAGAAGGTGGCATCAGCAGAGTGAGAAAAGAGTTTGAACAGAGGGGCTGCTTGGAAGGTCTGGTGCTTCTCGCCACTCACGCTGGACTCTGTCATGATAAAATTTATAATTACAGACATTTCTTTATATTTTACAGTGTTAAGAAAATGGTAATTTGTGTGTTTGCTCTAAGATCACTGGACTAAGTTCTCCAACAAGACCAAGAGACCACTGAGCAAGATGTTTTAGTTGCTCTTCATATTTAAGTTGTGTTAAAAAGAAGAAGAGGGATTTATACCCTGCCCTTCACTTGGAGTCTCAGAGCGGCTTATAAATTCCTTTTCCTTCCCCTACCCACAACAGACATCCTGCGAGGTAGGTGAGGCTGAGAGAGCTCTTTCCAGAACGGCCCTTGCAAGGACAGCTCTGACAGAACTATGGCTTGCTCAAGGTCATCCAGCAGCTGCAAGTGGAGGAGTGGGAAATCAGATCCCAGATTAGAGTTTGCACACAACCACTACACCAAACTGCCTCACTCCTCATTCTGGAAGTCTTTACCTGTGGACTAATGTGAGCTAGCTCATAGTTTTTTTAGCCTCTGGCTCATAGATTTTTGTCTTAGCTCAGGAAGGATGGCTCCAGAGCAAACTAATTTATGCAGTAGCCAAATCACTTGCTCACAACAATGCCAGTAGCTCACAAAGCAGAATTTTTGCTCACAAGACTCCACAGTTAAGAGGGGGCATTGCTGTGGACCCAGAAGTGTCACAGACTCTACTCCCTCTGCGTATGGATAGGCAGAACTGTCTAATTTGGGCCCTGGGTCATAAACGTTGTGGGTTTTTAGAAGTCATATTGCACCTAGTACATTTTAGGTGTTTTTTTTGAAACTGGAAGAAGAGGGGGAAGCCAAGATGATTCAACATGGAGCTGATAAACAAGGTAACCAAGGCTTGGCTGTTGCTTTGTTTTCAGCCTGCTTTGAGCTATGCCATTCCATATCAAGCCTGATGCTGACCAAAATGGGAGGCTAAGAAGTATGACAGAAATGGGGACATATACAGATACAGATGTACAAAGCAAGAAAGAGAAAAAGAAAGAGAAAAAGGGTATGAAACACTGACTACCCTCAAATAAATACTACTGTGCTGTGGAAAATATTAATGATGGAAGCAAACACACAACCCGTAAGTGACTGCAAACACACAACCTGCAAGTAAATCATATAACCACTTGCAGACAAGGAGAGGGAATTTCCACTTACAGAACTGGTGTGCGTGTTGGGGAAAGGTAACACCCCCTCTTTCCCAGCAGTATGGATTTGATCCATACCTCCCTCCCTCCACAGCTTTTCCCACCTAAATCACAAAACTAGAAATCAAAAGCCAGGTCTTCAGGGTCATAGGTAGATGGTTTTCAGAGGACATCCTCTGAGATTGTCCCATAAAGCTGCATTCTACTGAGTCAGCCCATTGGTCTGTCAAGGCCAGTGTTGGTTACTCTGACTGGCAGCAGCTCTCTGGGATTTCAGGAAGAGGTCTTTCACATCATTCGCTACCTGAGCCTTTTAACTGGAGATGCTGGGACCTTCTCCATGTGAAACAGATTCTCTGCCACAGTCCCATCCCTTATTCTATTGCTGCTCTGATTCATTTCTTCATACCTTTATCTGAAGAGGTCCAAAAACACCACAATACACAACAGCAGTGATGGAAGCAGGAACTGCTGTGCGCAAGGAAAAGAAAGGCAAATGGGGGAGAGAGTGAGCTGCTTCTCATTTCCTCTGAAACTCTTGGCCTCTAATAGTTCTTCTAGCTTTCTTCCAGTTGCTGCATGATTGACTCCTGCTAACCGCAGGCAGGAAGTTGGTCAGAGCAATCACCCCACTATGTCTAAATTAGTCAACCATCTACCATCCTAGTGGGGTCAAGGGTGGCAGCCGGGGAAGGAGAAGGGGTCACCGTATTCCTGCTTTCCTTTGGCCTCGGATGCCTTCGGGACATTGGGGAGTCTGGGAGTCCCCAGCTGGGCTGTCGACCACCTGACTGTCCCTTCCACAGAGGTCTGTTTATTTGGAAGATCTGCTAAGTGTTAAATGGGGGGGAGGGAAAGTTTAAAAGGAAGTTTTTATTTCAGAGGGCAAATATGTTCTGGGAGGGATCTCGGGCCACACAGAGGCCTTGGATGCCTGGGTCTTCTCTGTCTCCTGGATCTCCAATCCCAAGCAGGGCTTGCAAATCATTCAACAAAGGCAAAGTGTCATTTTCAAGAGCATCCGTGCAGGATGACATGGATCACAGCAGCGTCCTCTTTGTGATTGTTGAGAGAATATTTCCAAGCCACACCGGCTCAAAGAAATAATTGTGCCTGCGAATAAAGAGGACAGGAAGATGCTCTTTTTTGGTTTTGTAAATGACTCATTACTACTTGATCAATTATATCAGATTTTATTGTTTGTCAAGTATTTGAACAGAAGTCAGCAGCCCCAAATTTGTCTGCAGACCCTGGTCATAGGTAGCTCTTCCAATTGCTCATTTTCTTCTTATCTTAGGAGGGCTGTGGCTTGCCTCAGCATACCATGGCATCCAGATGTGATTTAATGAGGGCACAGCCAAAGACCTGGCCAATCAGTCTTCGTACTACCTACCATCTGGTTCACCTCTGCTTCATCTACTGTCTCTTAGACCAATTTCCCACAAGCCCCCTCTCTGTCCTTGCTCTTCCTCCCCCCCCTGGATTGTATGCGTCAGTTTCCCACTACTTGCTGTGCAGCCACATTTTGACCCGCAGCTTCACCCGATTTCCCCCACAACTTTTCGATCCTCAAAAAACAGGATCGAGAAGACGCAGGGGAAATCAGGTGAAGCTGTGGGTCAAAATACGGCCACGCAGCAGGTAGTGGGAAATTGATGCATAGAACTGGGGGGAAAGGAAGAGTGAGGGCAGAGCAGCAGCTTGTGGGAAATCAGCCTTAGATTCCACCCTCTTCCCTCTGACATATGCCTCTGGACAGGGGTCATTGCGTAGAAAAAGAGGTGCATGAGCTCATTAGCATAACTCATTGACATAACTTATTTGCATATGCCACATCCCCTGACATCACCGGAAGTGTGTCAGAAGGCAACACCCCACCGCTCAGGCTCCTCTGGACTGTTTTGGATTGCTAGCTATTCCGGGGGGGAGGGGAACGTGCAGATTTGTCCTCGCAGAGGAGGGAGAGCTGGTACCTGAATAAAACTTGGTCTTAAAGGTCCCACTGGACTGTTTTGGACCGGGGAGCCGGGGGGGGGCTCTGCAACTTACCTGGCTGCTTCTTGCTCTGACTGAGGGCTGCTGGGAGCAGGGGGTGGGGCTTGTTGCATGTGCATGAGCCCACATGTTGCATGTTGCATGTGCCCGCCCCCTGGGCTCTATACTGCCGGAGCTCCGCTCCTGTGCGCTCCTGCAGGAAATGACCCATGCCTCTGGACTACTTACTATGCACTCCTAAGCAGAGTTACACCCTTCCAAGCCAACAGACTTCAAAGTATGGATCTGCTTAAAGTAGCATGGTTCATATGGACATATAAAGCTACTTTATAATTAATTGTTGTAGATTTTCCGGGCTGTATGGCCGTGGTCCTTATAATGAGTCTATCAAGGTCAGTATTGCTTACTCAGTTGGGCAGCAGTTCTCCAGAGTCTTAGGCTGAGGTCTTTCACATCACCTACTACCAGATCCTTTATTTCCTGAGTATTTTTTAAATATTTTGAGTGGGTGGGGCTTGCGTTTTGGGCTCCAACTGCTCTAATATCATCAGCGTTACTAATTACTGTAAATATTACATTTTTCTTTGGGAAATTCTGCATGAAATATTATAAGGAGAGGAGGGGGGAGTGTTTAGCCTCTAAAGCCCCCCAAAATTAAACTTTGATAATTGTGCAGGTACGGAGAGAGGGTTTGTGTAGTTATGATGTCACAGGAATTATCCATGACATTCGCATGACAACATGCCACCAACAAATATATCAGTTGGGGAGAAAATGCATTTTGTTAATGGCAACCAAATCATTTCAAACCATTTCTCAATTGTATTGCAATTTGCAAATGTTCCATGTGTTCATGCGCTATCTGCTTTTCAGCAGCAATCTCTATAGTCCTCTCCCTTCTGCCACAGACCCAGGCCAACATACCATGGTCAAAGGAGTGTGCATTTGGGGGGGGGGAGAGATGGGTGTCCAACTGGCAGAGTAAGAAGGCTTGACAGACAAATAGACCACAGCCAGAGGAAGGCTTCCTCTGTCTGTTCCGCAGCACCTGAGGTCATGCTGTGACCTTTGAGAAGACTTGAATCAAATTGCAAACATGACCTTTGTCAGAAGAGAAACAGATATTCCTGGCTCCAGCTTTTGCAAGGGGATGAAGGAGTCCTTGAGGCATGACTCTGTCCTTGCCGCTCAGCAGCAGGCAAAGGTCCTGACCTGCCACAGCCCTCATAGGTCTGCCATCTCAAGTTCTTCCCCTGCACAAGCAAATTAGAGGACTATATCGTTTGCTTTGTCAAAACATGTGTTTCACATGATCTTGTTCATATTCCTATAAAAAGGAGCACCGGTAAGCTGTTCTGTTTGAAAACAGCCTCGCACCACTCATTACTAATGGTGGCTGTGAAATAATCTGCACTGTGTGTAGAAGTGTAATATTTGCTGTAGCAAACTTCATAAATGATGGAATGGGATGCCAAAGTACATAACACAGGAACTTTACTGGAATGGTATGGCTCCTATACAACATTACTAATATAAAATGACTGTTGATTTAGGATTGCTTTCCCTTACTTGGTGTTGTCTAGAAAGGCTTCCTTCCAAGCAACCCCTTGTGGAACACTTGAATCCCTACTATTAGTCACTATCATTACATCTCCTCTTCTTGCCATTCTTTGTATTAAATAGGTTTTCTAGTACTGTGTCTTTTCATATGTTCATAACCATCTCTTGCCTAATTGGCACTAGGGTGATAAATTTGTACATGGGGAGGTCCTGTTTCAGACTGCCGCCCAGTTGCTAGAACCCTAAGTTCATCCTGATGACCAGTTTTCTAGATTCCCCCCCCTCCACTTCTCTTTAAGGGAACCCTGGCAACAGGATCAATACCATGTGGCAATATACTCAGTTGGGACACTAGATGCCCACAAGCCCATAGAAAACAGCAGCCAGTCAAATGAGTGGAAAAGTTAAGGAGATCTATATTGTACCTCGGGGGAAAAAATCCCCAGTCTAATTCTGCTTCATGCACATTTTCTCAGATGTTTTTCATAGAAGGCTTTTTGAAATTTTGTTTTAGACCTATTGGGTTATTTAAGGTCGCAGAGCGAAAGAAGAGCACACCACAGTGTCTGAATTAGCTTTAAAAGTAAAGTTTACTAAATTACTTATGGAACGGGAACTGGGAGTTCAAAACAATAAGCATCATGTCTAGCTTTTCTAATCCACATCTTGTCTCTGTAGCTTTTACCTTGTGTCTGAGCCCCAGATGAGAGTTAGAACAAAAGCAGTAAAACTTTCCTAGGCCTCCACCCTTGGGACATCCTCAGATCTATTGATTAGCCAAAAGCCAATTCCAATACCAACTCATTATGCATAGTGACACCTACATTCTGGCAGGTAATACATGTGTAACCCACTAAGGTCTTAATATCTGCAGGGAGAGTGGGCAGGTTCAGTCGGTTTTGACAGCGGAACTCCCACCTATGGTTATTAAGAATATGTAACTGCTGTTACTACACATGTACTTAAATACAGACATGAGAGAGGCAATACAACCAATGCACTTTAACATTTTAAATAAACTCTTTATATAAACAAAGCATGGAGGTTTTCATATAAATCCTCATTCACTCCTGGTTGGTTGCTATTACTTCATAGCAATGAATCTTCAGGATATTACTGAGTACAGATATCTTCAGCATCCACAAGGATGCACAGAACAGAAAAAATACTAAGCACATAGATAATACATATATTGTAGGTCCATATGTTGTAAGCTCACAGATACTGGAACAACATATGAGGTTTCCAGACTGTACTTGGGAGGCTGCAGCTCTTCTCAGTTGACTCCAGGATTTACCTGCAATAATTCAAGGCAGGCCTTAACACAGCAAAGTCTATATAGGCCTCTCCCCAAGATGTTGCCTCTTTCTGGGCCAGGCTGAACAGCTTGTTGCATTAACAAACAGAATACTATGGAAGATGTTTAAAAGGATCAATAACTCTAAAATTACA
The DNA here is from genome assembly GCF_001447785.1 of Gekko japonicus. NCBI lineage: Eukaryota > Metazoa > Chordata > Lepidosauria > Squamata > Gekkonidae > Gekko > Gekko japonicus. The sequence goes on along the minus strand of NW_015167531.1, from coordinate 230,691 downwards.
TATTTTCACAATCATATGAAATTACTATTAAGTATCTTAATAGTCCCAAACCAACATTTAATAACTTCCCAAGAAGTAACTTCACCTTTGTTTGAAAGAATCTCCCTTAT
>NW_015167531.1:222318-230430 GCF_001447785.1 Gekko japonicus | reverse complement strand
AGAACCCCGGCCGCGGGGACGGCGAGACGCGTTGCACCCGCCGTCGCCAGGACATGACGCTACGTGTCGCTCTGGCAACGGGGCTCCAAGCAGCCCCGTTGCCAGAGCGATGCGTAGCGTCATGTCCTGGCAACGGCAGTGCAACACGTCCCGCCATCCCCGTGGCAGGGATTCTGCAAAGACATGCGATCCCCTGCCACGATTTGGCGAGATTTGGGAGCCCTACCCCAAGCTGTTGCCTCTTTCTGGGCCAGGCTGAACTGCTGGCTGCTGGGAATACCCAGCCTCCTTTAGGGAAGGCTACAAGCACTGAGCATGTTCATTAACTAAGTATAGAAGGGGGGAAAGGGAGTTAATTGCCACACCACCTATTGGCAAAAGCAGGCGTGCCTGATCCCTGTATGCTGTTAAAAGCTACAAAACTGCATGGGTTACACATGCAGACCTTTCTATTGGCCCTAATATGTGCAGACCTTTCTATTGGCCCTAAGCAAACTAACTAGGAAATTAGCATGCACAAATAAACATGTTGATTCTTTCAGCTACAAAACTGCATGGGTTACACATGCAGACCTTTCTATTGGCCCTAATATGTGCAGACCTTTCTATTGGCCCTAAGCAAACTAACTAGGAAATTAGCATGCACAAATAAACATGTTGATTCTTTCATGACATCAGGAAAGGAACTTTCTCACATATCCCAACAAGGCCAGAATGGTAGCGTATAAAACAGGGGAAGAATCAACCTGCTGGGGTGGGGGTGTGACTTAATGGCAGAGCACCTCCTTTGTGTGAAGAAGGTGCTGGATTCAGTCCCTGGCATCTCCATTTAAGAGGATCAGGCAGTAGGGGATGGGAAAGGCTTCTCCTTGAGCCCCTTGGAAGCTGTTGCCAGTCGGAGTAGATAATACTGACCTTGATAGACCAGTGGTCTGACTCATATAAGGCACCTTCATGAGTCCACTGTTTTCAAGTGGTAGAAAGCATTCATGAAATATGTGAGCTGGTTTCTAAACAAGTTGCGGAAGGAAAAGACTTGCTCCATGGATAGTAAAACACAGAGAAGAATTGCATCCATCAGAGAATGAATACAAATCAATTGACAAAAGGGGGGTGGGAATCGAAGCTTGTGGGCCATATGGATGGAATTCTGATACAGATGGGCGACTCTCCCATGAACAGGAAGAGACACTTCAGATCTGGTGAGATTCTTATTACTCAAGGTCCCTCCCTGGTGTATCCAGGCGCCGGACTCTCATTTGCTCCACCAAGTGTCTCCTCCCTCCCCATTTCCCTTCACTTTGTAAGTTCAGGGAGAGCATTCAAGCCCCCTCAGGAGTCTCTGTAGATCCCCTTAGAAGATTAAGCTCTCTGAATATTTCATGACCTTTGAGTGACAGCTCGTAAGGACCTGTTGTTAGTCTGGCGCCCCACATACTAGTTTAAACGAAAGGGGGGGGGGAGTCACAATGAAAACCAAAAAAAGACCCTGATGAACCAAAGACCTGTATGGAAAGCCATGCAGCAAGGCTGTCTCTCCCAGCCCTGTCCCCCTCCTGCTAATACTACCAGATAGCAGCACAATTAATTTTTTACAAATAAGGCAGCCGACTTGACAGCGCACACAAGATCGCTCCCTCTTCCACGCACTCAACAGCTATTTCTCTCCCCCTAACGATGTGCCCTAAGTAACCCTAACCTGACTGTCCCTCATTAGAGGCCACAAACCTCACGCTCTCCTGCAGCCACTCTGCATATTAAAGGCTGGAGCCATTGCCCCTAGTCAGGCACTGAAGAGGCAGGCAGCGACGTGGAAACCCATGTTGGGCTGGTTTTGATTTCCCCCTCTAATCATCCTCTTCTGGGTGGATGAAAATTTTACCATTTATTTAAGAAAGGCTGTGCTGAAGAGAGCTCCTCATGCGCAAGGCTTTGAGGAACTGGGGGTTCAGGGAAGGGAGGTGATGCCAGCTACAAACAACTTCCTAGTCTGGCTCCGGTCTACATACAATCAGCAAGATTTATGGAACAGTCACTAGTGGTATATTGAAGGCCCTGCTGTCTGGTTTGAGGAGTCACTCACATCCCAGGAAAGTTCTGTTGCACATAACTTGTTCCCAGGGCTTTTTTTTGTAGAAAAAGACCAGCAGGAACTCGTTAGCGTAATAGGCCACACCCAACAGCAGAAACGTATTAGCATATTAGGCCACACCCCTGATGGCACAGCTCATTAGCTTATTAGGCCGCACCCCCATGTTACCAGAAGTGTGGACATCCAGCCACACCGACCTTTTGTTTCTTATTCTGTTTACCTTGTTTGTTGTCAAAACCCAGGGCTTTTTTGTAGCAGGAACTTCTTTGCATGTTAGGCCATACACCACTGTAGCCAATCCTAATGAGTTTCTGCTGTTGGGTGTGGTCTATTATGCTAATGAGTTCCTGCTTGGCGTGGTCAACTCGGGAGCCAGTCGGAACTCCGTTCCTGTGCGTTCCTGCCCCAAAATAGCCCTGCTTGTTCCTAATTCTATGTGGACGATGGAGATAGGGGGACAGAGTTCCCAGCCCTGGATTGGGAAATACCTGGAGATATTGGGGGTGTGTGAAGTCTGGGGAGGGCGGGGTTTGGGGAGGGGAGGGACCTTAGCAGGGTATGATGCCATAGAGTCCACCCTTCAAAACAGTCATTTTCTCCCAGGGAACTGATCTCTATTGTCTGGAGATCAATTGTAATAGTGGAAGATCTCCAGGGCCACCTGGAGGTTAGCAACCCTAAAGATTAGAGATGCCATCTCCTGTTTGGGAATTCTTGGAGATTTGGGAGGGCTGCCAGTGGAGTTTGGGCAGGGGAGGAAGTTCACCATGGATCTGATGTTGCTCTAGGACTTCTCTTTCTCCTAGACTCCATGGTACTACATAAAGGCCAGCCTCTGAAGCTGCCATTTTCTTCTAGGGAACTGATCTCTCTAGCTCGAAGATCAGTAGTAAATTCTGGGAGAACTTCCAGCCCCACCTTGAGGTTGGTGGGAGCAGGCCCCACTAGGATTGCCAAATCGTTTTTACCTCGCGGCGAAGTGCGCGCGCGCCACATGCACGACACCCGGATGTGACGTGATGATGCCGGGCACACTGGGGGCGGGGGCACAGCCATTTGAGGGGAAAACTCTATGTTTTTCCCTCAAATGGCTGTGGCCCATGCCCAGCGTCATCACGTCACATCCGGGTGATGTGCACGCCGGGATGGGGTTTCCCCCGGGGCCCGATTCCACGGCGGCAGAAATTGGGCCTCCAAAGCGGGGGGAAATCCGCCCCCCGGGGGGAATTGGCAGCCCTAGGCCCCACAGGCAGGCAAAATGCCCAGGGAGGGGTTGGCTCCCTATTTGTGACTGGCAGATGGGGAGAAACCTGAACTGGTGGGTGTCCCAGCGTTCCTAGAAGTGGCTGCATTGCTGCACTTCACACCCCCGCCTCAGTGGGAATGTTCTTCCTGCCTGCTCAGCCAGTTGCTCAAAGCCTGGCCTCACGACTGGGTTGCCAGACCCAAGATGGGAAAATGTTTTAAAGAGGATCTCAGGCTGACAGCATGATGTCACTTCTGGGGAAACCTGGAAGTCACATCAGTCCTCTTGAGGAAGTGCAAGAAATTCTATATTCTGGTAATTCCTAGAGAGGATTGGCATCACGGCTGAGTTTCTCCCAGAACAGACATCACACCATCACCAATGGCTAATCCCCATCTCTCTGCCACCCTGGTCTGCCAAGCTGTTCCTGGGGGACTTTGGGGGCGTTCCTGGAGGGAGCGGGGCATCCTGATGTGATGACGTCATGTTGGGGACGTCCGCTGCTCCCCCACCCGTGTTCCCTCTAAGCTGAGTTAGCGCGAGTTAGCTCACAGTTTTTTAGCCTCTGGCTCACACGTTTTTGTCTTGGCTCAGGAAGGATGGCTCCAGAGCAAACTAATTTATGCAGTAGCCAAATTGCTGGCTCACAACTTTAATGCCAGTAGCTCACAAAGTAGAAGTTTTGCTCACAGGACTCCATAACTTAGAGGGAACATTGGTCATGACTCTAGACTTTCTTGTGGCTCTCCCATCCAAATAATAGCCAGGACCAACCCTGCTTAGCTTCTGAGATCTGACAAGATCAGGCTAGCCTGGGCTATTCAGGCCAGGACATAAAAATACTAACCTGAAATCAGAGGATCTGGAGCCTCCCTCCTCGAACCCCACCGTGTCCGTTTGAATTAACCTCCAAATTCCTGTCCCCCAATCGCCATGAGTCCTAAGCTTGCATAAGTAGTCTCCCAGTCATCCCTTGTCACCCTTCAGCAAGGACAAAATAATCCTGATAACACTACTAATGATAACTCTGAATGAAAAAATTATTTGCCCAGCAGAGCACCAGAGGGCCTCAGCAGAGGATGGGATTTTTAGTGAGCATCTATTGAGCCAGCACGTTATCAGATAACTTCACCTATTTAATGTCAATTAGTGTTTTTAACAACCAATTGATGTCCCATTAAACTTGCAAAAGCAACCTTGGTGAGATGCCAGCAGAGCGGCTAAATAGCGTGCTCACCCCAGCCAGGGCAATGTGCTTTGGGATGCAGGGCTCTCAGATTGCAGCTCGCTTTCCTGAAGTTGCACTTCCTTCTCTGATGCAAGACGAGAGGTGTGTGTGTGTGTGTGTGTGTTGTGGGGAGTGAAGTCAGAGTGCTTATAATTATACGGAAAGTTACAACTGGATTTATATCCAAGCAGGGCCAGGGAGAGTTCTTATTTTGGCTTCCTGCCCTGCCATTCCTGGGCAATGTCTAGAAGCACCAAGAAGTGAGGAGCTGACGTCACCTCCTTCCCTGGGCAGTTGCTACACAGCTGGGCTTGGAAAGGGAGCTGAAGCTTGAGGAGTGAGAAGTGGCAGAAAGCAGGACCTGTGGGCCCAGGCTGGCGTGATTTACATGGCTGCTGCCTCCCATCAAGTGATGGCTTTGGCAGTCATCCCGTGGCAAGAGCGACTCGCAAGTCCTTCTCATAAAACACTCCTACATCTACGATGCAAACCACATACTGAAGTCTACTGTGGGGCTGGGAGGGAACAGGGTTTGCTAGAGGAGAGATGGGAAATATTGTAGGGAGGAATGAAGATTTCACATGAAGGGGAACATATCCAGTGGTGTTACAAATCAACAGAAATGGAGGCATGGAAGCCGGAAAGAGGCAGGCCTGCACTACCCCCTTCATGCTTCTGTTCATCAGGTGTGTTGCTTGCAGTCCCTGGTGTTTTCTCACAAGGTAAAAATTAGATCAGGTTGGGGAGGAATAGACTATGTGTCTGCTCCTATTTTAGGGTGCCCCACTTGTATGTCTTCTCCTGACACTGAGAAACAAAACTCCTGCTCTTTCCCCTTGGAATGTCAATGAAGTTCACTGTAGGTTCAAGCTAAGGCCTGCCTCTCAATTGGGGTGTCCTTAGTGTTCATTGATACAGTTTAAGAAGGAATGGAATAGCAAAACCATTCAGAACAAACTTTCCTTGGTCTACCTGGCTGTCTCAAAGATGTATTTGAATATTCCTCTCTATATTGATTCATCTTAAACTTTTTGTAGACAAAGATTTGGCATATATGTACCCAAGGGGTCAACAGTGGGAGGGCTTCTAGTGTCCTGGCCCCACTGATGGACCTCCTGATGGCACCTGGTATTTTTAGCCACTGTGTGACAGAGTGTTGGGCTGGATGGACCATTGGCCTGGACCAACATTGGCTTCTCTTATGTTCTTAAGGAATCACAAACGAGGGTCTGCAAATTAAATGACAAGAAGACTTTTGGTATTGTTTCAAGCTCTGTTTCAGGCTGCAGTCACACACACTAAATAATCCACTTTCAATCCATTTTCAATGTACTTTCCAACTGGATTTTGCCAGTTCTCACAGTAAAATCCAGTTGGAAAGTGCTCTGAACGTGGATTGTTTAGTGCGTGTGACCACAGCCTCAGTAGGCTTACCATATTTTGAAAAGCAAAAAAGAGGACACATTGCCCGACTATTTCAAACAAGTGATCACTATGACAAATCTCATTTTAAATACCCCCTACCAGGCCTCGGTTCCTGCCGGAGCACACCGGAGCACTGCTCCACCAGTCAGGAGCCCAAGGGGTGGGCGCATAAGCCCCTCCCCCTGCTCACACCAGACGACGCCCGCACGGGGGGAGGGGAGGGGTGAAATGTTCCCTTGCCTCCCTGAGCCTCGGGGTGGTGGCCTTGGACTCGTAGGGTCCCTTGCCTCCCTGAGCCCATGGGTGGTAGCCTTGGACTTGTACAGGCAAATTCCACCTCTCGCATGTGATGTCCGCTCAAACATCACACGCAAGAGGTCATTCTGGCTCCCCCAGCTCTCAGGAGGGGCTCTTTAAACAGTTATGGCTGCTCTTGGCGGCAGCTGCAATGCCCGCGCGGGGGGAGAGGAGGGGCGAAACGTTCCCTTCCCACCCTGAGCCCATGGGTGGTAGCCTTGGACTCATACAGGCCAATTCCACCTCTCGCGTGTGATGTCCGCTCAAACATCACACGTGAGAGGTCATTCTGGCTCCCCCAGCTCTCGGGAGGGGCTCTTAAAAAATTATGGCCGCCGTCGCTGTTCTCCGGGCAGCTGCGAGGCCTGCGCGGGGGGAGGGGGCAAAACGTTCCCTTGCCTCCCTGAGCCCCATGGTGGTGGCCTTGGACTCCTACGGGCAAATTCCACCACTTGCGTGTGATGTCATTCTGGCTCCCCCAGCTCTTGGGAGGGGCTCTTTAAAAGGTTATGGCTGCCGCCGCTGTTCTCAGCGGCAGCTGAAACACCCGCGCGGGGGGAGGGGAGGGGCAAAACGTTCTGTTGCCTCCTGAGCCCCGGGGTGGTGGCCTTGGACTCGCAGAGGCAAATTCCACCTCTCGTGCGAGAGGTCATTCTGGCTCCCCCAGCTGTCCTTAGGGGGTCTTTAAAAAGTTATGCCCCCCGCGGCAGCTACAACGGGGGGGGGGACTGCTGAGCTGCCCTCGCCGCCTTTTTCAGGCTCCAGGCCTGAAAAACGGCCTGCAGAGCCACCCCCCCTCCCCTCCTTTTTTAGGCTCCACGCTAGAACACCGGGCCTGAAAAAGGGCCAGCCGAATGTCAATTTCGGCCCCATTATATCCTATGGGCCATTGACGTCAATGGCGACACAGGGGAGGGGGTTTGAGGGAGAAGCTTCAAACTTGCAGGGTAGCTGCTGGAGCCTCTCCTCAAGATACCAACCAAGATTGAAGAACATTGGACCAGGGGGTCCAATTCTACCAGCCCCCAAACAGGTTGCCCCTATCCCCGCCATTGTTCTCTATTGTGGGGGGAAAGTAACTTTCCCTCCACTATAGAGAACAATGGAGAGGATGGGGGCAACCTGTTTGGGGGCCCATAGAATTCACTATCATCACTGGTTGGCCACCATTCACACCACTGACTGAGAATGACAGCAGTGGCGGTGGAAAGTGGCCTAGTCACTGTTGACTTATGGTGCCACCATAGGGTTTTCAAGGCAAGAGACATTCAGAGGTGCTTTGCCATTGCCTGCTGCTGTTTAGTGATCCCAGACTTCCTTGGGGGCCTCCCATCCAAGTACCGACCGGGCCAACCCTTCTTAGCTTCTGAGATCTGACAAGATCAGGCTAGTCTGGGTCATCCAGGCCAGGGCAAGATGACAGTTTGGTGTAGTGGTTAAGTGCGCAGACTCTAATCTATGAGAACCAGGTTTGATTCCCCACTCCCCCACTTGCACCTGCTGGATGACCGTGGGCAAGCCATAGTTCTGTCAGAGCTGTCCTTGAAAGAGCAGTTCTCGAAGGAGCTCTCTCTTAGCCCCACCTACCTCACAGGGTGTCTGTTGTGGGGAGGGGGAGGGGAAGGAGTTTCAAAGCCGCTCCGAGTGAAGGGTGGGGTATAAATTCAATCTCTTCTCTCTTCTTCCTCTATGAGGAATCAAAGGGGCTTGGACAGGAGGAAGAGGGCCAGCTTCCTGACCTGGAAGAGGAAACTGGGAGGTGGAACTATCTGCAAGGGTGTCCTTGCCACTTTCCACACTGAGGCAGGAGAGAGACTCCAACAA
>NW_015167531.1:213932-222264 GCF_001447785.1 Gekko japonicus | reverse complement strand
CCTTAAGAACAGAGAGACAACCAGAACTAAATCTGGCAAGGCAAAGAGAGCAACATGAAAGGAGCCAAGCCTTTATATCTTAAGGGGACCCACTGTGGCCTTCTTGTCTGAGAACCCCCAAAGCCCAGAGGGGGCATTTGGTTCAAAGAGGTCTCTGAAGGCTGATAACCTTCAAGTTTCATATACATCACATGCACACAGAGTGAGAGAAGCGTGTGGTACCCATCACATGTGATAGTGGAGCTAGGTTTGTTTTTCCTACAAGGAAATGAAGTCCATGGAGGCAGTTGTGTGAGACCAGGCCCTGACATTAAGAGCCCTTGTGCAAACATCCAGTTCAGTTGCACTATATAGAGTGCAGTCTGTTCTGATATCCATTTCATTGGGCCCAGGACAAGAATACCTTTCCGTTCTGTGCATGCAGGAAATGTTGCCAAGGGAATTTACTGCCTTGCATTTTGACACAGACCAATGGCCTTCCAGTGCAGCCAGAGCACAATCCAGCCACTTACCTATCACTCATCCCTTACCGATATGTCAAGCACTTTGGGAAGGCAAGGGTTAAGGCTCCCAAGCTCCGTAAGCCATCTGCAGCAGGGGATGACCTGGTTAAAAAGGGTTAACAGTATTTGGTTTTTCAGAACTATTTGTTATATCAAGTTAGTGCAAGCCGAGTTCACAAAGGTCACCCTGGCTCCTTTGCCCCCTTTCTGATCTGCCCCCCTCCATTCTTCCTTGTTACTTCTCTAATCTGATGACCTCAGACACAGCTCTTTCCTTATGATGATCTTGACAGCGTCTTCAGACAATATGCGGCTCTGCGACGCCAGCAGTCTCCCCCTTTCTTCCTTGACCCTCCGGAGAGAATCACTGATGCTAAAAGGCATGGGGCGGCAGGGGGGGAGGCAGAGAAAGAGTGCAACAATTTGTTCTGTGGTTTTTGGACATGAGAAAAACAGGAAAATGCTTCCTTTTCTCATTGGTTTTAATTCCCCTCCCCTTATCTTGTTCAGAAGGCCTGATTTAAATGGGAAATTGGCAAGGGAGAGACATTCTTCAATGGGGTTTTTCATTCACGCAGGGTCTCATTTAAACTCCTTTGCTGTCCATGCAAAACAACTATATGTGCAATGTATTTATTTATATTTTTCTAGTTTACTTTATTTATATCCTGCCTTTCATCCCCATGGAGACCCAAAGTGGTTTACATTGTTCTCCAGTTTGGTGTAGCAGTTAGGAGCGTGGACTCTAATCTGGGAGAACTGGGTTTGATCCCCCACTCCTCCACATACAGCTGCTGGTGTGATCTTGGGTCAGTTACAAGTTCTTTCAGAGCTGTTCTCTCACAAGCAGTTCTCGAAAGAGCTCTCTCAGCCCCACCTACCTCACAGGGTGTCTGTTGTGAGAAGGGAAAGGGGATTTGTAAACCATTCTGGGACTCCTTTGGGTAGTGAAGGGCGGGGCATAAATCCAATGTTTCTTTTTCTCCTTGCCTCCATTTTATCCTCACAACAACACTGTGATGTAAGTTAGGCTGAGAGTGTATGACTGGCCCAAGGTCACCCAGCCAGCAAGCTTTCATTACACCAGTGGGGATTTGAACCTGGATTTCCCAATCTGACTCTTTAACCACCACACCATGCTGGCTTTCAGGGTTCGTGCAGGACGTTCACAGGTTGCAGACCTCTGGTGTGCTAATGTCGCACATGTCGTGTTATGCATCGGTAGCAGCAGCCTACCTTAAATGAGATTCTGGGCATGTGGAAAAAGCGACAGGAGAGCATTTCTGCCTTGCCAACATCAGGTTTAAACCAAGCCAAAAGACAGATCCCCTGGCAGGATATGAGCCACCTGCGATAAGGGAATGTTACTGGCACAGAACTTTGAAATCATCCTGAGGAACTGCTCTGATCAAAATGTTTTCATGGTGTCCCATGAAACCCTTTGGATTTTTTTTTGCCAGAGGAGGGCCTTCATATTCACATCAGAGGCCTTCATATTCACACGGGCAGGAAACTGTGTGTGTGTGGGGGAGCGTGGCTGTTTGCCCCGGGGCAAACTAACGTGCGGTTAAGCGATCAGACCTCCTGTGGAGGTCCTGTGGAGGTACCGTGGAGGTTCCGTGGGTAGGGAGAGGTGCCGATCACAGGACACGCCTGCGCGCAACGAAGAAGGGCGTGGTGCGGAAAACTGGTCTTCTTTTTTTGTGTACACGACAAATATGCATGCTCCGTTGGGTGCGTGTGCGCATCCACGGAGACTTGGGGGGAAAAACACCTTTTTCGCAAAGGGACATGGGCGGGTGCCGGATGCCACCGGAAACACGATCCGACGCCCGCCCTTGCCCTGCAGTTTCCGGAAACTAGTACCTCCGAGGTACTAGTTTTTTGCTGTGCGTTTTTGTCGGGAAGCCTCAGTTGTGCCACGGAAGCGCTACACTTCCCAGATGTGCCGGTGAGATCGCACCCGGAAAATCCGCCTGTCTTCCGTCTCTCTTGCGTGGCTAATGTTCCGTGTGATCGCAGCCAATGTTAGCTTTAGGTGGAATCCTGTTAGGGCATCTGGAGAACCCCCTGTGAGAAATTTCATTCATTTCTAGTATCTCCTGAATGAGATCACATCTTGAAAGCTGTCTGATTCAGGCTGAATATCCCTGTTTTGATTTTCTTTCTACCTTGTCAGCCCTGAGCTGGGTAGACTTGTTCAAGATTCTGATCATTTATACTCCACTTTCTTAACTTAGGTCTCCTGCCAAAGGCCATCACCTTCGTCTTCTGATAGTTAATAATCAATTTCTGATCACTACAATAACTGGCAAATCTATTCAATGCCCTTCTCAGGCCAATTGAGGTTCTAGAAAGAATAACAGCGTCGTCAGCATATAAAAGTATAGGGATAGGACGCTGGGCCAATTTGGGTGGATGGAGATCTGTACCATTAAGATATCCAGCAACATCATTAATGTAGAAGTTGAAGAGAGCTGGTGCCAACATACACCCCTGCCTAACTCCCTTGTGGGTAGAGATTTTATCTGTCAGGTGGCCCAACCCGGTACATCTAACCCTCAGGGAGGTGTGTTCATGTAAAGCACGGATGAGAGCTAGAAGTCTTCTATCTATTGTGGAGGCTTCAAGTTTACTCCATAGTACAGGTCGAGAAATAGAGTCAAAGGCCGCTTTGAGATCGATAAAGGCTGCATATAAAGACGGGGGGCCCTTGCGAACATATTTTTCTATAAGATGCCTAAGTAGAAGACAATGGTCCGTAGTCGATCTGCCCTGCCTAAACCCTGCTTGTTCCTGAATTATTATATCATCCTGCTCCAACCAAAGTGTAAGTTTTTCTAGAAGGTGTTTAGCATATAATTTACTTATAACACTTAGAAGACTAATAGGCCTATAGTTTGCAGGATCTTTTCGGTTACCTTTTTTATAGAAAGGAACAACCGCGGCCACCCCCCAAGGTCACCCAGCCAGCAAGCTTTCATTACACCAGTGGGGATTTGAACCTGGATTTCCCAATCTGACACTTTAACCACCACACCATGCTGACTTTCAGGGTTAGTGCAGGACGTTCACAGGTTACAGACCTCTGGTGTGCTAATGTCACACATGTCATGTTATGCATCGGTAGCAGCCTACCTTAAATGAGATTCTGGGTGTGTGGAAAAAGCGACAGGAGAGCATTTCTGCCTTGCCAACATCAGGTTTAAACCAAGCCAAAAGACAGATCCCCTGGCAGGATATGAGCCACCTGCGATAAGGGAATGTTACTGGCACAGAACTTTGAAATCATCCTGAGGAACTGCTCTGATCAAAATGTTTTCATGGTGTCCCATGAAACCCTTTGGATTTTTTTTTGCCAGAGGAGGGCCTTCATATTCACATCAGAGGCCTTCATATTCACACGGGCAGGAAACTGTGTGTGTGTGGGGGAGCGTGGCTGTTTGCCCCGGGGCAAACTAACGTGCGGTTAAGCGATCAGACCTCCTGTGGAGGTCCTGTGGAGGTACCGTGGAGGTTCCGTGGGTAGGGAGAGGTGCCGATCACAGGACACGCCTGCGCGCAACGAAGAAGGGCGTGGTGCGGAAAACTGGTCTTCTTTTTTTGTGTACACGACAAATATGCATGCTCCGTTGGGTGCGTGTGCGCATCCACGGAGACTTGGGGGGAAAAACACCTTTTTCGCAAAGGGACATGGGCGGGTGCCGGATGCCACCGGAAACACGATCCGACGCCCGCCCTTGCCCTGCAGTTTCCGGAAACTAGTACCTCCGAGGTACTAGTTTTTTGCTGCGCGTTTTCAGCGGGAAGTCTCGGTTGTGCCACGGAAGCCCTACACTTCCCAGATGTGCCGGTGAGATCGCGCCTGGAAAATCTGCCTGTCTTCCGTCTCTCTTGCGTGGCTAATGTTCCGTGTGATCGCAGCCAATGTTAGCTTTAGGTGGAATCCTGTTAGGGCATCTGAAGAACCCCCTGTGAGAAATTTCATTCATTTCTAGTATCTCCTGAATGAGATCACATCTTGAAAGCTGTCTGATTCAGGCTGAATATCCCTGTTTTGATTTTCTTTCTACCTTGTCAGCCCTGAGCTGGGTAGACTGATCCCATCAGATCTCAGGAGCAAAGCAAAGTCAGCCTTGACTAGTATTTGGAAGGGCGACCTCCAAGGAATACCAGGGTTGTGACGCAGAGGGGGCAATGGTAAACCACCTCTGAAATGTCTCTTGCCTTAAAAAAATCTCTTGCCTAGCTCACCACCTAGTGGTGCATAACACTAAAGAGCTAGAACTTCTGCCTGTCAGACAATCTTACGATCTCCTGGCTGTTCTACACACAATGCCAGATGATGGTGAATATTATTCTACCTTGCCAGAAACAAGCCTGTTTCTTTTTCTTCATGCTGATTTTTTTTTACCATTAAAATGAACACATTTTCTCAAATGTTCTTTTTTGTTTTTGGCATAAATTGCATACAAATGGCTAATAAGTGGCTTAAAAGAAGCAAAGGGATTTTTGATTAAAGTGATGAAAATGAAAACAGATGACAGTGACAATATATGGAATATTTTTTTTAAAAGAGAGAACAGTTCATCCATATTTGAAATCCCTTGAATTATCTGAATTGAATTTACTTTATATATTGCTTTTTGGTGAAATAATAACTTTGGGTATGATAGGCTATAGAGGGTGGTGCAAGGGGGCCCAGTCTTGTCAAGCCTGTGGGCACTTTTTGGAATTTCGAGAAAGGCAAGTGGGCACTACCACAAAATCGCTGCCATGGTGTGCTGGGGACAATCACATAAGGCTGGGAAGTTGCAAGCCACACATGCTTCTATGATGTAGGTCAGTTTGTCTTTGAATGAAAGGTAGACACAAAGGTGATGTCTCTTTGGTTCTTCTGATGTACCTCCTGCTCCAATGTGGTAGAAGAATGCCAGGAATGGCTACTCGCTTTGGCAAAGTGGTCCTCTGGGCAAGAAGAAAATGGGCGCCACAAATCCTGTTGATGAGTGCCGTGCCGGAGATCACTGCTGTAGTGGTTAGAGTATTGGACTTCAAGGGGATGGTCTACCTGGGCTGCTCTATCAGTCCTACCTTACAGGGTCATTACAACTTTTTTTCATCATCATCACAGCCGACTTATGGTGACCCTGTTTGGTTTTCAAGGCAAGAAGCATTCAGAGGTAGGTTGCCATTGCCTGCCTCTGTGAGCAACCCTGGGCTTCCTTGGTGGTCTCCCATCCGAATAGTGATCAGGGCCAACCCTGCTTAACTTCTGAGATTGGACAAGATTGGGCTAGCCTGGGCTAGCCGGCTCAGGGCCACAGGGTTATACTCATAGCAAAATGAGGAGAAACCCTTAAGCAGTGTTCCCTCTAAGCTGAGTTAGTGTGAGCTAGCTCACAGTTTTTTAGCCTCTGGCTCACACATTTTTGCCTTAGCTCAGGAACGATGGCTCCAGGGCAAACTAATTTATGCAGCAGCCAGATTGCTTGCTCACAACTTTAATGCCAGTAGCTCACAAAGACTCCAAAGCTTAGAGGGAACATTGCCCTTAAGTATGACTCCTTGCATTTTTGGAAGGAAGGGGAAAATAAAAATTAGACTCATGGAACTTTTCTGAGAAACTTGTACGCCTTTTGATTTTCTTCCATGTATCTCAAATGTTTTGGCCAAAGTTAGAAGTCCTATATTCACCCTGGATTTTGCTGTAGGTGTGGGAATTCTAGACTGGTTGCCTCGATGGAACTTTGTAGAGAGGGTTCTTTTTTTGCATGCTGTAATTATACAAGGGCCTGTCTTCTAGTAGAGTCATGTCAATCACTGGCTTGGCCCATCAAGTAGAAGCAATGCTTCCCGGTTTTCCCTAGCCCTCATACCTGAGATTTTTGTGCTAGGGATCCAACCTACTACTTTATGTGGCTTGTTCAATCAAATACCTTACACATGACCCCTGAGCATGAAAAATCAATCTGGTGAAACTGGGGAAGGAAGAGAGAGAGGTAGCTCATCTGGGCACATTTTTTTTAAAGGCTGGCCATTTTTACAACTTATAATCAACCTATAGGACCTCTTGCCACAAGATCTTACCATGGCAACTCTCCTAAATGTCTCCAAGAATTCAAGTGTGTTTGTGAATTTGTAGTGATTCCCCCCAAATAAATTTTAAATGTTGCTATTGTGGTAGTTTCTGTATTGCTTCCAAATGTTTTGCATGAGTTCAAGTGCTGCTTTGGCAACAGAGAAGTGGAATTATGGAAATTCGGAGTAGATACATAGAAAGTATGCTCTGTGTAATAAATGGGAAGCATTCTCAGTTGGGAAGATGTTTGGCCTGAAGCCAGTGAGGGGCATCCAAGTTTTAGACTCTTTGATGTACATAGAAGGTTTAACATGATTCACCCAAATCCCACCAATATTGGTGCTCGAAACTTGCATCAAATCACCTGGTAAGTTCAAGGGAGAGGCAAGATTCAAACCAGGGACCTCCTGCAGCATTGCTTATTTGCATGGTCCCTGTGTTCTACCAGCTCCTACGATAAATCACTTTTTCTCCCCTCCATATTCCTTGTCAACATACACAGCAACATACTCAGTGCTTCTCCTCACAACAACCCTGTGAGGTAGGTTAGCCTGGAAGAGAGTGACTGGCCCATAGTCCTCACCCTGTGAGCTCCATGACAGATTGAGGCTTTGAACCCAGGTCTCCAGATCCCAGGACCACATTTTAACCATAACTCCAAATTGCTTTTAATTATACAGCCATTCTCTCCCTACCAATATGGAGCAATTTCTGCTTTTCAGCAATGTGCATCTCAAAGTCTTTAAAACTGCATGTGTGCATGTATGTCGATATGAGAGCGCGGGAGAGCGGATCAGAACAGAACGTGAATGGAAACTGGCCAAGGCCACAATGAATGGCCTCGTCTTTCCAAAGCCTCCTGGAAAAAGCAAGCAAAATAGGAAGTCAGCGACCACACAGACGCACACAAAAGGATTCCCCCCTTTCCATCCCGACTCCCCCCCCCTTTCCTCCGCACCCCTCTCGGGGAGAAGGAAGATGGAACTTGGCAAGCCATCTTGTCGCCAATCAATCGGTGGTGTAACAATTAGCACTCAAGTACCACTCACACTAAACACGCGCTCAGAAAACACTTTAACCGGAGAGCGAGGGCGAGAGCGAGGAAAACACACACACAACAATAACAACAGCGAGAGGATGGAACGGATCAATGCGACGCAGGAAGGGAGGCACCTAATGCCCCATTATTGATGGTGACGGTAGCACTTTAAAGTGTGCGCCGCGCTCCACGGCGAGCAATTAGCCAGCAGGCCGAGGGTGGTGCTGGCGGAGGCAACTCCATTGCGATGCATTCCCGCCCCCACCGCCGCGTTTCCCCCAGAGGTGTTTGATGACAGCTTCATCTGTTAGCGGGGGCTTCCACCGCGAACGGCGCCAGCACCCTTTCCATTACGGGCGGCTGTGCGACGGCGGGCCGAGGAACGCCTCCTCTCCGCTGGGCCCGCGAGCCCACGGTAAGGGAATACAGTAGACGCGGAGTCTGTCTGAGCACATGTTCCATTGATTCGCGGAGTGTTGTGGGCTTTCTCCCCCGCCCCGCTTCAAAAAAGAAGGCCGGCGAGAGCGCGGGTGGTTTTCTCGCCTGCGTCGCCACCTCGGAAAAAGAAGGCGTCACCAAGGAGGAAGTAAAATCTGCCAGGGATAAAAGGCCAGCTTTTGTTTGGGAAGAGGGTGGCCAACTTGAGATAGTCTGAAAGCCTTTTGGCTCCCCCTGGACATGCCTGTTGCTTAAGAAGAAGGGCGGGGG
>NW_015167531.1:201843-213915 GCF_001447785.1 Gekko japonicus | reverse complement strand
AGAGAGAACACGGGAAAAGTCTGCTTAGTGGGGTTGCCAACCTCCAGGTGGGGCCTGAAGATCTCCTGGAATTATAGTTGATCTTCAGACCATGGAGATCAGTTCTCCTAGAGGAAATGGCTGCTTTGGAGGCTGGAATGAATGGCATTATCCCCGCTATCTGTGCATCAATATGGAGATCAGTTCTCCTAGAGGAAATGGCTACATTGGAGGATGGAATGAATGGCATTATCCCCACTACCTGTGCATCAATCAATCAATATTCTTGCCCTGACCTGGATAGGCAGGCAAGCCTGATCTTGTCAGATCTCAGAAGCTAAGCAGGCTCGGCCTTGGCCAGTATTTGATGGACCAAGGAATACCAGGGTCATGACATGGAAGCAGGCAATGGCAAACCACCTCTGAACATCTCTTGCCTTGAAAACCCTTCCAGATCCATGGGCCCTGATCTGGATAGCCCCAGCTAGCCCGATCTGGTCAGATCTCAGAAGCTAAGCAGGCTCGGCCTTGGCCAGTATTTGATGGACCAAGGAATACCAGGGTCATGACATGGAAGCAGGCAATGGCAAACCACCTCTGAATGTCTCATGCCTTGAAAGCCCTTCCAGATTGTCTTGAGCTGGGTAGTCCAGGCAAGCCCAAACTCATCAGATCTCAGAGCCTAAGCAGAGTCAACTCTGGCAAGTATGTGGATGGGAGACCTCCTTGAAATACCAGCAGTTGGGAGGTGGGGTCAGGCTTTATTCAGCCACCTCTCTGAATAACATCCAGGTCCCCAGTAGGGGTCAGTCACCTGTGGTCACTATGACTTCCAGGTACACGCACACGTATAAAAAATACAACAAAAATCAATGGTCCCAGTCACACGGGCTGGAAAATGTGCGGGGGGGGGAGGGGAGCATGGCTGTTTGCCCCAGAGCAAACTAACGCGCGGCTGCCGGATCACACGTCCCGCCGACGTCCCGTGGTTCGGGGGGAGGTGCCGATCACACGACAATCCTGCGGCGTGGCAAAGAAGCGGCGCGGCGCGATCACAGCAGCAATGGCTAGGCGCCGCTGCCGTGGCAAACGGGGTTGTGTTTTTTAAAAAAACGAAGTATGCGCATGTGCCATTGGGTGCGTGTGCGCATCCTGCATGTGCGCATCCCGTGGAGACTTGGGGGGGGGGAAACCTTTTTGCGACGGGACATGGGTGGGTGCCGGATGCCACAAACTACCACCAGAAACGTGATCAGATGCCTGCCCTTGCCCCGCAGTAACTAGTACCTCGGAGGTACTAGTTTTTTATGCCGCATCTTCGGCGGGAAGCCTCGGGTTAGCCACGGGAGCTCTACGCTTCCCAGATGTTGCGGTGTGATCGCGCCTGGAAAATCTGCCTATCTTCCGTCTCTGTAGCGTGGCTAATGCTCCATGTGACTGCAGCCAATATTAACTTATTCTGTGTATGTATGCATTATACCCTACTATCTGTGCATCAATAAATCAGCATTATACACCTACAGAGATCAGTTCCACTGGTGAAAATAGCTGCTCTGGAGGCTGGACTCTATGACATCATATCCAGTGGGGTCTCACTCTCCAAACCCTGCCCAGGCTGCACCCCCTAAATCTCCAGTTATTTCCCAACCCAGTGCTGGCAATCCTCTCTGTGTATCAAAGCTTCTCTTTTTATGCACTACCGTATCCATTGCGTGCATCACCTGTGCAAGAGCCATATGCAACACCAACCGACCTACAGAAGCAAAGGTGAAAAGTCAGGCATGTTGATTAAAATAACTAACATAAAAAGACATGAAACTGGGAGCCTTGGCTTGTTCCTATATCCGTTATAAAGTATAAAGTTCAAAAGTGGCTGCATCATAGGTTTCTATCCCACCATTTGTTAGAAATGGTGGGGGGATAAATATCTAAATAAATACATACAGTTAATTGATCAGTTCTTTAGCTCACATAATACTTTGATCTTCACAGTTTCGCCTTCCTGAAATCATGCATAGGTGGGGAGGGGAATGTTTGCGTTTCCAGCCTTCTCTCCCCTTCCCTGGATTCTCCATTCAGCTGGAAACATCACCTGCGAGGAAATCAGCTTGAAACGTTTTCACTCCCAGTTGCCACCTTCCAACTACAATTACTGAGAAGAGAAAGGCTTTTAACGCAGTCCACTGACCTGGCCTTAAGTACAGGCTCCCGTATTTGATCTAGCTGGAGTGGAGGGAGGTCAGCTGGTGAGGCAGGGGGGTGGGGGGCTGGAGGCGTGAGAAAACAACTGTGTCAATTGGTTTCTCCCATCCTGTTAGAGTGGTGAATGATGAGCGGATGACGGGGCAGAAGGGGCAAGGGTGCTCACCTGGAAAATGTTGCGGGAGCCTGTTGGGGGTGTTTAAGTGCTGACAAGATGTGTTGGAGAAACCCTTGGGGTGCATTGGGGGGGGGGGAAATCACTTTTGCTCCTGGTTGCTGGTTCAGAAGGGAGCCTGATGGCCTACATCACGGAAGGGTCATCTGCCTGCAGACTTGCAGTTAGGATCGAAGCACACACACAAAAAAATGTTTGCCTATATGGCCATTCCTAGCAACTGACATCAGTCAAACTTGGATGTTTATCTCTGCCTTGGCTACCAAACTAGAGCTGGGGTTCTTGTTGGAGTCTCTCCGCCACATCCACTTCCCAGGCTTTTCTCATCCTAGGTATGTTCCTTCTCACACTCGGTTTGGAATGGCCTTTCCAGAAAGAACACAGCCAAAGCATGTTAGCAAGCCACCTGGAGTTGCCAGCCTCCAGGTGGCAGCTGGAGATCTCTTGGGATTACAACTGATCTCCCATTCACTTTGTGATCCTGACTGGTAAGGATCACTTGTGTGACTTCATAAAACAGAGGAGAACCCCCCCCCCCAAAAAAAACCCAGTAGTTAAAAGACCTCTGTAGCCCAGCAGAACTGGAAGAAGAAGCATAAGACAACCAGTTCTACTGTGGGCCTGATAGAAGCCCTCTGGGGGCCTGATCCGCCCCCGGGCCACATGTTTGATCCCCCTGAGAGGGTGAAAATGGCAATAAAATGATCAAAGAAAGGTGCTTATTTCCACAATCTAGGTGTTTGGGGTTTTTTTGGAGGGGGGAATGCACCCTGCTGACATGGATAATTTTTACCACCCAAATCAAAACTGGTAAAGCCATTCTTTCAGATGTTCATTCCACCCATGTGAAAGACATCACTTCCTGAAGTTCTCTAAGCCATTGGACATACTCAGATTACTTGCTCAGGTGAAACTTTGTCCTCTCCCTAGGAGTTGGGGATAACTTTGTAATTGCTTGAGGTTTTTTTTGTTGTTGTTTTAGAATGAAGCGGCTCTTGACTTCCTTAGAAAGACCAGAGGAGAGGAAAGAGTTTTAGCAGGATTTAATTGGGGATGTCTTTGCCTCTCAGCCTTTCCTGACTCCCTCACCTGGGGCTGGGTGGAGGGTTAGTTGGTGAGAATTAGAAAGATGGGGGAAGTGGCTACATCAGAGCACTATGCAGCTGTCAGGGTTGGTTACCCAACAGACAAGAGATGATGCCCCTGGAAAGACATGATTCCCACCTGTTCTGAGCTAATGAGGATGTCCTTTGATGTCAATAAATGTTTCCTGATTGCTACAAAGAAGGCAGCACACGGGGGATGGGACAATAGAACACACGGAGATGAGCAGGGGAGGATGGGAGGATGACAAGGAACATGGGAGAGGTTGATGGCGGGATTTCACACTCCTCCCTTTTTCCCGAGGAAGTCCAAGGCAGTTTTTGTAGCACTGACATCTGATGGAATCTAGAGCACCAGACACATGACTTGGTTGGAAACCTCTCTTTTGTTACAAAGGTACAAGTTAAGCAGCCATCACCGGAAAGTATCATAGTGAGTCCCATCACACCAATGCAGTACCACTTCCCACAACCCAGCAACAGGGATAAGCCAAGAATAAATCAAATAGTTCATCTTCACCCTCAGTAACTTATAATACAGATGCATATATGTTAGTGGATGCAAGTGTGCCATGTAAAAGGAATGTATTGGAAACTTCAAGGCTGTGGTTTTTCTTTGACCAGAATTGACATCTTCTCCCACTACTGCATACTGAGTGTTGCTGCGTATAATCTTCAGTAGAACCCAAGTCAATCTGCTTATAAGCAGGAACACTGATGAATGCTACCTGTCCAAGGAATGCAACCATGGAACTTTTCTGTCTGAATGGATTCCTGTGGGACTTTGTATGTGTTTAAAATTTATTTGACTATAATGCAACTGTCACATTGAGAATCCACACATGCATGTTCATTATGTGCTGCTTGCGCATCGAGGAAGAGGAGAAGGAGGAGTTGGATTTATACCCCACCCTTCACTTGGAGTCTCAGAGAGACTTACGATCTCCTTTCCCTTCCTCTTCCCGCAACAGACACCCTGTGAGGTAGGTGAGGCTGAGAAAGCTCTGTTCTGAGAGAACTGCTCTTGAGAGAACAGCTCTGAGAAAACTGTGACTGACCCAAGGTCACTTAGCTGGCTGCATGTGGAGGAGGAGTGGGGAATCAAACCCAGTTCTCCAGATTAGAGTCTGCCGCTCTGAACCACTACACCACACTGGCTCTCACTGAGACTTGCATGTATAAGTATTGACAATACTGAACTTCATAATTACCTCATTTGGTAATCTGTAACTTTCTGGACAGTGTTGAACGGTATTATGAATGAACCCCGTTTCTCCCTGAAGTTCCTATGTAGCTCAGTGTTACATGAGATTATGTGCATGTACAATTCAGCAGGTTAACAACCTATAGCCATGTGATGTGTATGATTGCACCAAGAAGTTCTTTAATGTTATCCATTTCTTCTAGATTAATCTAGTACTATGGGAACATTTTAAGTGGGTATGATGTATAAAACAATACCATGCTGCATGAATATATGAGCTAGGGAGGGCAATGCTTGCACTGTTGCATCACAGTATGAATGTTCACTACTTCTATCATGAATGTGAGATCAAGCCAAACTACAATGCTCAGGGACTGTGATACTGCCTGTGAACATAGCACTATCACCACACCTATGGCAACATTATTTTTTGATCTTCAGGAAATTTGTAATATGTTATAATTACATTGAAGCACATAGGCATATTCAGAAAGCTGTTAAGACACGACATATGCCAGAACATTGAGGCACATTCAGATACTAATAGACTGAACATCTCATTGAAAATGATGCAATACAGACCAACTGCAGTCATGATACAGTGATGCATTCTGATGTGCATTTGAATTTATGGT
The DNA here is from genome assembly GCF_001447785.1 of Gekko japonicus. NCBI lineage: Eukaryota > Metazoa > Chordata > Lepidosauria > Squamata > Gekkonidae > Gekko > Gekko japonicus. The sequence goes on along the minus strand of NW_015167531.1, from coordinate 208,617 downwards.
TTCTGTTCCAGAATGCTCCAATGGACCTATGGCAACATCATGAACTGGCACAGAACTCTCAGAAAACAGGTGAGCTTCCAAGCACTTGCCAAGAAAATTTGTCACTACCAATCCTCTTCTTAATTGAATGGGGGGGGGGGGGTTGTTGTCTGTGATTAGCTATCATAGCCTAAACACCATTCACAGAGTGTTCATACCTCTTGGCATATCCCTTCAAACGCAATCCTTTTGAGCAGAGGACAGTCTCAAATTCTGTTACAAATCATTAGTTGAGAAGTCTTTGAGTGGTGTTCAGAATGTGTGAATCAACTCTCTGTAATGTGCTATTTGTGGAGAGTGGGATTTCAGTGTTCACCTTGAAATCTTAACAGATCGATACACAAGGATAGTAAAGCATTTTGCATATGGACAGTTACTGTGGTCATAATACTATTACTCAGAATTAATTTATGTAATCAGAATTAATTTATGTAATCAGAAATCCAGGTAGATAAATATTGCACCTGGATCACTGGTAGTTTGCAATGATTACTGTTAACATGGGAGAGACTTTTTTTATAGGACAGTAGAGCGACTGATTTTCTGGAAAAGTCCATTCACATAGTTGCCCTTTTCTGGCTTTTGCTTTGTGGTTAGTTCTGTTAAACATGCTCTTTTCCCTTCTAAACTGGAATTTTTCATTCTGCCCTGTCATGCATAATGACAAAGAAAATGACAGCTGTTAATGGAGGTGAAATGGAATCTTCTCTTATGAGGCCTAATGCTTATTTTCTGTCACAAGGCACTGGCGTTACAGCAGCACCTAGTGACACAATACAAGCATTACACAGAATTAGAACACTGAAAGTGGAATCCTACTTTACAATCATACCTTCCCATTCAGAGAGGAAGCAGTTTTAAAACTAGAATGTGCAGATGTCAGCTCTCAAACCCAAATAATCAGTCATAGAATATAAATGTACATACCATCACCTCAATAATAATAGTTTACCTTTCACTGTAGATAGCTGTGATTTTGAGTCTTTCATTCAAGTTGCTTCTTACTTAAAGAGGAAAAAGACAGTGACATATCTAAAGTTTAACTGTATTTTAGACAGAACTGGAATACTATCTCCATAGGCAGGGCTGAGAAAGATCATTAGGAGAACATATCCTTATGCTAGGAATTTCCCTTGTTTTAGGGGAATTTCACAAAGTCTTGGGTTTTGTGGTTAACTAAATTTTTGGAGGCATTTTTTAATAGAAGTAAACAAACATTAAAATATTTTGCAGATACACTAAGCCTAAATCTGCTGCATGATAGGCTGAGATTTGCAGCTACATCCCCTGAAATTTCTAAAAAACAAAAAATAGTGTGGTTTTTCTTAGAATGGAAAACCAAAACAGACTGGAAGGGATTCAGTGCTCATAATGAATGCATGCAATGTAGTACATATTATCTCAGTATAATAAAGGGTTCATTTCTAGAACTACCACAGTGGTATTCCATCCAGTGTGCCCACCATTACAGAAGTGCTAAAAGGTTCCAACTCAGCCTGGACTAACCTACATATGATCTCTCAAAAGATCCTACTGGGGCAGCCATCACCATATTGAATCTAAAGTGGCAGCCATGTTTTGATTGGCAATTTTGAATTTTCCACACATCGACTAATGCTTGCTCAACTTATATGTTTGTTAAGAGACCAAATGCAATTTAGCATAAGCCTGTAGTTTTACTTTCTCTAAAGGAAATGGATCTGGTAATAGAAATCAATGAAGTTCTTTATATATCATCAGTACAATATTTATAGATACATACATATAATATGCCTACAATATATAACACTGATTTACTGATGCACACAAAAAAGTGCATATGTTACATAGGAAAAATAGGTGCAAAGAAACAGAAAAAGACAGGAAAATAGTCATGTTCAGTTCATGTTAGGGAGAAGTGCAACTGGAATAGGAAACAGCAGAAATTCAAAATCGTCAATGCCCTGCAAAGGTTGTTCTGAAGTTCCCACTGCTTATAGAAAAGGGATGTGAAACATGATGTTACATTTCACAGAAGGTGTAATGCATTCTACATTCCAGACCATGTATGTAAAACAGAAGTACCAAGATGTTTCCTAGGCTTCCCAAGTCCCCCTGGGGGGTGGGGAAACTCCCGCCCCAGAGGCCTGTTCCCCGGCACTGCCGGATCGGGCCCCGGGGGGAACTCCTCCCCAACGTGCACGTCACCTGGACGTGACGCAACCACGCCGGGCACGCTGGGGGCGGGGCCACGGCCATACAAGGGAAAACTCTATGGTTTCCCCTTGTATGGCCGTGGCCCCACTCCCAGCGTGCCTGGTGTTGTTGCGTCACTTTTGGGTGACGTGCATGCGGCGCGCACACCAGACGCCGGCCGGGAGCCCCCCGCTCCTGGCAAAGATAGACTTGGAAACCCTAATGTCACCACAACCTAGCAAATGGCTGCTTTGCACAGGAAAGCTATTTAAATGAGCCAATCAATGTGTAGCTTGGAAACTCCCAACAGTACAATCCCTAATGACATCTCTGCACTTAGAAGGGTGTACCTCTGCAATGCAGATTTTGTAGCCCCACTCTTTCAGTTTGAAAATCTCCATATCATGTTCAATTCCACTGCAGGAGTCAAATCTATGAATCTTTATTTCCACTCTGGGAGACCCAGGTTTCAATCCCCACTCGTGCCGTGGAACATCACTGGGTGACCTTGGGCAAATCATACTCTCTCAGCTTAACCTACCTCACAGGATGGTTGTGAAGATAAAATGGAGGAGAGGAAAAGGATGTAAGCCACTTTGGGTCCCCATTGGGGAGAAAGGTGGGGTACAAATGAATTAAATACATAAAAACATAAAATACTCTGTTTTCAGTTTCTTGTGCTGAATACCTCAATTAATTTTAAGTAAAGGTAAAGGTTCCCTTATTTATTTATTTTATTTTATTTATACCCCACCCTCCCCGCACGCCTTGCTCGAAAGCCAGTCGAGTCCGACTCTAGGGTTGCAGGGCTCATCTCCATTTCAAAGCCGAAGAGCCAGTGCTGTCCGAAGACATTTCCGTGGTCACGTGGCCGACATGACTAAACACCAAGGCGCACGGAATGCTGTTACCTTCCGACTGAAGTGGTACCTATTTATCTACTTGAAATTTCTTGCTTTCGAACTGCTAGGTTGGCAGGAGCTGGAACTAGAGACGGGAGCTCACTCCGTCATTCGGCACCCCTGGGTCTCGAACTGCTGAACTACTGACCTTCCACAGCCTGCAGTTCAGCGTCTTAACCACTTGAGCCACCACAGTGCCTATCAATGATTAACACTATTTTTGTGTCAATTGCACCTAAATGGCATAAAAAGTGCCTGAAATGCTAGCAATGAAAATTAGTAAAACAAAAAGAGTAACAATGACAGCATATGAAGCAACAAAGGGAACATTTGTACAGTCATACTTTATAGTTGTTTTGCCTGGTTATTGTACCTAGAATCAAACAAAGGCCTAATCAGGAGGACCAGCTCCAGATTTCTTCATGCATGTCCACGTCATATATAAAAGTTAGATAAAAAATTGCTATCAGTACATTAGCAAACTGTTCAACTTTCTGAGTACTTTTAGAAGTAATGCTGTTATGTCTCTAAAATTGTACTTTCGGAACATGTAAATTTGGTTCATGCATCCTGTAATGGGAAACAGTCATTCAGATATACAGAGCCTAGCTATGTGACTATTGAGTCTGAAGGGTGTGTAGATACTGTCCTTTAAGGCCTTCGAAACTCTTACTCTTTTCTGCTGCTACAGACAGAAGACAACTACCCGTCTTGGTCTTGATCACTGTTGAGGATTACATTCTTATTTTGCAAAAACAAAATCGCCAAGTCCGGCCTTTCCTCCCGTAGCCTTGACATCTCCTACAACAGAGCTTACATTAGGTCTAAGAAAGCAGAAACATTAAACTTCTTAACATGCAAATCAGTGCTATGGCATCTCACCAATGTGGGGAAATTAAAAAGAGGGGGGCAGTCCATTGAGACGCAAAGTCTTTTGTGGACAGCAACCTCATCCTCTGGCTCCCAGTGAAAGACTTCTCTAAAACTTCAGATTAAGACATCGAGTCTCCCTCGCCCACCATCATCCAAGCCTCCCCCCCCCTCCCCGCATACACATCTTTTCTTTTTGAAGAAGTCTCTGTTGATGTAAGCGGACAAGGCAGAGAGTCAATAAAGAGGGTATCGGAGAGCCTGGGAGCAGAGAGCCCGCAGCAACAGAGAAGACACAATTACTGCAACAACTGTCCAACCAACCGCAGCTCAGAGACTCCACTTAAAGTAATTGAGTGTGAAGGCAGGCTGGAGACACAAGCCCCCTCCCTCCAGCCCCCCTCCCACCACAGAGACAGTATTGGCTGCTAATTGGCGCCAGTGGGCTTCTGCTAATTGCGCTAATGCTCTGGGTCTGAGGCTGGAAAGGATGGAGGGGTTTTGCTGGAGGAAAGGAGAGATGGGGGGAGAAGAGGGAAGAAGGGGAGAGAGAGGATGATCATAAAAGCTGGACCAGGGCTTTAATTTCATATCAAATATTTAAGCAAGTGACGGCAGGATCGGTGGACGTACTGTGTGGTAGCCCACAAAGGGCCTTGGAGAATAGCCCCTCTGTTGTCGGTGGGTAGGCATGAGTGACGAGGTATCTTCTCCCCCCCCCCATCAACTTTGTTTAATTAATTATGTGAATGGCTAATGAGCCCCTCTCTCTTTCCTCCCCTTCCTAGTTTCAAATTTTTGTTCAGGCCGTTTGGGAGCCCTGCCATTGGCAAGATATAGGGTGCAGGTTCTTACTGTAAAAGAAGGTTTACGCTGAGAAAGAATGTATTTGCTCTGCTCAGATCTTATCATAACTTTCCCTCCTATTTAGGGGGGAACTGGTACCCTGTCCCCCATAGACACCCTGTTTATTTTAGTACTATGACTTCTAGTTTAAAGGCACATCTGCCTCTAGGGAATGGGCCCCCGTCTAGTCAGTGCTTCTATGACCTCTTCTGTTAAGAGTTCTACACTGTTAGTTCTTCTTCAATTAGGACAAGTGATGTGGCAGGTGAAAGGGTTTATTAAGCCATCCAAAATGTATCTTCCATTCAAAAGACATTCCCAGACAGAGCTAATGGTGTTTAAACTCATTCATCAGCCAGCCACTTGTACTGAAAAGGTTTGCAAATTGTGTGTGTGTGTTTGAGAGAAAGAGAGAGAAACAGCAGTGGTGACGAATTTGTTATAAAACCCTATTTGTCAACACACAAACACACATGTATGCAGATGCACAGCAGCTTTTTGTTGTTGTTGTTCATTCGCACAGTCAAGTCTGACTCTTTATGACTCCATGGACCACATCACGCCAGAACCCTCCTGTCTTCTACCATCCTCCAGAGTTTGCTCAATTTCATGTTCGTTGCATCTATGACACTGTCTAAGCATCACATTCTTTGCCGTCCTCGTCTTCTTTTACCTTCAATCATTCCCAGCATCAGGGTCTTCTCCAGTGAGTGCTCCCTTCTCATTGGATGGCCAAAGGATTTGAGCTTCAGTTTCATTATCTGGCCTTCCAGGGAACAGCCAGGGTTGATTTCTTTTAGGATTGACTGATTTGATCTCCTTGCAGTCCAGGGGACTCTCAAGAGTCTTCTTCAGCACCATAATTCAAAAGAATCTATTCTTTGGTGCTTGGCCTTCTTTATGGTCCAACTCTCGCAGCCATACATACTACTGGGAATACCATTCCTTTGACCATACGGACTTTTGTTGGCAGGGTGATGTCTCTACTTTTTATTATGCTGTCTAGGTTTGCCATAGCTACAGGTAAAAGAATCGGGTAGCAGGTAATATGAAAGACCTCTACCTAAGACCTTGGAGAGCCACTACCAGTCAGAGTAGAAAACACTGACCTTGGTGGCTGAGCGTTTTGATTCAGTATAAGGCAGCTTCATGTGCTCGTCAACCTCCAACCAAGTATGTACTTGCTCAGAAAAGATAAATGCTTGAAGACTGCATTCTCAAATCTGGAAATTCTGCTTTTTGGTGGGGGAGGAAAATAAACTTTGCACATAGTCAGAGGCTCCCCCTTTAGCATTGTTTCCCATTCTCCTGACTTAACTTTACAAAAAGGTAGCGGAGTTGATCCTTGGTAAAGTGAAGTAAACTAGATGTTGTAAAAGTCAGGGAGTTGGTGCTGTCCCTCTCTTCTTTGTAACATCTAGTACAAATGATTGGCAACATAATGTATTGTTAGTGTGACTTGCATCTCTCTGCCCCTATCTCATGTCATTGGAGGGCAGAGGGCAGGAAGCCTTGTAGCATGATGATGTCCCATCACATGACATCATGTGCTTTTTGCAGTGTATTGTACAAGAAGGAGAAGAAAAAACGGATGTGGAGCCATGGCCAGTCCATGTCTCATACTTAGACTTATACCCTGTTCCAGTAAATTTAATTTTCCCTCAGAGTAATTGGGTGAGACATCTAGAAGATTCTATTCAAAGATGTTTTGTGGATTTCATGTACCCATTTCCCCCATTCCATCCTTTGATTTTCCACAGGGGTCATTTCGTAGAAAAAGAGCTAGGGGGACTCATTAGCATAACTCATTAGCATATGCCACACCCCCTGACATCACCGGAAGTGTGTCATAAGGCCACACCCCCTGACATCACCAGAAGTGTGTCATAAGGCCACCCCCCCGCCCCCAACGGTCCCGGCCGCCACCGCCGGCCTTGCAGCT
>NW_015167531.1:200889-201684 GCF_001447785.1 Gekko japonicus | reverse complement strand
CGGAAGTGGGGCAGCCAGAAGCGGGGGGCGGGGCTTCGTCATGTGCCCCGCCCCCATACCTCACCTGGGGGAACTGCGATCCCCCGCGATCCCCCCCGAAATGACCTCTGATTTTCCAGAACTTTGTTCTGTTGTGCTCTGCATTTTCTCCCCCTTAATTCTGGAGTAATCGGGAGATTAATAAAATTGATTATGGAATTGGAGGCGATTGTGATGAGACTGTATGGTGGAATTGGAGGCGATTGTGATGAGACTGTATGGGATGATTGCATCAAGATCCTCATCATGCCGTGTTTTACCAATGTGGACATTCAGTCTTATACTTTGGTGAAACACTGCACAAAAAGAATCTGATGATATACACAATCACGTCAGTGCTTTACTTATGTGTGTGTGCACGCACACACACATGCACATATGGGTATTTTTTTTAATGGAAAGGAGTGGAAAATTCATGCAAACTGTGTATGCACAGCATTCTGTGCAATGGCTTTTGTGTAGGTCCAGTCTAAATGGCGTAGCCAGCTTATCTACATCTAGAGGTCCTGTGCCCAAACTGTTCTGCAATCCAACAAATACGTGTCTCCTGTAGACTTTCTGATTTTTTTCCTTACAGGGTGAGGGAAGAAACTAGGAAGAGCTGTTCCTGTCACACAGGTGCAAGTGTAGCTAATTATAAGGATCTCCACTTTATAAATATGGGTGGCCCAAGACTGGGGTTGATCTGGGCAGAGCTTTAATGTAGCAGGTCTGAGTCCGCCCCCCCCCCCCGCGGAGAGTTTTTTTTTTTTTTTC
>NW_015167531.1:194887-200427 GCF_001447785.1 Gekko japonicus | reverse complement strand
TTGTGTCCCCCCCCCCCCCCCCGCGAGTATTTATTCTAGTTGTTTAGCTCTGTAAGAAGGGATCAAACAAGTTGATTCTCTCTGTCATTGCAGGCTTTCCACTCCTTGTTTCAGGGGATTACATGCATTTTATATGCACTGCTGTTTTGAAAATTATCTGCAACCAAAGAATATGAGCGAATTCCACAGGTTTCAGTTACAGAACAGGGCAGTACAAGGCCGTTCCCCCGCTTGTTCTGCCACACATCTGTAAAGTGAATTTATTGCAGCCAAAAGGATGTGACAGCAGGCAAATCCTTCCATATCCTCCGACCACAGATTGGACAGAAGAAGGAACTCTTTATTGGCTACTCATCTGTAGGCTTGCTAACTTTTTGACCTGGCAAAATTTTGGACAGGCCAGAGATTTACAACATCCACAGGGGTAAAATGATCCAGACATCAATGAGCTTGTTGTGACCTCAGTATAATCCTGAGTTTATAATCACGTGGTATTTAATGAGGGCTGTAAATCAACAAAAGAATTTTAATTAATTAACGCAGTTAAAAACATGCATTAGAGGTGCTTTTTGAGGGACTGAAGGAAGTGTGGGAATTTTTAAGAAATGTAATAAATATGAGCTTGCGTTCTTTTGTATTCCTTGGTGCAGAACGTGCTGAAAACAAATGAATAAGGAGATGCTTCTGAAATTTTAAAATCCAAATTTCTTCCTGAATTTTGGCATTTCGGACTACACTGTCTTGATGCCTGATTAATTTTCCACTAGTCTGCTTTTTATGTCCAAATCTTGTGTAGATTTGTCCCACGCTTGTGTACACTGACCTGTTCTGTAACACTTTCAATTCCTTCAGTTCATTTGCAGCTCATTCCCAATGTTAGTGAAGTGGAGTCTGCATTGATAGCACACTGCAAAAGAGAATCCTTGATAGGATTTATCTCTATGCTCTATAAATATTCTTTTTGTGCTGTGTTTTATCAAGACACAGGAGGTCATGTGCACACCAGGAACACATTGCACAAAAAGTATCTTGATGTAATATGTATGAACACGTCAAAAAGACTGGTTTTTCTGCACTCTTCTATCAGAATGACTGTACATATCTGTTGGGTGATAGTGAGGTATTGAAAAAATGGTATTTAGCAGAGATAAGATAGTCCAGCAGTCCCGGAATAAAATAATTCAGACTCAGAGTCCATGTGTGATTAAAATATAAAGGTTTTACTAAATTCTAGCATGGGAAGGGTAACTGGGATGAAAATAACAACAGAGCAAAATCTGCTACATCCTTACTCTACAAAGACAAAACTAGAAGAGAGAGATGATGGCTACTCTTCTTCTTCAGAACACCAAACAAAGACTGGAAGAGAGCCATAAAATGCTAATACATCTTGACACTTTAGTCCCAATCAAATTCCTTGATCAGGGAGAAAATTCCCGGGTATTCTATAAAGAACATTGGTTACATGAGAAACATGTGACTTCCTGTGAGTAACATAAACAAACATTTAACCCCAGATATACTGAGTGTTTTCAACTTGTAAAACCAACAATATCATAATGCAGGGTAGAAGCAATATGGAAATGAAATGAAGGAACTGAAAGCAAACTATGCATGCTCCAATTCCACAATTAATTTTAGAAATTCTCTTGGTGAAATCGGTATGCGTCTGAAATTGCAGAACAATAGAAGAACCAACTGTTGGGTAACCCAGCCACCTCTGCAAACCAGCCTCAATCTCTGTAGTTAAAAACCCTGAGTTTAATCAATTCATTAATTAAAGTTGATTAATTTATTGATTAAACCAATACATGTTTGTAGCCCTAATTTTAACCATGAAATGTGGAGAAGAAGAAGAAGAAGAAGAAGAAGAAGAAGAAGAGATTGGATTTATACCCCGCCCTTCACTTGGAGTCTCAGAGCGGCTTAACTCCTCTCCCTTCCCCTCCCCACAACAGACACCCTGTGAGGTGGGTGGGGCTGAGAGAACTCTGACACAAACTGCTCTATTTCAAGGACAGCTGTGCCAGAGCTTGTGACTGACCCAAGGTCACATCAGCAGGTGCAAGTGGAGGAGTGGGAAATTAAACCCAGTTCTCCCAGATTAGAGTCCGCACACTTAACCACTACACCAAACTGGCTCTCAGGTGACAACTGGTGTGCAATAGTCATTATAAGTCTTCGTATTCTGTTCCCGTCATTTGATTGTTTTCAGACAGGGTTCATGTAAAACAACAACACTGTGCATTGATGTTCTTTTTACTTTTAATGCATACTGTGTATTGCTTTGTGACATTACACTTTCCCCTGCTTTTACAGCCATCAGTCAGTGATGCATGGGGAGTTCAGGGTCCTGCACAGCATGATCATAACACATCATACTGTGGCTTACCTCAATATTATGAAGAAGAAGAAAAGAGAGATAAGCTTCAGAGGAAGTTCCCCTGTCTCTTGTAACATCTAGTTAAGTTTTAGGGAGGTTACAGAATGCTGTAAATGCACTGATTTGATTTGGAAGGTTCTCCCTGTCTCAGACAAATATGCCATCATTTCCTTGACCATACTAATAACATTTGATAGCAACAGCCTATGTTTTAAAAGGAAAAGAAATAGTAACATATAATAATATTATTTTTTGATCTAATCTGGAAAAAAATCCATCTGAAATTGGGAAAAGGTAGGGTCAATTAGAGTTGCCAAGCTCCAGGCAGGACCTGGAGATCTCCCAAAATGACAACTGATCTCTAGAATACCGAGATCAGTTCCCTTGGAGAAAATGACTACATCTGAAGGTGGACTCGAAGGCAATATGACCCTGCTGAGGTCCCACCTTCCCCGTGATCCACCTCCAAATCTCCAGGTATTTCCCAACTCAGAGATGGCATTCCTAACCGCGAAAATGGCCATTCAGCAACAGTGATGATCTCCATATTTCACAACATTGCAAGTCTGAACTGCCGTAATCAATAAACTAATCAACTAACACTTTCATTTATCAATCAGAGAGGGCCTCTCAGTTAAGTTCTTAGTTATGACCAATGTTCACTGGATTGGAGCCATATTGATTAAAACTGTTGTAAGGAGCTGTTAAGCCCATGAGAGGAAGGGAGATACTTCTGTCTAATACATACATACATACATACATAAATACATGTTCAATTCAAGGCAGAAAAACAGGCTGAAACTCCGCCCATAATACATTTTCCTACATCCACCTTCTTGTACATCTCTGCTTCCTTGGATTTGTCAGCTGCCACTCCCCCTTTGGATGCTGTCTTTATCATTGGGTTGATTTGGAATATTGCCATCATTAGCTTGTCTTTTTTATCTGTTAACTGATGTTGTTTAATTTTGTATTGCATTTTTAACTCTTTTAACTCTGTATTGTTCTATGATAGTTTAATCCTGTTAGCCATCTTGAGCCAGCGTGTCCGGCAAGGCGGGATACAAATAGAAACAATAAATAAATAATAAATAAATAGTCAGTATCCTGAGCTGCTTGGGTTCTTGTGGGCATGGGCACAGATGTGTGGAGGGGAGTTAATTAGAAGTTACCATGGCCACCAATGTTCTGTGCCGGCATTTTTGCTGGTGCAATTTTGCACCTGTGCTGGGGGTTTTTTCCCATGCTGAAAATGCTTTGAGAGCTGCCTAACTGGTGCCATGTGATGACCCCTGAAATGCCCACATTTGCGCCAGTGCAGGGGTTTGCACTGTCATGCTGCCAGTGTGTGGCTGTGCTGGTGGAAGTGATTGGTGCAGCACCACTTATTTTATTTATTTATTTATTTATTTATTCAACATATACCCCACCAGCATAAATGCCCCTTATGCCAGCATATCTCCAAGTTATGCCAGCGTGGGGGTCAGTCGGTTCCCTGTGCTGATTATGCCCCCCCCTTTAGGATTGTGCTGTTAGAGTGCAATCCTACTAAGAAATCTATTCAGGCCCCGGTCACACGGGCCGGATATCGTGGGGGGGAAGGCGTGGCTGTTTGCCCTGCAGCGAAATAACGTGGGACTGCACGATCAGGCGTCCCCTCGCGGTCCCATCGAGGTCCCGTGGTTAGGGGGGAGGTGCCGATCACACGACGCACCAAAGAAGTGGCGCGGCACAGCAAACGGGGTTGTGGGGTTTTTTTAACCTGAAGTATGTGCATGCCCCATTGGGTGCTTGTGCACATCCCTGGAGACTTCCAGGAAAAAAACACCTTTTCGCAATGGGGCATGGGCGGGCGCCGGATGCCACCGGAAACGCGATCAGACGCCCGCCCTTGCCCCACGGTTTCCGGAAATAGTACCTCCGAGGTACTAGTTTTTAACTGCGCATCTTCGGAGGGAAGCCTCGGGTTCACCACGGGAGCTCTATGCTTCCCAGATGTGGCGGTGAGATCACGCTCGGAAAATCTGCCTATCTTCCGTCGCAGTAGCGTGGCTACTGCTCCGTGTGACCGCAGCCTCAGATTCCTTCCAGTAAAACATTCTTAGGTTTGCAGATACACAAAAAGCTTCTTAAAAAAGATCTCTGTGCCTCTCTTCCAGCTTCATCTCCGAACAAGTGCAGCAAAGTTCAGTATTTTTTATTTCTTTTGAATCATTTGCATTTTACAAAATTTGGAGTTGCTCTTGGGACTCTGTTCAAAAAGTGGGATACAAATGCTACAAATGGATGGACGGATGGATGGATGGCTAGATGGAGGCTACGTATGCCTTCTGCTTGTGCAGGGAGAGATCACTGGAGAGGATCAGTGAGCCAGTGTGATGTAAGTGACCATCTGACCAGAATCTCCTCACAGTGCTATGAAGCTTGCTGGTTGACTGTGGCCATTGCACTCTCTCAGCCTGACCTACCTGACAAGATTATTGTGAAGATAAGATGGGACAGAAAAACCATGTTTGTTGTCAGGAGCTTGTTGGTAGAAGGAAGGGTAGAATATAAAGGCACTAGACAGATCAATTGGTTCGTTAATCCATGTCTAATCTTAGATGGTGTCTTCAGAGATGGGGCTTTCACGAGCATAGTGTGTGCAGAGAGAGGTCTTGCTCGAGAGAGAGAGAGAGAGAGAGAGAGAGAGAGAGAGAGAGAGAGAGAGTTCAATATGTGCTCAGAGGTGCTTTCTTGTCTTCTGTCCTGCATAGCTGCACAGGCGATTAAAACAGATCCCTGAGCTGATGTCTAATATAACCTGGGTCAACCAGCTTTCTTCTTTCTTCTCCCTCCCCGCTATGTACATTAATTATTAGTTTGGTTGGAGGAGGGGAGAACATTGTTGAGGTGTTGTGCTATTTTGTCCGTATTAAAAGGCCTTGTTAACATTTACATTAAATATATATAAAAATGTAAATAGTTAACAATACTTTTCTGTGAAAACAGACCCATCGGGATGTATAAACTGTGTGCATTCTGGGGAAGGAGCCTACCCAATAGTTATTTAAAGAGACAGCAAAGATGCTGTTCCAGTCAGCAAATCTCTCTCTCCCCCTCTCTCCCCCTCTCCCTCTCCCTCTCCCTCCCTCCCTCCCTCTCTCTCCCTCTCCCT
>NW_015167531.1:184321-194772 GCF_001447785.1 Gekko japonicus | reverse complement strand
TCTCTCTCTCTCTCTCTCTCTCTCTCTCTCTCTCTCTCTCCCTCTCCCTCTCTCTCTCTCTCTCAATCTTGATACCATTTCTGCCTTGTTCCCCTTGGCTATCTCAACCCCTTCTTGAGAGACTATTAGGAGTCATTATTCTTGGATTTCTCCTGAATTTTTACCTCCTTGATACACACACTCCTTTGTGCACACACACCCTGGACCAGAAATGTCTCATAAGTCACGCTGCTGATCACGGCCTGAGTCTGAACATATTGCCCTCTGATCATCTGTAAGGCAGGAGTTCAAGCCAGGAGAAGGCAGCCTTCGGGATATCCAAAGAAGGAAACAGATCCTGAAAATCATGTCCCATTGTTTGTTTTATTCTAAACTAGTTGAAACTCTAAATTATTACATTTATTTATTTCTTACTTGTTTATGTCATTTTTATCCATGGCTTTCTCCTGAATGCAGACCCAAAGCAGCTTACATTGTTCTTCCCTGGCCCCGGTCACACGGGAGGATTTGCCACGCGAGAGGGACGGATCGGGGGCACATCAAGTGGGCATGATCACACCGCAACATCTGGGAAGTGGCGCACACCCGTCCCCGATCCGTCCCTTCTGGGCAAAACTGCGCAACAAAAAACCCCATAGAAAACACTACTACTTACCTGAAAATCTGCTGCATGGACGGCCGTCTGATCGCCGACGCACCCATCTCTCCCGCAGCATGCGAGGTCCTGCCGGACTGCACATGCACACGCATGCGGAACGGGCTGGCCTCACTCTCCGGTCCGTGGCTTCCTCCCGGCATCTGCTCGTGCCAGGGAGGACCTGCGCAGTGGCTAGGGGGATCTGTCTGATCCCGCCGCACGTATCTTTTGGTGCGGCTCAAAAAAGCTGCACTTTGGCCATGCCTATTTCCCTCAGTGTGACCAGGGGGCCCTCTGTTTTATCCTCACAACAACCCTATGAGGTAGGTAAGGTTGAGCACGTGTGGATAGCCCAATATCAGCCTGAAAGCTGCTGTGACAGGGTGCAGATATTTACCTGGGACTCCCAGATCCCAGTCCAGCACTCCAACCAGTGGACCACACTGCCTTGCTTTTGTTTTGAAACTGCAAAACAGGCTTGTGAGTGGGAAAAACAACTTGCCATGTGGCTGCCTCTAGACAGGAAGATTCCTGGTCTGAAAGGACACACCATCCATTTAGCGATACCAATAACAGCTTTTCTTATGTACAATATGCGGCTATATTTCTAAAAAATGTGGGGCAACAGAGCAAATATATTGAAAATAAACACCAGAGGTTAAAGGGTTTCAGTAACACCCCAGAACAGTACAATATGGAATATGCCACAAAATATATTTTGCATGTGTTGACACAGATTGAAAACATATTTGGGCTGCAAAATGTCACAAAAGTTATGTGGGAATACATTAATTCAAAGCCGGTTTATAGGGCTTTTTTTTTTTTTTAAAGAAAACCAAGAAACCAATGGAAAACTTCCTTTTTTAAAAGATGGAAAGATTACGAACCGTCTGAGTGCTGAAAGGAGAACAGCATTCACATCCCTAGCCAGGTATGGAATTCAGTGTCTGACAGTGACGATGTCTCTCAGTTTAACCTACATCACAATGATACTGCAAGAACTGGGAGGGGTGGTGGTGTTCATGCCATTCTAGGTAATAAAAAATTAATAAAATTATATATTTTACTATATGGTACTAAGGATTATAGAGTACTAGAGTTTGCTTACCTAACTATTAAGCCAGACTTAATTATAGGAGATGTTTTAGTTTCAAAAAGAAGACAATTTGACCCACCTCTAAGGAATACAAAGTTAGGCTGAGGTCTGGGTTCAAATTCCTTCTGAGTTATGAAATAACTGTGAGTATTCTGGGTAGCCAGATTCACACACACACCCCCAATGAAATATAGTTAGTAAGTATATAGAGTGTAAAGGTATGTGAGGAGGTAAACATAGTATATGGAGTTAGGCTACCTTATTAGGCTTGCCAAGTCCCCCCGGGGGGGCGGGGAAACCCCTGCCCCAGAGGCCCGTTCCCCGCCGCCGGCGGATCAGGCCCCAGGGGGAACTCCACCCCCACGTGCACGTCACCCGGAAGTGATGCGGGTACGCCGGGCACGCTGGGGGTGGGGCCACAGTCATCCGAGGGAAAACTATGGTTTTCCCCCGGATGGTCCTGGCCCCGCCCCCAGAATGCCCGGCGTACCCGCGTCACTTCCGGGTGACGTGAATGCAGCGTGCGTGCGCTTCGTGCGCGCACACTCCAGACAATGGCTGGGAGTCCCCCACTGCGGTAAGTTTCTGACTTGGCAACCCTATACCTTGTGTAAAGGATATACCCTCATGAGGGATGAATTCAGTGGGAGGATGTGGCATATAAAGCCAAAATAATGCCCCAAAATTCTAGGAAAAGACTCCCATAAGAATCAAGAGGTCCCACAGGTCTTGCAAAACGTCTCGAGGAGGTGGCATGAGGGGAATGTGGAGCTGTGTGGCCTAATTTTGTGTTCTGGCAGGGCTCCCACACTTTTTTACATTGCTGTGAACAAGAAAATTCAGCTTCCAGACTTTTCCTTGGCATGCAGACATGTGGATAAGACGTTTTGCCTTCTGAATCTCTCCCTGTCACGCAGCTGTTAAACCCAGAGGGGTTGTTGGCAGAGAAAACATTGTCAGCCTTAGTAGCTGGGCTTATTTCCTTTGTCCCCTGACCTTCCTCCCCGGGACTCAAGACAGGGTACAAGGAGGGTTATCCCATGTTTTCCCTCATGACATGATGAGGTAAGAGGCTGAAGAAGAGACACAAGCCTCGGGTCACTCAGAAAACTTAACGACTGGGTGGAGACTTGAACTCAGCTTCAGTCCAGTGCTAACCACATCCCCACACTATTTGGCAGCAGGGCCCTGCTCGCTTAAATAGGTACAAAACAAAATGTATTCCCATATTACAATGCCTCTGGACAGGTTCCCAGTTGACAGGAAAGAGGTGTCAACAGTCAGACTAATCTCTGCTTTGATTCTGAGCTCTATTATATCCTCAACATACGCTAAACTTGTTGCTACAATCTCACGGACACCTCAAACAATGGCGGCCATTCTTTTCGGCCTGTCGCCCCCGTCAGCAAACACAGAGCTCTGGAACTCTTCAGGATCTTGCAGCCTTAATGAAAACAAGGAATTCACTCAGATCCTTCTGAAAAAACTAACTAAATAAACCCCACTCTCTTGACCTTAGCCTGACCTCCCAATGAGGTGTTAATTACTGAGGGATTAGCACCTTTCCTGTATCACACCGGCTTTAGCTGAGGAACAGGAGGTGACAATATGGAGGCCCAAATGCAAATCCCAGGTGAACTGGACCACAGCTAGAGGCAAAGAAGGAAGTGTTGTGTAATTTGTATAACTGCCCAGGCCAACAAAGAGAGTTGCCACCGGATGTGAAGGTTCATCTAAAGGCGTTTCAAAGAAAGGAGTTTTAAAGAGTGCAGTGAAATTCCTCAGGGTAGGCTCAAAAAACCCCTCCCCCATCTTCTACCCTACCACCAAGTGAGGTTCACCTGAAGTGAAAATCAGTGAAAACATGGTTTCTGCTTGAGCAAAATATTCAAAGGAAGTTGTAAGAATATAATGAGGTGGCAATGCATGCAAATAATGCATTCAAAAATTTAATTTATCCTGCACTTGCAATGCATGTTGTTTGCATGGCACTGTTGATAGCATTCATCATGATGTGGTAAGGTTGCCAACCTCCAGGTGAGAGCAAATGTAGAAAAACACCGTGTTAGAACAAAACACAATACTATGATGCTACTATATCTTCATATATTGATATAAATAATATACTTGAATACAATAGAGACTCTAGTGTATCTTATTCATTATAGTACAAAAGCCTAAAGAAAATTATATATCTAGTATAAAAGTCCACAGCTGCAGAAACAGGTTTCAGTGCTGTAGACTATCTTGCTTCTGATGAGAGACTGATGAAAGATGCAGCAGGCTGTTATGCAATCCAAGTACATTATTTATATCAATATATGAAGATATAGTAGCATAATAGTATTGTGTTTTGTTCTAATACATTTGCTCAACCCGGCCGTGTTTCCCACGTGTTTTGTTGAAACTCCAGGTAGGGCTTGAAGATTTCCTGCTTTTACAACTAATTTCCAGACTACAGAGATCAGTTTCCTGTAGGGTTGCCAGACCCTGCTGGAGGTGGGGCAACCCCCGCTTTTGCAGGGCGCTTCCCCGCTGCTGAAATTGCACCCCCAACTGGCCAGAAAGGCAACTTGATGACATCACCTGGAAGTGATGTCATCACGTTGCTGATGCTGCATGGCAATGTTCTAGGTTTTGGGCAAAACTCTATGATAAAATCACCTACAAACCATAGAGTTTTGCCTAAAAACTAGAGCATCAACCCCTGATGTTGGCAATGTGGTGATGTCACTTCCATGTTCCTGAAGATCCTGGAACGGATCCAGGAGCTCCTGCCAGCTGCCAGGTGGGATCTGCCAACCCTAGTTCCCCTGGAGAATATGGCTGCTTTGTGTTGGATTCTCTGGTTTTAGTAGAACTAGGAATCACTATTAATGTAGCAGAGTGCACTAGGCATCTCTGTGCGGCAAAGCTTTGGTACTGAGTGTGCTAGCAAGCTTACAAAGTTACACAGAGCCAGTAATCAGATTCAAAACTAATAAGAGTTCTTTATTCTATGGAACTCCATTCTTGAAAGTATGGATGAAAGACAGAAATAGATTTTCTGCCATGGCCCCTACCTGGTGGAACATGCTCCCTATTGAGATCAGGGTCCTGTGGGATCTTATTCAATTCTGCAGGGCCTGCAAGACGGAGCTGTTCCACCAGTCCTTTGGCTGAGGCAGTGGATGTCCACACATGGCCTCCCCGAGGTTGCTGTCACCCATCCACTGATAACCGGCCATACCTACCTACACCAATGGGCCAGATTTCCCCTACGGCAAGCTGCAACTACTGATTTTATATGTTTATAATGTGTTTTAAATTTTATTGTATTTATTGAAATGATGTAGCCTGCCCTGAGCTCGTTTGCAGGATGGGCGGGATATAAATGCGAAAAATAAATAAATACATAAATCTACTCTAACAAACTAAGGGTACCGCCATGTCTCAGAGGTTAAGACACCGGTCTGTAGTTCGGCAGTTTGAGACCCGAGTGCCGTGTGACAGAGTGAACTCCTGTATTTGGTCCCAGCTCCTGCCAACCTAGCAGTTCGAAAGCAAGAAACTGCAAGCAGATAAAGTGGGAAGGTAACAGCATTCCGTGCACCTCAGCATTTAGTTCTGCCGGCCACATGATTACGGAAACGTCTTTGGACAATGCTGGCTCTTCGGCTTTGAAACGGAGATGAGCACCGCAACCCTACCTTTACCTAGCTACCTAGGATGGGTATGGCTGCAGGGAAGAGTACCCCTGCATCCGAACTACCTAGGATGGGTATGGATGCAGGGGTACTCTTGTTCAATGCACATGAAAACACACACATACACATGCACATATTTTAAAAAATACCAAAAAAAGAAGAAGAAGAACTAGCTAAGTCTTATTAGACTATACACTGGGCTACAAGGACCACTGATCTGACTGTGCATACCAATGCTTTTGTTTTTGCTTGATTTAATTCCATATTCAAAAACCCTATCCAGAAAAGGCCACTTGGAATAGGAGCCTTAAATTCTAACATTTCTTTTTAAAAAAATGAAATGGCACTGAAAATGCTTACAGTTGTTTATCAGATGTGTCTCAGCATCTCTCACATGATTTACCTCTGCCCTATCTATGCATTTCATAAAGACTCTGCTGTAGAAGAATGGATCTCTTATGCCAGCAGCTGCAGGGGGTTTGTCCCCAGTTTAGAGAAGATGGATACATAAGTGATGCACGAATCTCCTTTTCCAACTTCCAGTGTAGCATTTAAAGTGAACTGCTTTCCTTAGTTCAGCACAATAGGCTAGATCCAGCCAGCTGTCCCTACTAAATCCTGGCTTCTTCCTCTCCTCACACAGCCCCCATCTGACATGGCTTTTGTCCCTGCAGGTCCCATCGACCCCTGCATGAACTTTGTGGTGGTCATAGTGTGCCCACCTCCCTTTCTCACCAGCAGAAAAGCTGGTTGGATCCATCCCAATGCCTGGAAAAGATGCTTTAAGATAAGGGACATTCTCATGTGCCACCTTGGACTTCTGGTGCTGTTAAGTCCACTCCCAGATTTAATATTTGCTTCTCTGCTCAGGTTGCCCACAAGCCTGGAGGGAAATGTCTTGCCCCTTTAACAGACATTTAATGTGTGGAAATGGGCAACTGAAGCTTTTTGTGGCATGGAAGTAAATGATATCACATGGTGAATGACACTCCAGTAAGCCTCTTTTACAGGGATGGGATTTCTACCCCCTCCCCCCCACCCCGTGGCTGGCAACCCTTTGCATCCCTTTCATCTTTTCCTTATTGACTGAGATTCTGGGGAATGGGGTTTTTTTTGCCCGATGATGCTGTCCTGTTTTAAAAATCCAGACCTACTTAGTGATTATCTGTAAATGGGAGGGCAGCTTCACTGCCTCCCTGGATGTTTGCTGGGTTAATAGTTAAAAATTTATGGTTATGATTCTTTTTTCCTCTGAAAGCCCTAAATTGCTTTACTCTTTTGAAAACCGTTCCCCTTTGAACTTGAAAAATCAAACCCTTGTCTAGACTCAGCTGGGCTCTTGGCTGATGGATCTATAGTGAGATTATAACCCCCGTCCCAAACACATTCATCCTTTGGGGACAGCAGATGAGGCCAGCTGAAGCTGAAGACAGGAAGAGGAAGGGTAGGAAAAAGGTAAGCCGGACAGAGGAAGGAGTCCTGGAATCCTTGCTGGGAGGGCTGGGTAAAAATCTAATAAATAAATTAAAAAAAAATAGACCCAAGATTCAGCCATCCAGACTCTCCCAACAGCCCTGTCATCAGGAATGTATGAAATACCTCTTCTCATTCCTTTTTGTTTCACATGTCATCAATGTGAACCTCTTTGTTTCACCCATTGTCATTGCGGGTGTTCCCAGCTGGTTTGTTTCTTTTGCATTTGTATACTTTTTGTACATTACATGCCATTTATACATGATTTAGATACCATTGATGAAAAACAATAATAAAATTACATAAATTTGCCCAGGCTATCCCAAACTTGTCAGCTCCTGGAAGCTAAGCAGGGATGGTGGAGGGAGCAGGGAGACCACCGAGGAAGTCCAGGGTTGCTACGCAGAGGCAGGCGATGGCAAACCACCTCTGATTGTCTCTTGCCTTGAGAATCCTATGGGGTCGCTGCAATTGGACAGCAAAAAAGGAGAGCGGAAAATGGCACAAAAAATAAAGATAGTGATGGTCCTGGAAGTGACATCATGCATCTCTAGGAATAGCTGGAAAGTGTATGTTTATGCTATAGATTTACCGTTGGCCCAATGGCCATTTTAATTTTTTTCTCTCCCACCAGTGCTCAGAGCACAAAACAGGAGCAAAGGATCCCCAGTGGGAACAGCTGGCAACCCTGTGTGCACCCCACCCCATGAGCTGCTGCTTCCACCAATATATTTTGTTATATCTCATTGCATCTCCCAGCAGCATGCTTTATGGCAGCTTTTCAGCAGTTTTGCAACACTGATTCAACAAGAGATCCACTGTTTTCCAATTGGTCCCCATTACTAATCCATGCTAAGGACACAAGAGTGAACAGGATCCAAAGGCAAACCTGAATCTACATGTTCTTTCTTTATATATTCTAAGCTTTGCACTTGATCTTCTTTCTAGACAGCTTTTGTTTTAACAGCTGACATAGTCGTTAAATCCAGAACTTTTGTTTTTGTGCAACAGGATATACAGTACAATCCTAAGGAGAGTTAGTCCAGCATTGATGCTCTCCTTGGTTGTCATACGACCATCTAAAGTCATGGCTTGGCATGCGGGACTCTGGAAGAAGAGGGGGCAACAAAGGAGGTACAAAGGATCCCTCTCAATGTGTTTGTGTGGGTGTGGGA
This sequence comes from Gekko japonicus, assembly GCF_001447785.1. Classification (NCBI taxonomy): domain Eukaryota; kingdom Metazoa; phylum Chordata; class Lepidosauria; order Squamata; family Gekkonidae; genus Gekko; species Gekko japonicus. The sequence goes on along the minus strand of NW_015167531.1, from coordinate 186,705 downwards.
GCCCGAATAAAATGGGGAGGCGGTGCCAAAGCCATCCTTCCTCATTAGGTGGAGATGGCACATTTTCAAGTGAGGTTTCAAAGTAATGCATGGGAAATCAATGATTTCTTCCTCTCCAAAATAAACATGAATAACCCTCTTATCAAGTGTCAAATGCCATTGTGGTGTTAGTGTATATGAACTGTTAGCAGATTTATGTGCCGGAAGAAAGTCCACAAAAGAGTTTGGCACCATAAGCAGGGATACGCCCTTCTAAGCCCATTGTCTTCACTGTATTGGACTATACCGCTGTTAGTCTTTCAGGTGTCATAAAACTCCAGTTTTGTCATTGCTCCTGCAGCTGCCTAATGCAGCCCTCCTTCGTTGCTGGAATTATGAATTGTTTGCATCAGAAATAACAATAATAAGATAACAATTTTTTGAAAGAATCTTTTACTTAATTCTAATTAACATTGCCCTGACCTGAATAGCCCCGCCTAGCCCAGTCTCATCAGATCTCAGAAGCTAAGCAGGGTCATCCCTGGTTAGTATTTGGATGGGAGACCACCAGTGAAGTCTAGTTGCTATGCAGAGGTAGGCAATGATAAACCAGCTCTGAACATCTCTTGCTTTGAAAATCTCACGGGGTCACTGTTAGTCAGCTGTGACTTGATGGCAAAAATAAATAAATAAATTACACCACCCATAAATAAAAGACTTTCCTAAGTTATCTCTTACCGCTTTTAAGCTCCTATGATTTTCACAGTCATATTTAGGAACAGGAGACCTTTCTGGCTGGTTTTTATAAAGGAGGGCATTTCCCCCTTACGTTTAGAAGCCAGCATGATTGTGTGGATCACAACAAACTATGTCAAGTCCCTAAAGAGATGGGAGTACCAGACCACCTCACATGTCTCTTGAGAAACCTGTAAGAGTCAAGAAGCAACCGTTAGAACCAGATATGGAACTGATTGGTGTAGCATAGGAAAAGGAGTACGACAAGGATGTATATTGTCACCTTGCCAGTTTGGTGTAGTGGTTAAGTGCACGGACTCTAATCTGGGAGAACCCACTCCTCCACTTGCACCTGCTGGATGACCTTGGGCAAGCCATAGCTCTGATAAGAGCTGTTCTTGAAAAAGAGCAGTTTCTGTCAGAGCTCTCTCAGCCTCAGCTACCTCACAGGGTGTCTGTTGTGGGGACGCGAAGGGAAAGGAGTTTGTAAGCCACTCTGAGGCTCCCTTGTGTAGTGAAGAGTGGGGTATAAATCCAATCTCTTCTTCTTCTCCTTAATTTATATGCAGAGTACATCATGCAAAATGCTGGCCTGGATTAATCACAAGCCGGAATTAAGATTGCTGAGAAAAACATCAGCAACATCAGATATGCAGATGATACCACTCTAATGGCAGAAAGTGAAGAGGACGTGCTGAATGTGAAAGAGGACAGTGCAAAAGTTGGCTTGAAACTCAACATCCAAAAAACTAAGATCATGGCCTGGCCCCATCAATCCCTAGCAAATAGAAGGGGAAGTCATGGAAGCAGTGACAGACTTCATGTTCCTGGGATCCCAGATCACCACAGACGGTGACTGCAGCCATGAAATTAAAAGATGCCTGCTCCTTGGGAAGAAAGATGGCAACCCTATGCAGCATAATAAAAAAATAGAGACATCACCCTACCAACAAAAGTCCATATGGTCAAAGCAATGGTATTCCCAGTAGTATGTATGGCTGTGAGAGTTGGACTATAAGGAAGACTGAGCGCTGAAGAATAGATTCTTTTGAATTATGGTGCTGGAGAAGAACCTTGAGAGTCCCTTGGACTGCAAGGAGATCAAATCAGTCAATCTTAAAAGAAATCAACCCTGACTGTTCCCTGGAAGGCCAGATACTGAAGCTCAAATACTTTGGCCACCAAATGAAAAGGGAACACTCACTGGAGAAGACCCTGATGCTGGGAAAGATTGAAGGTAACAGAAGAGGGGGATAGCAAAGGATGAGATGGCTAAGCAGTGTTATTGATGCAACAAACATGAAATTAAGCAAACTCTGGAGCATGACGGAAGACAGGAAGGCCTGGCGTGATGTGGTCCATGGGGCCGCAAAGAGTCAGACTCGACTGTGTGATTGAACAACAAAAGCTTGCCTGTTATTAAGGATGATCAATTATGGCTGAAAATAACCAGATCTTCAAATAGACAACAGTATATCAAATGGAGGGGGGAGGCGCATGGAGTTCAGCAGTGGTTAGAGATTGGACATCAATCAGTGGTTAAGTACTATTTGCTTCTGGTCCTTTGTGGTAAGAATTCATCTTTCCAAGATACATGAGGAAAAAGACAGCAGACACGACTGTGACTTGAAAACCCACCTTGGTCAACAGTAATAAAGTGACATTCCTGC
>NW_015167531.1:139774-184309 GCF_001447785.1 Gekko japonicus | reverse complement strand
GACGGATATGCAAACTGTTAAAGCAACATTACCAAAATTGTGAGGCTGGTAGGTAGTCCTAGGTTCTGTCTGAGTTCAGACATCATGCAAAACAATGGCTTCATGAAAGTATGGTTACTGTGATAATCTGAGGGCTACTCTACTATGTGCTTAGTTAGAATTCATCAACCGAGGATCTGAAAGCATGGTTTGAAGTTGGTTTATTATCCACAGTTAATGTTTGCTGTTGTTTCATGAGTTCCAGAGTGGGGAAATTCCCATGGAAGTCAAATGTAAGATGAAGGGCTGCTTTTTAAAAAAACAAAAACAAAACATCAGTTGCATATAGAGAGGATAAAAGTGACACATAAATGGATTAAAGGGATAAATGGTATAAATGGATTAAAGAACCCAAAGAGTCAATGATAATGGTAATGTATAAAATAAAAAAGAAACACACAAAACTGTCTTCTGCTGAGTCAGTTCATCGGTCTACCAAGGACTATATCATGTACTCACACCTACAGCAGCTCTACTCACAACTAAAGACTGAGGTCTTTCCCATCACCTACTATTAGATCCTTTTTTTTTCACTGGAGAAATACTGGCGATTGAACCAGGGACCTTCTGCATGCAAAGCAGATCCTCCATTACTAAGCCACAACCCGTTCCCCTAAAAATGTCCTGGGACTTTAACAGGCATTGAGTGTTCTCAAAGCAGGGTCCAGTAGGCATAATGTAGAAAATGTTAAGTATTTTACAGTAAACAATAATGATAACCATGGTCTAACGTTGCAGACAGAATCAAAAAACAACCGTGAACATCAGACCCCAAAGTATCAACAGTCAGACAACTTGTAAATGCAATGAATGATGTCTATATGGAGTGCATACAAAATACAGCTTCAATAAGTCATAAAGAGAATTCTATTCTTTTTTTTAATGCAATGAATAATATCTGTTTGAAATGTATACAATTCACAGTTATACAAAATACAGTTCCAATAAATCATAAGAAAAATCCTATTCAGCGTCATTTTCGGATTGTTTTCAACGTTTCAAATGGAATTCTTCCTCAGGAAATATCCTATACAGAGCAGTGACCTTCAGGCTCTTACGATTATGTCTGTTTTCAGCCAAGAGCAATAACCAATCAGCTGGGTGCAGATCAAAAAACCTTCCTAAAGCAAATATCACAGGAGTATCTGTCTGGATCCAAAAAAATGCCTCAACTGGAGTAACTCTGCATACGATTGCAATGCCAGAATTACAGTTTGTATTATTTTACTCTCTGTAGTGGCAGTGCTTATCCAAGGTAGCATTCATGTGATGGGGCTGTGGTAGAGACACTGCGAGGCATCAGGGAGACTCCAGGAATCTTTTGGTTGAGTGGCAGGATATGAAGAATGCAAATATACATAATATGTGATTGCTTATTTTAAATGGCAGATCAATACTTTGAGAGTCTGGGGTGTTGAGCCTGAGAGAAATGAAGCACAGTTATAACAAAAGGTAAGTTCCATTTTCCAGATGTTTATTTGCGAGGATTGGGGCATCACTACTTGAACAGAGGCCTCCCGAAATTACTTAAGTCATTACAATGCTCTGTTAGAAGCTGTAGCCCAAGGGAGTTCAGGCCAACCCATACCGATTTTCAGCCACTTGATCCTGTGCCCAGTTGTGTACCTGTGCTGCCAGCTGTGTGCTGATTTTTGGTTTTGGTATTCCAGTCACAAACCCCATTCTAGGATGTGGCATCACAGCAATGCTCAATGTCAGCTTTCCCAGTCTCTGCTATTTCCCTATGTTTGTATACAACTGTAGTGGAAAAGTTCTTGGCTAACTATAAAGCCTGCAGCCTCTTTGCATTCATTCATTTCTATGCTATGGCGGACTGGAGTGGTACAAGAAAGTCCGGCCTGCAGCTCTAGTTCAGGGGAAGATAAGCAAGATACAAACATCAGTGCAACAGGAAAGGGGTGAATTCTTCAGAGAACACAGAACAGGGACAGAGGAAATCTCACTGACATCAGGACATGCCAGTTAGTGCGTCAGACACAACCCCAAATGAAAGCTGTCTGTCTGTCTGTGTGTGTGGTGGGGTCCTGTAGATGTGGAAGTTAATGTGAAAACCTGATAGGGAACATCATTGAGGGTGTAGAAGTGAGCTACAGGGTGGAGGGTACCGTGGAGCCGGCCTTCGCCCCTGCTTGGCACAGCTTCCCCAAGTAGTTTAGCTTAAGTGGAAATGACATCATGAGATGTTTGTCCCCATATCCAACCGCCTTTTGTTTTTAAGTCTGCATAACGCAAGCCTTGACCCCAGGGGAACTGAAGGAAGGTCTCAGTGGCACCAACACTGCCTCTTAACAATGGCCTTTGTTGTTCACACTTTCCCTATCAGAGCGCCCAAGGGGTGGGGGAAGCTGTATTGTGATGCTTTGACCTTGGGATGGGGTGGGGGAGAGGAAGGGTGGGTTCAGGTGTATCTTTAACTCAATTGTATAACATTGGTTATACTTCTGTTTTCTTCCCACCAGGAGCTTTAATAACTCCTTGGAGAATGTGGTGGGGCGTTGCCTCTGTGCTTGAGAGACAGCCATTTGACCATTTTGCTGCACTTTATGTGTTCGATGGCTTATTCCCCCATCCTGAAGTCAGGGATATTGAACTTCTTGAGTGTCACATGGCAAGTATGATGTCAGGAAATACTGGACGGGAAAAGATTAAAGGAACTCTTGATGTGCTTTAGAATCAACGAGGCAGGAAGGCTGGTTCTTTCCATATCATCTCGGATCTATGATGAGTGGCGTTGGTATCCAGGTTTGATTTTCTTGGTGGACGCACTTTGCTCAAGTCTCCAACCTCCCCGCCGGCCGTCTCCCCTCCCCGAGCCTTGTGGCTCCTATGCCGTAGGCCGTACTCTCCAAGGAGGAAATAGGCCTTGTAAGCGAGTTTCCTGGTATTATGCCATTTTAACAGCCTCTCTCTTGATTTAGGTGTTAGAGGGCAGCTAAGAATATTCCTTGACACTTGAAAGAGACCTCCATTGTTTTCCTAATTTGTGAAGAATTGCTTCCCCCGCCCACCCCCAACACACACACTCAGACTTTGCTTTGCAGGGTCAGACTGGAGCCTTATTATTGTTGTTAAATTTAGACCTTGGACTATATTAAGTCCTCTGGCAGCCTGCCCATGCGCTTTCACTACTTAAAACAGGAAGTTAGGCCTTGGCTTATTCAAATACATACACTTCAAGTGGGTGAGAAGCCACCCTCTTTTTTTAATTTCAAGTGCTGGGAAATTAAATAGACGGTGTGCATCCAGCAGAGATGAAGGGGAGCTTTTCAAAGGTGCAAAAGAGAACAAAGCCCTCTGGATGCCATTACTTCTCAATAGGAGTTGCCGAGTCTGTTTTGCCACGTGTACAGTCCACAGGAACTTGGTGCCTTATCTTATTTCCTGTGCAATTCTTATCTTGCCCTTCCTGAAAGGTGCTCAGGGTAGGGTTGCCAGCTCTGAGTTGGGGAATTCCTGGAGATTTTGGTGGTGGAGCCTGAGAGGATGGTGTTTGGGGAGGGACTTTAATAAGGTACAATGCCATGGAGCCTACCTTCCAAAGCCTCCATTTTCTTCAGGTGTACTGATCTCTGTAGCCTGGAGATCAGTTGTAATAGCAGGAGATCTTCAGCCATCACCTGAAGATTGGCCATCCTAGCTCAGGATGGTGTATGTGGTTCTCTCATCTCATTTCATTTTCATAAACACTTAGGGGTGGGAAATTCCTGGCAATTCCTGGAGATTTGAGGATGGACCTGGGGATGGTGGGATTTGGGGAGGGGAAAGACCTCAGTGGGGTATAATGACATAGAGTCCATCATTTAAATCAGTAGGGCTGCCAGCTCCCCAGTGGGCCTCATCTACTTACAGGACGTTCTTACCATAGAGTTTCTGGAGATTCCTAGAGCTGCCATTTGTCACTTCCAGGTAGCTCTAGGAATTGCCAGGAATAATATGGTCAGAACTTCCTGTAAGTAGATGAGCCTTCTTTTTCCTCTTTCTCCTGGAATGTTGCCCCCTCCAACCTTCCTGCTGTTTGCCAGACACTGCCTGGTAACCCTACAAAAAGCAGCCATTTTCTCCAGAGAAACTGTTCTCTGTTGTCCAGAGATCATTTGTTATTCCAGAAGAAGAAGAAGAAGAGAAGAGATTGGATTTATACCCTGCCCTTCACTTGGAGTCTCAGAGCGGCTTACAAACTCCTCTCCCTTCCCCTCCCCACAACAGACACCCTGTGAGGTGGGAGAAGATCTCCAGGTCCCCTTTGGAGGCTGGCAACCCTGTAATCACCTTGTGAGATAGGTTAGGTTGAATTTGGCTCAAGATGACTCAGAGAGCTTCTTGGCCAAGTGGGGATTTTAATCTCCAGTCTTCATCCAATAATCCATCCATTACACCACAGTGTGTTTCTCATATGCATGTAAAAGAGATATGTGGTGTTATGTTTCAACATTTATGCCTGGTCTTTCTACCATTATGGAAATTCAGAATGGCTTAGAAGGTTTTCAAATAAGTTTAAAACAAAATAATTCTAATGAAAATGAAAAATCAAGAAAATTGGGGTTACAACGAGCCCAAACCCTCAGCAATGCTGGAAGAACAAGGGACAAAACAGACCATAGTATTTTCCCCTTCCCCCTGATTATCCTGCTTCTGCCTCAGTAGCTATCCCTTTAGGGTTGCAGTCCCTCATGGCAACTAGCGGGGGATGGTGGGGGACATACCAGGAATGGGAAAGAGGCCTTGGCTACGTCACTGGCAATATGGCAATGTCATATCCGGCATGTACCAGAAGTGATGTCATTATGTTGAGATGTCCCAGTGATGCTCTGGTATTTGTGCAAAACCTCTATGGTGAAAATGGCTTCTACCATAGAGTTCTTGCCCACATACCAGAGTGTCACCCAGACGTAGCTGATGTGATGATGTTACTTCCGATACATGCTGGAAGGAATGTCCCCACATTGCCAGTGATGTACCGTGGGTCTCCCTCCTCCTCCTAGTATGTCCCCCTGCTGGCCAGCTGATTGTCAGCCGGATGCAAGGACCAGGGGTGGGGGATTCCCCGCCTCCAGTGGGGGGCTGGCAACCCTAGTTGCAGTAAACGTAGTATGTGGGTGGGGTTTGCTTCTCCCAGTTCTTAAAGATGCCCCAGTGGCTCATCTTCCTTTTGTAGCACTGCTGGATTGATGTTCCCAATTACAAATGAAACCATGAACATGGACTCAAAGAATTTTCTACTATTAACCCATATAGGAAAATTCATCTTCTGTGGCATGGCTCTCTTAAGCCTTTGGAAATCATCGTCTTTGCCCAGGACCTCAGTTGTTTTTACAGTCCACCACTGCTTTATTTGGTTATGTTTTAAAAATTATTTATCTAGACAAGTTATGTGCCACACCTCCAGAGACCTGCTTGAGACGGCTCTCAAGGCAAAAAGGATGCAAATAAAATAATAAAACCACACATATGAAAATGATCAGTATAGAGATTAAGTGAGCGTGGGTGCCATGCCTTTGCACGCACTGGATAATGCACTATAGCAATCGTATGCAACTACACGGGAAAATCCAGTTGCAAATGACTGCTGTAGTGCTTTGAGAGTGCATTATCCAGCAATGTGTGAAAGCAGTAGTATTTCTGCCATGAGTGCCCTACAAGCAGTAGCAACAACAACGACAAGTAATAACACTGAAAGAAGATACAATTGGGGTTACATCATCCTGGATGTGTTTGCAACAATAACTTGCAAGAGGGAATCATGCAGGCAGGGGCAAATGCATAATTATTACAGAGGGGTCAGATGTTTGTGTGTGTGCGCGCGTGTGTGTGCGTGTGTGAAAGAGAGAGCAAATGCTCCTCCCTCTCCCTTTGCCGTCTCTCTAGCTCATCCTGTCTGTCAGCAGACACCATGGAGCCAGCAGCCTGTTGAAAGAGGAACCAAGCGGAGGACAGGCTGCTGAGAAGAGCAGAAAAATGGTTCCTTCGAGGGCTTTATAGATTTTTTTTTTTAGTGTATAAAAGCATTCCTTGCATGTAGTTGCAAGGGGTGGGCTGGGGAGTGGGAGGACCAAACAAGGAGAGATAAAAAATACTGCCCTGCTCTTTCTGGTTTTTCATAATTCAGGAGGTTGTCAATCACAGCTCAGGAAGATGCCCTCCCCAGAAGAGGAGGAGTGTGTGTTTGTGTATGTATGGGCAGCAGGGGTTGGGAAGTGGTGGTTGGAGGGAGATCTCCTGCCAGCAAGAGTGGTGGCGGTCCTCACTCTCCAGGCTGGGTGGCTGGCTGCCGGGAAACCACTGGGCTGGCAGCAAGAAAACAAACACATTAGAACGAAGTGTGAGTCCAGTGGCACCTTTAAGACCAACAAAGTTTTATTCACGGGATAAGGTTTTGTGTGCCTTGAATAAAACTTTGTTGGTCTTAAAAGTGCCACTGACTGGATTCCAACTTTGTTCTGCTGCTTCAGACCAACAGGACTACCTCACCTGAATCTACACACACATTAGTTCAACATCCCCACAGCAGATGGCGGTTGGGCCTGTAGAACTTGGAGTACCTGATCCCAAAGCTGGGAGTCAAACATTTGGAAAAGCTTCATAGGCTGCTGGTTGCCAAGAGCCACCATGAGCTCCTAGACAAAGGTTCCCTCTGGGCCCCTTTCAAACTACTTCCATACAACCCAAACAAATGAAAACAAATCAGATGGCTACAAATAGGGTAAGAAGTTATTCTCCCTCAATAACCATACATCCCCCCCTTCTTTTTTCTTCCATTTGTATCCAGGCCTTCCTTTAAGGCACTCGGGTTAATGTACATGTTCCCTCCTCAATTTTATCCTCACACCAGCCCTCTGAGGTAGGCTAGGTTAAATGGGAGGTGCCATGGCTCAGTGGCAGTGCATCTGCTTGCGTACAGAATGGTTATTGATTTATTGGATTTATATCCCGCCCTCCCTGCAAGCGGGCTCAGGGCAGGTAACAGCAAGAGAATTTATAGGACCATTAAAACAGATTATCACAGTAAATAGCTTAAAACCATTTAAAAGATGGCAAATTATGCATAAATTTATAAGGTTCCAGCAGTGCTAAACAGACGATGGAACAAAGAGTCACTACAGAAATGGTGGTAACATCTCCTTACATAGGCCAATGTAATAGGGCAGTTGTCAGTTGTCAGCAAGGGAGGCCAGATGATTGGGGCGTCCGCTGCCTCAACCAAAGGCTTGGCGGAACAGCTCCACAACGGGAGAAGTGACGGCTGAGGAGTGACATGATCGAGGTTTATAAAATTATGCATGGGATAGAGCAGGTAGAGAAAGAAGTACTTTCCTCCCTTTCTCACAATACAAGAACTCGTGGGCACTCAACAAAATCGCTGAGCAGTCGGGTTAGAACAGATAAAAGGAAGTCCTTCTTCACCCAAAGAGTGATTAACACATGGAATTCACTGCCACAGGAGGTGGTGGCAACTCCAAGCATGGACAGCTTCAAGAGGGAACTGGATAAACATATGGAGCAGAGGTCCATCAGTGGCTATTAGCCACAAGGTATAGATAGGAACTCTCGGTCTGGAGCAAGTGATGCTCTGTATTCTTGGTGCTTTTGGGGGGCAACGGTGGGGGGTTTCTGGTGTCCTGGCCCCTGCTGCTGGACCTCCTGATAGCACCTGGTATTTTTGGCCACTGTGTGACAGAGTGTTGGACTGGATGGGCCATTGGCCTGATCCAACATTGGCTTCTCGTGTGTTCTTATGTTATTATGGGATGGCTCAGACCACGTTTCAATGCTTCATCAAGGCAGATACCACACAGAATGATTTCTCCAGGCCTTAATATTCCATTGTGGTTCATTATATAGACTTCCCGCTTGCTGTTGAATACTGTCTTATTTATTAAACCATCAAGTAGTATTCATCAGGGTGACCATTCCACAATGCGGGTGTCACCACTGAAAAAGCATGTGCCCAGGCAAAAGCTGCTTTGATAACTTGCATGAAAGGGCAAGTTGCAAATTCTGGTTTGATTAATGTAGTTGCCACATGGATACATTCTGGGAGAGGCAGTTAGGGTTGCCAGCAGAGTTCCCTCTAAGCTGAGTTAGTGTGAGCTAGCTCACAGTTCTTTAGCCTCCGGCTCACACATTTTTGTCTTGGCTCAGGAAGGATGGCTCCAGAGCAAACTAATTTATGCAGTAGCCAAATCGCTCGCTCACAAGTTTAATGCCAGTAGCTCACGAAGTAGAATTTTGGCTCACAAGACTCCACAAGTTAGAGGGAGCATTGGTTGCCAGCCCTCCATATGGGGCCAGGACACCTCCCAGAATTACAACCGCTCTCCGGACTGCAAAGATTGGTTCCCCATGAAGAAAATGGCTGCTTTGGAAGGTGGACTCTATGGCATTATGCCCCATTGAAGCCCCTCCCCTCCACAAACCCCACCCTTCCTCAGCTCCGCCTCCAGGAATTCCCCAACCCGGAGCTGTGAACCTGTCAGTCCCCTAGTATACACATGCTCAAACTAACAGTTTGATAAAATAGATAAAATTGTATTAACTTAGAGTGTTTCTATCCCACCTCTCCAAAAACAATAAAACAAGTGGTAAACCCCCATCTATACTATTCTCATCAACAAAGCGATACTCAGTAAAATCAGCAGTAAAAAAAAACCTTACAGACAGCAGGGCATGGGGTGTGTGTGTCAAAATACCGAAAATGGGTAACAATAATCTAAACCCGGGGCGAAGAGGAATGTTTCTCACCTGGCTCCTAACTGGCACCAGGCAGGTTTCGAGGACATGGGTATCCCACAGCTAGAGAGCCCACACTGAGGGCCCCATGGCTGCTGGTGGAAGGTGTACGCAAAAGGCCACTAAAAAAGTCCCCGCAGGGTAAAAGCCATGGCAGAAAGCAGACAGTTGGGTCCATTTTGTCCCATCCCTTACTGTCCCTGTTGGGCTCACCTATGCCTCTCCCTCTCTCCTGCATCTGTCCTGGCTCTGTCCCTTATATGGGAATTCTTGGTGGCGTATGAGCGAATGAACCTCAGTTGTCTGGCCTCTCACACAGATTATGTAATCTTCAGGGCAAAGTGTTAGTAACCTACAATGAGTCACCTGTTCCTTTTATTATTATTATTATTGGGCTTGCGCTATCCATACATCACTGTTTCATTCTCCAAACAGGCTGCAGGATTGATGACGGGGTTTGGAGTCTCCATCAGTCAGCAGGCCACCTGTCTCCGTCCCCGCTCCATCTCTTATCCACATTTTCTCTGCTGATAAAGCAGGTGCTGACAGTTGGCTGTGAAAGCTCCCCTTCCCCCCGCCCCTCTCCGGCACTCTCGGGTCTCCTCTTATCAAGCAGCTGGCGCTGACGGGCCAGTGACACAGGGGTGTGGATGGGAGAAAGGAAAGCCAGAGGAGCCAGAGATACTGAGCAGAGATCAGTGGCCAAGATGTCTGAGCGGCACATGATGTTTATCTGCTAGTGTGGGTGGAGGAGCAATGGGCACCTCTTATCACCTCTCCCTCTTCCCTTCCCAGCTTCTCCAGCAGCCAGAGTCCTGCATTCCTGGACACTTGAATTCCTGCTAAACAGGAAACGGCCGCGATTGCCGCCAGAAGTTTTCAGCTGGTGGTGTCATTTGCAGGGTGATTTCCAGAATATGCTCTTAGAAGACCCGAGCAAGCTTTCAGAGGGAAAGGGGTCACAAAAAGAGAAGTAAGACATGATCCTTTACTTCATCATTGATATTACTATCATTATCAGAGAACAAAGACCTTTACTCTTTCTGTAGCTGTTGAATCTTTTGACAGCAATGGGTGCTGTTTGGGTGCTGAGGAGAGAAATAGAAGAAGAAGAAGAGGAGATTGGATTTATACCCCACCCTTCACTCAGAGTCTTAGAGCGGCTTACAAACTACTTTCCCTTCCCCCCCCCCACAGACACCCTGTGTGGTAGGTGGGGCTGAGAGAGCTCTGAGAGAAACTGCTCTTTTTCAAGGACAGCTCTGACAGGACTATGGCTTGCCCAAGGTCATCTAGCAGCTGCAAGCAGAGGAGTGGGAAATCAAACCCGGTTCTCCCAGATTAGAGTCCACACACTTAACCACTACACCAAACTGGCTTAACCACTACACCAAAATAGGATGCTTCTGGTAGATGAGCAGATTACGAAAGCCTGAAGAATCCTTGTGTGTAACCCCCCTGCTCCTGCTGGCTCTGTCAGTCTGGGGACACTGTAATCAGAGTCAGACATCCCATCTAGCATGTACTTTGACCCCAAGGTGAAGTTTGAATATAAGTTTGAAATTTAAATTGTGAAAAGTCTGGATGAGAAGAATTTTAGGAGCATCACTGGTGTGTACTGAGATTCGCAGAGCAAAAGGGCTGTTGGTGGCAGCCTCTCATGGGTTTCTACTGCATCTTTCCTTGTCCAGAATCAGTGCGGCCATTGGGCTCTGTGTAAAACACTAGTCCAAGCCGATTTTCACACATTAACAGCTCCTTGTCCTGTTGTAAGCACCTGATCTTTTAATCCCACTCACCAACAATTTTTTCAAGCCCAGGCCTGTGAAATAAGCAGCAGTAACCTCCAGACTGTGTGGAAGACCAGGGAACTCAACACCTTAAAGTGGTGAACGCTATGAGAAATCCACACAAGAATCTCAGGCGTGTTGTCCACAACCTGTACTGCTGCTAGGCTGCATTTCTGCACCAATTCAGAATTCCAGGAATTTGTGTATGTCCTCAAATGTTTGCTTTCTTGAGACTCTTTTTAACAGTAGGGTTGCCAAGTTTGGGTTGGGAAATTCCTGGAGATGTGGGGGTTGAGCCTGGGGATGGCAGGGTGTGGAGAGGGGAGGGAACTTAGCAGGAGATAATGCCATAGAACCCACCTTCTAAAGCAGCCTGTTGTAATTCTGGGAGATCTCCGGGCTCCACCTGGAGGTTGGCAACTCTATTTCGACTTTGGTGTGGCTGGAGGTCCCCAAACAGATTGCACGTAGTTGGATTTGGTGTCTTCCTGTTTCCCTTCACCACATTTCCACCCAAAGTGTCTCCAGTTTTGTCAGTGATAGGCCGGTATCACATCTGGAAAAGACCCTGTTCCTATACAATGGCGCCAGGGGTGCAGAGTGTGAAAATACACATCTGTGAATGGGGCCCAAAAAAGGTAAATGTGGGTGGGGTCTCGTGAAACTTTTAATCATTTTTATTTGACTCTCATGTTTTTGTGTGCCGTTATTTGGTACAGCCCTATCCTCAATGCCCATATGACTGGTAGATAGGGTTGCCAGCTCCAGGTTGGGAAATACCTGGAGATTTTGGGGGCAGAGCCTGGGGAGGCAGGGTTTGGGGAGGGCAAGGACCTCAGCAGGGTACAACGCCATAGAGTCTGCCCGCCAAAGAAGCCATTTTCTCTGGGAGAACTGATCTTGGCCGTCTGGAGATCAACTACTACTACTATTTAATACCCCGCCATATTCCACAAGTGGGCTCAGGGCATCTTACAACATAAAATCCATAAAACAATAAAAAATAATATAGCCAATGAAACAATAGATGGCACTATAAACCATAACAACGATAAACAATAATAATAGCAAGAGATCTCCAGGTGCCACCTGGTGGTTGGCAACCCTAGGTTTCCCAACATCCTGGTGGGGCCTGTAGATTTCTCAGAATTACAAATCTCCAGGCTACAGAAATCAGTTCCCCTGGAGAAAATGGGAGCTTTGGAGGGTAGACATTATGGCATGATGGCCCGCTATGATTGCGCCCCTCCCCAACCCCCACCTTCCCTAGGAAGCCTCTTGAATCTCCAGGAATTTCCCCATGATGATGATCAAGGTGCCTTTTGTCCTCTGCCTGACCTCGACGTGTCCCCAGCTGAACAGCTTCCACCAGCATGCCTAGAACGAGCTATAGTATTCTGACTTTCTGAGGCAATGTGGAAATAATCCCGATTAGGCTTGCGCCTCCCTTTGCTATCCTTTCTAACAGAAACATTGGCTTGAGTGAAACCTCAGAAATGACCTTGTATTCCCACACTGGTGATCCAGCTTCTCCCCCCCCTGCATAAATTTCTTAGTTGCCACCCTCCTGTTCCTGCAGCTCCAGAGTTGATTCATGCCTTTGTCAGGACATGATTTGACTGCAGTCACGCTCCTCTACTCCATGAACGCTGAGTAACCCTAGAAGCCGTCCTTTATGAAACATGGAGAGTTCAAAAGTTCTCCATGAACAGGTCACATATAAACAACCCACTCTGCGGAGGCTGTCAGCTCAGCCATGTCTTGCTACAGCAGCTGCTTTGTCTGAGGGGGTATTGCTTTCCTTTCCGTTCAGTGAGGGAGTGCCTCCCCTCCGTTCCGGCTACGGGTCTAAAGTCTGCTCTCAATTACACCCATGCATGCGAGTCCTTGAGGTTGCACCAGGGTAATGATAGACATTTTATGTCACATATGGCTTTTCTTCAGGGCATTTTGGAGGCATGAGGCTGTGGATAAGAGTGTTGCAACTGTATGGAAATGTGGCCAGATGACATCACAGGATTAGCCAGTTTGTTGCAGTGGTTAAGAGCGGTGGACTCTAATCTGGAGAACCAGGTTTGATTCACCACTCCTCCACATACAGCCAGCTGGGTGACCTTGGGTCAGTCACAATTCTCTCAGAGCTGTTCTCTCAAGAGCAGTTCTCAAAAGAGCTCTCTCAGCCCCACCTACCTCACAAAGTGTCTGTTGTGGGGAGGGGAAGGGAAAGCAGAGTGTAAGCGGCTCTGAGACTCCAAGTGAAGTGTGGGGTATAAATCCAACTCTTCTTCTTCCTCTTCTTCCTTCTTCTTCTTCTTCTTCTTCTTCTTCTTCTTCTTCTTCTTCTTCTTCTTCTTCTTCTTCTTCTTCTTCTTCTTCTTCTTCTTCTTCTTCTTCCTCTTCCTCTTCCTTTTCCTCCTCCTTTCTATTTTGACCCAACAACCTCCATTTTGATTTCACTTCTCCCTTGGGCAAACCAAACCCATAATTCTCTGTTTTCTTGCCATTTTCTGTTTCCTTAAAAACCTGCAGAAGTATGTATTTTGAACATTTATTTAATTAATTAATTAATATGAAACATTTACTGGCTGCCCTTTTACCTTGCAGAACCCAAGACACCTAAAAGACCACAATTTCAAATCTCAGCCAAGCCTGCGAATAAGTAAAACCTAAACTAGTTGAGTGCATCAATAAATCAGGATGTGTACAAACGTGTATATAAATGCATACATTTACATATTTATTTATTTACTTATTTATATTATTTATAGTACACCTTTTTCACTCAAACTCCAGGCAGATTACATAGTGTAAGCCAAGAGACAGAAGTATGGGGGATGAGGGAGGCAGCAGAAGTGGGTGGAATGGGATAGCGACTCCTCCAAGTTTCTTGCAGGTCTCCACTTGTAATGTACACTGTGTGCACACATTACTTAACACATCCACAAAACCAAGTGCGAAAAACCATGACCACTGCCAAAAATATAAAGGGATATAAAAACAAAACAGGGAACATTTACTTGTCCCTCTTTTTTGCAGTGTGAATTCTACAGCAGGAGCTGATGTTTCCAGCAGTGCAATCCTATGCAAAGCTATTCCAATCTAACCCACTGAAATTAGTGGCCTTAAAGTGAAGCAACTGTGCAGAGGATTGCATGACAGGCATTAGCATAGACCAGTTGCAGTATGTGCCCCATGACAAGACCAGGAACCCATTTTCCAGACAGCCAGGAAATGTTTGGGAAATTAATATGGTTAATGTGCATTCATTCTCAAATGGACTTGGGTGGATCCACTAAACTCCTCCTTCTCACCAAAACAGGATTATTTTAATCACTTTTATTTTTTGTTTCTTGCTGGCTCTCTGCTCTGCCACCAGGCAAACTCATTGCAGTTGTGTGCATCCAACCCTGTAAACCAAACATATACCAGCATGACAAGTTGTTTAGACTATGTTGGTCCACAAAATATAATCCGTTTATTACATAGGGTTGTGAAATGCTACTGACTGTGGGCTAAGGCTTGCCACGGTGTTGAAAAGTGCCATCAAGTCACAGCTGACTTATGGCGCCCTGTAGGTTTTTCAAGGCAAGGGACACTCAGAGACAATGCAGGTTCAGGATTCAATGATGGGCAAAGCCTGGGTCCAAAATGCATCTTGAGCCTGTGTGGAGAAGGCACCAATATGGTGGGTGACAAATGGCACAAACCATGCCTTTCTACTGCATCAGTACACTTTTCTGTTTCTGACTTTCCCAGTAGCCATTTGGGTGGTGAAATAGCTCTGTCAATAGATTCTTGGAATCAACCTGTGTTTCCCTGTGTTATATTCAAATTCCTTACCTCTGCATGACTTCAAGTTAGGGATATTACCAAATGTTGTGAACACACTGAAAATCACAGAAGAAGAAGATGAAGAAGAAGAAGAAGAAGAGAGGAGGAGGAGATAGGATTTATACCCCGCCCTCAGGGGTCATTTTGTAGAAAAAGAGCTAGGGGGACTCATTAGCATAACTCATTAGCATATGCCACACCCCCTGACATCACCGGAAGTGTGTCCTCCCCACAGCCGGCGGCGACCTCCAGCGGGCACCAGCAGGGAGCTCCAGGCCCCGCCCTCCCGCACCTCACCCGGGGGGATGGCGTCCCCCCGCGTCCCCCCCAAAATGACCCCTGCCTGCCCTTCACTTGGAGTCTCAGAGCGGCTTATAAACTCCTTTCCCTTCCCCTCCCCACAGACACCGGGTGAGGTGGGTGGGGCTGAGAGAACTCTGACACAAACTACTCTTTTTCAAGGACAGCTGTGCCAGAGCTTGTGACTGACCCAAGGTCACATCAGCAGGTGCAAGTGGAGGAGTGGGGAATCAAACCCGGTTCTCCCAGATTAGAGTCCACGCACTTAACCACTACACCAAA
Organism: Gekko japonicus; assembly: GCF_001447785.1. Taxonomy (NCBI): domain Eukaryota; kingdom Metazoa; phylum Chordata; class Lepidosauria; order Squamata; family Gekkonidae; genus Gekko; species Gekko japonicus. Next base: position 169,319 of record NW_015167531.1, on the reverse strand, counting down.
CTGGCTCCACAGAGTCTGATGGGGGGCTGGATCCACATGTGCAACAGTCTTTGTGCAAGGAACACCAATGTTACTCCTTGCTGTGTGCGATGCCATCAATGAAATACATTGTATCCTCCACTGTCTTTCCTACAAAAAAGATATAGTGGGGGGAAGTGCTGTCAAATCACAGCCAATTTATGGTAACCTTGTAGGGTTTTGTAGGCAAGAGATGCTCAGAAGGGGTTTGCCATTGCCTGCCTCTGCATAGTGACCCTCGACTTCCTTGATGGTCTCCCATCCAACTACTAAACAGGGCCAACCCTGCTTAGCTTCTGAGATCTGATGAGATCAGGCTAGCCTGGGCCCGCCAGGTCAGACATAGCACAAGATATTCCTTCCAATAAAATTTCAAAAATCAGATTAAATGGAATAATGTAAACCATTTGTAGGCCCCGGTCACACGGGCCGGATATCGCAGGCGTGGCTAATTGCCCCGGCGAAGTTTGACCCATGATTACATGATCAGATGCGCTGGTGGCACACCACGAGTCCTTCTCTAGGCGCCGAGGGACCGGAGGGGAATGCCACACGCTGGCGCGATCACACCACTGGCGTCTGGAGGCAGCCCGTGGCAAACGTTTACTAGTACCTTGGAGGTACTAGTTTTTAAACGCACATTGTCGGCGGTAAGCCACGGGTGCGCTCCACTTCCCAGATGTTGGGGTGTGATTGCGCCCGGATAATCCGCCCACCATCCGTGCCTTTCCCATGGCAACTTTGCCGTGTGACCGGTCTTGTAGTATACTTCGCTGCTCCATAGGCACACTGTTAATTCACTAATATATAGGTATATTAAGGTGCTATGTATCGCTGCAGCCATTATGCCATTCCATTTTCCTTTCCAGTCACACATCACTAGATCCAACGCATGGGTTCTCCCTTCTCATGACAGAACTGCATTTCTCTCCTACTGCTGGCAAAGACATTGCATTGAGTTATCATTAATAAAACTGACACCTGGTGTTGCATCAACAGCACAAAAAGTATATCAAAATGCTGCAAAAGAATTGGCGGTTGTAAAAATGGGCTCTTTGAAAAGGCTTACAACAACACCAAAGAAAAAGGAAATGAGGAAGGGCATCTTTGCTGCCCCTCTTTCAAGTGCCATGCAACATTGCTATTACTTGAATGACACAATGAAAGAAAATCAACATAATAATTTAAGCACTGACAGAGCCTTAGATAATGTGTCAGGGCTATTTTTGGGCAGGAACGCACAGGAACAGAGTTCCGGCTGGCTTCCAAGTTGGCCACACCCAGCAGGAACTCAGTAGCATAACAGGCCACACCCAACAGCAGAAACTCATTAGGATTGGCTACATTAGGGGTGTGTGACCTAACATGCAGAGGAGTTCCTGCTACAAAAAAGCCCTGGGTTTTGACAACAAACAAGGTAAACAGAATAAGAAGCAAAAGATGGGTATGGCTGGATGAGCACACTTCTGGTAACATGTGGGTGTGGCCTAATATGCCAATGAGCTGTGCTGTCAGGGGTGTGGCCTAATATGCTAATACATTTCTGCTGTTGGGTGTGGCCTATTATGCTAATGAGTTCCTGCTGGGCTTTTTCCACGAAAAAGGCCTGGTGGTCATTAACTGGAGAAAATGGTGCATCTGCAGAGATCAGGAGCAATACACACTTTATTTATTTTGCTGTCAAGTTGCAGCTGACTTATGGCAACCCCATAGGATTTTGAAGGCAAGAGACATTCAGAGGTTGCATGCCATTGCCTGCCTCTGCAGAGCTACCCTGGTATTCCTTGGCGTTCACGCATCCAAATACTGACCAGAGCTGACCCTGCTTAACTTCCAACATCTGATGAGATCTACCTAGCTTGGGCTATCCTGGTCAGGGCAATTAAGCGCTACAAATGCTTAAACTAAGCAACTGTATACTCTCTCCAGGAAGTAGATGGTATCTGTGCAAAATAACTTATTTCCCTTTACCCGTGCTGCCTTTCATGTTGCAACTTTGGATCCTGTAGCAGAAGCTTTTTCTCCTTGGATTGAACCATTGCAAAGGCTGAATGAATGGCTCTTTTATTTTTTAACTAGAAGCCAAGTACCTATAAGCGAGAAAATATAGGACCCTCTTGAGATTATTGCACACGTATCAGTAAACTTGGCTGCTGCCCATCTGGAATGAATGTTGAGTTCTCCCATATGTTTCCTATGTTCAATGTTTGTCATGATATATCATACAGTGTTAACTATTACAAAACTGGCTAATTTCCATGGCTTTTAACTAGATAGATAAGGTTATTCCATGTAGGCAAAGAGTTACGGAGCCTGACCAGTTTTCTATGCTGAGCATAGGGTTGCCAAATCTTCTTCCCCCCGCGGCGGGGGAGCGTCGCCGCGGTCCCATATGGTTTTCCCCTCCGACGAGCTCAGCCACGCCCCCAACGTCGGCAACGTGGCCGCGTCACCTCCGGTGACGCAGCTTGGGGGGCAGGGTTCCCCCCGGGCCGGAATTCCCCTGCAGCGGAAATCGGGCCGCGGAAGCGGGGGGTTCCCCACCCCCCGGCCCGATTTGGCAACCCTAGCTGAGCATGGGCATCTTTGCATATATGCCCATAGAGTTATGACAAAGCTAAATGTGACTCTATAAACTGCTTAGGATAGCAACTAACTCACAACAGAATAACACAGGAATAGCTGCATAGTTGTACTTATAAGTGTGCATGCCTTTGATATACCACTCTGCATTTTGTAGAGCAGAGCACGTTCAGAAGGCTGGAACTTTCAGTTCTTTCAATTCAGTTGCATTCTCCCTGTGGTGCAAAGTCCCAGAACACCCCCCAAATCCCCCCACTGGAGGAGCAAGGGGACCTGGCAACCCTACATAACATGCACTCCTGCACACTGACTTACTATCACACAAAATATGCAACTAGCATTGGCAATTCTGGATTAGGAAACAACCAGAGATTTAAAGGGGGGAGCCTAGAGAGGGTATGATTTGGGGATGGGAGGGACCTCAGTAAAGTGTAATGCCATTGACTCAACCCTCCAGAGCAGCCATTTTCTGCAGGTGAACTGAGCTCTGCAGTCTGGAAATCAATTGTACTTCTGAAAAAAACACCAACCCCTACCTGGAATTTAGCAGCCCTAGATATAACGGTAGCTACTATAAACTAGAGTTTCCAGGCATGACCTGGCAACTGGCAGGAGATAGAGGGAGGGTGGTACCTACCATGGGGGGAGACACAATCAATGTCCCTGCACAATGATGTCACTTCTGGTGTGACCTGGAAGGACCAGGGTCATTTCCTGCAGGAGCGCACAGGAGCGGAGCTCCGGCAGTAAAGAGCCCAGGGGGCGGGCATATGCAACAAGCCCCACCCCCTGCTCCCAGCAGCCCTCAGTCAGAGCAAGAAGCAGCCAGGTAAGTTGCAGAGCCCCCCCCCCCACCCAAAACAGTCCAGTGGCACCTTCAAGACCAAGTTTTATTCAGGTACAAGTTCTCCCTCCTCTGCGAGGACAGATCTGCACATTCCCACCCACCCCAATAGCTGGCAATACAAAACAGTCCAGTGGAGCCTGAGCGATGGGTGTTGCCTTCTGACACACTTCCAGTGATGTCAGGGGGTGTGGCATATGCAAATAAGTTATGTTAATGAGTTATGCTAATGAGATAATGCACCTCTTTTTCTACAAAATGACCCCTGGGAAGGACTATCATTGCCCTGGGGTGAAATTCTATCATTTGCTCCAAAGCTCTATAGAAACCATAGAATTTTGGGGCTGAGTGTTATGCCAGTGCTTCCAGGTCATGTCGAAGGTGACATCATTGCACGGGGATGACATTGCTCCCCCTTTAGGCCAGTCTGCTTCCACCCATTGACCAGTTGAGTGTCAGCAGGCACCAGCCAAAACTGCTGGCAGCTTGCCCGCCATAAGTGGGCACCTGGCAAGCCCAACTATCACTTTGAGATTCTTAAGCATAAATTCTGAGCCACTCCTTATTCTAGAGATCCTCTGTATGTTGACCTGAAAGTGACAGTATCAATATGCCACTGTGGAGACTGTCCCTGATAACTGAAAGCAGCTGGAGTGTATATATTTCAGCAATAAAACAACTGATTTTAAAAGCAGGAAGAGGTAGAATATAAAGCATTCTGTGTAAGGCTTTCAAGTTAAACAAAATGCAATCTAAAGTTGGGGGCTCAGAAAGAGATAGAAATTATACAAAACTCCGAGCCATGTAAACCAAACAGCTGAGCCACAGGGAACTCCCCACGGCTCAGCTGTTTTTCATATGAAGCAGAAAGCAGAGGTTTAAATGGCTCAGAGCCATTTAAACCCTTGGTTTTCTGCTCTTCATGAACCTCCATGAACTGCATCAAAGTTTGTGGAAGCTTGCGGCTGCTCTTCAGTTCTCGCCAACCATGAATGAGAGAAAATTCATTACAAACTTTAGTTCATGAGCTGGTTCGTGCCTATCCCAATCAGGAAATAACTCCTCCTCCCAACACTGTTTCCATGTGGGAAAATATCTTTGGGGGAAGGCAGGAGTCCTCTCTGCAGCAGCATTCTGAACCCATTTGAGCTCTCTCTCTTTTTTAAAGAAGCCATTCCCTGCAGCTGCTGCATGGCTGTGGAGAACCCAAGTTGAGTCCAGGGAACCTGGACCCAACTCTCTAAACACCTGAACATGTAGTTGGTCCTATCTCCTATGACTTCTTTTATCTTTTTGTTTTATTGTCTACCTGTTCTTGGGTGATTGTAATAACCATATATTGTATAGATGACAAGACTGAGATTTTTTAAGTCTGTAGTTACGCTTATGTCTATCAAATTCTTCAGGAATGATTAGTTTTTAAATGATGTGCTACCATTCAGGGAGCACAAACACATACCTATAAGATAATAGGGCTAGCCTGATCTTGTCAGATCTCAGAAGCTAAGCAGGGTCAGCCGTGGTCAGTATTTGGATGGGAGACCATCAAGGAAGTCCAGGGTCCCCATGTGGAGGCAGGTAATGGCAAACAACCTCTTAATCCCTTTTGACTTAAAAACCCTGCGGGGTTGCCATAAGTCGGCTGTGATTTGATGTAAAAAAAAAGATAATGAAATCTCTAGATAAAAAGAACAGAAACATAAAATTTCAAGAAGCATGTAATAGGCAGGAATAACCATGCTAGACAAAGCTACATAGAATGAAATATAACAAGGGCTGACATGAAGAGTGACAGTCCCCTTATTTTCTTGGGAGATCCTCTTGCCTTTCCTTCGGCACCTGACATTTTCAACAGAAGGAATGCCCCCATCTCTCTTTCCCACACACCAAAGAATTGTGGGAAGGTTCATTGGGTCAGGATGCCGCCAAACAGTCTTGTGATATGATCCTTTGCCACATGCTCTCATCTGGGCAGTGCGTTGGCAGGTTCCAGAAGCAAATTCCTTAGTCACCCTTCACGTCAGCATTGAGATTTATTATCTACATTGCTCTTAGGCAAATTATGCCTACAGCTTAATTTATGGTGTTTTGAAATGTTGTTGACTTATCGAACAATTGCTTGCTTGCACCCAACTGCTGTGTACCTTTGGTCACAAGGACTGTGTGTCTGATGTGTGTTTTTAAAGGGGGGTAATTAACAGGGCGTTGGAAGGGCAGGTCACACTCTGGCCCTATTTATTGTGTGTGATCCTTGTACATCTGGGATCTCCCCCGCCCCCCGCCCTTTCTCCTTTTAGCTTGATATCTAAGAAAAGCGATAAGTTCACAGTTAATAAAGATAAGGTTGGAAAACTCCCTTCATGAACCATAAACGGCCTACAGACTGTAATTCTATTGTTAACAGCAGGATACACCAACGCAACCAGAAGTTGTTCATGCATTATCTGAAAAAAATGTAAAGAGGTTATCAATGGATGGCCCCAAAGAAGTGGTTGTTGTTTTTTTAAAAAAATTATAACCCACCATTGCTACTTTCAGGGTGACGTGTCATTAGTTACAAAAGGCATTCATATCCGCTGAAAGCAATCACAATATGAAATAGATGCATATCCTACAAAAATAAAGAAGAAGCTTTCTGTACATCCTCCAGTAGACCGATCCACATGGTAGATCCACAGTTTTAAGAAGGCAGGGTGTAGTATGAATGGGAATATAAATATTTTTTTATATAGGTTTTTTGCTTCTTGATTGTTCATATTCATATTTTTCCTGGTTTTATGGATTTCTCTTTTAAGTAATAATTTATTAGGATGTTAGAAAGGCCTGTTATATAGAAGGCTTTCCTCTTGTAGGTCTGATATTGTTAGCAGACAACATAATAGTTACAAAGTTCATGATTCTGTAGTTCTTAAGGGCAAAACCTTGCAATGTCTGGGTCAGAGAAGATTTTAGTCTCGTATCAGTAAAAATAGTTTTGTTTGGGATATGAAGAATCCTTGCCCATTATCATTTAGGTTAGGTTAAGTAAACACTTAGGTTTTATGTAGATTTGACATAGATATATGTTTCTTTACATCTGACAAATCAGAGGCTTATTATTCAAATGACCATTGTCTTTTATAACCAATTATGGTTTTTGAATATTGTTTTCTTGATGATGTCCATGTATAAAATATCATGTATTTCCTGAATATGCTCAGAATATGTTCAAGAAGAAGAAGAAGATGAAGAAGAAAAAGAAGAAAGTTGTCAATTGTTGATGAGTTATTTGGTCCAATGGTTTTTCCTGTTAATTGAAGCATATCTCCTGAATATGCTGAGAAGAAAGTAGTCAATTTTGGATGGACTATTTGGTCCAATTGTTTTTCTGTTAAATGAAATAAAACATAGATCTTCCTCCTCATTTGACTTCATTTTTTTCATAGAATCTAATATATACAACAGGGGCAACCCTAGGTGTGTTTACTCAGAATTAAGACACTTATTCCCTATTACACATACTTAGGATTGCATTGTAGTCACAAGCCCTAACTGTTTTCATACAGTTGGACAGTGTGTTTCTGGTATGTTGGTCTCAGGTTATGAAGGACTTTATAAGTAAGAACCGGCATCTATCTTACTGGTAACCAATGTAACTGTTTACGAATTGGTAATCGATGTAATTGTTTTGGAACTGGTCCATGTTGCCGGCAGGTGGACCAGTCAAACCATGTGAATAATTTTCAAGGGGGGTCCTGCACGGCCGGTCAGCATGAGTCAGGAGGACAGCCGGTTTGGATACGGTTGCCAAGTCCATCTTCCACCCCCCAGCGGAGGACTTTGGGGGGCGTTCCTGGAGGGGGTGGGGCATCCCCGACATGATGACATCACGTTGGGGATGTCCACCCCCCCCGCCCGTGCGCCAGATCTCAAGAAACGGCAGTTCCCTGCACTTAAAGGGGCCGGCGTTTCCCTTTTAAATACAGGAGCCGGCGTTTCCCCTTTAAGAGCAGCCACGTTTCCCTTTTAAGAGCACGAAGCTGGCATTTCCCTGCAAGTTTGCGGAGCTCAGGCTTGGGAGGAAACACGGGTTCCACACACTTAAAGGGAGAGAGATGAGTGGCTGTGGGTGTTGGGGGTGGGGGTGGGGCTTCCCCCGCCGGCCATCTGGCCGGCGGCAGGTAGAACCCCCCCAAAAACGGGGGACCCCTGGCAAACCGGGGGGGTTGGCAACCCTAGGTTTGGATGAGGCTAGAAGACAGGACAATCTAGGAGCCAAAGGCAGATCAACAAAGGCACTCTTGGCAACAACGCCAACTTGTTCTCCCAGTAGTCGGCAAGCCTGTAGCCAGGAATTTGGGGGCATTTCAATTTCTCAGGGGGCACTGAGGCACTGGCTAATTTGATTAAAAGTAATTTTAATTACTGGCTTCTCGGCACTCTCGAGTGTGGCAGCAGCGCCTTCCACCTGGCTGTCATCTCTGCCTGCCTTGAGCTTTGGCATCTTGTGCCTCCTCTCTGGTGCTCCCCTCCACCCACCCCAGCTGCTGGCCTGCCCGCTTGCCTTTCCCCAATGCAGAAAAGATGCTCTGGAGGTTGGTACCAGGATGAGTGGGAGGGCAGGGGTGGGAGTGTGAGTGGGGAGAGAAAGCATTAGAAAGGGGGAAGGCAAGGCGAATCAGCAGCCCCAGCAGCACAGGGGGAGTTTGTGGCGGACACCACATCTTGCCAGAGAGTCGAGGAGCTGGGCTGGGCTAAAAGGAGTCGGAGAGCTGGGCTGAAAGGAATTTTTTGGTGGGCTTGATAGGAAGTTGGGGGTCCAGGTCCCTGAAATGCCCCACTGTAGCCACGGGCCTGGTAGTCAGACTGGATCCAAAAGCACCCCTGAGCTTTTCACCTGAGCAGGGAAATCCTAATGAAATTTGGAAAGGCAAAATCCAAGGAGACGTTCAGACAAATTTTGTAAGCCTTGCCATTTTTGACTCCACAGCTTAGAGGGAACATTGAGCGACTGCAAGGAGGCTGCATAGTAACTTTAAAGGCTCCTAATGAAATCCCCCCTTGCCAGAATGCAGAATGAAATTTTTGTCAGAATGTTAGCGCTAGGGATGCCAGCCTCCAGGTGGGACCTGGGAATCCCTCAGAATGACAGCTCCTCTTCAGACTATAGAGATCAGTTCCCCTGGAGAAAATGAACGCTTTGGAGGGTGGACTGTGTGGCATTGTGCCCCACTGAGGTTCCTGTCCTCCCCAGGCTCCATCCCCAAATCCCCGGGAGCTTTCCAGTCTTGATCTGGCTACCCTACCCCTCCATCCCCCACCAATGGCCATGGGGAAACAAACAACCCTATATTAGACACATATGGAAATTCTCTAGTTAGCTGGGCCTTTAGCACTAGTGTTCAAACAAACCGACTAGTTCCTGTGTGATTTTTAACACTGTTTTGCCTGTGTTCCTGGGCAGCCTGTAGTTCTGTAAGCAGCTTATGTTAGATGCAGAAGAACATTTATCACATCCAGGTTATATAAGCACAGCTGAAGGCTTGAACTGTAGCAACACTGTACAGGTTTACATCCATGCCCATAAAAACCACAGTCACTAGGGACCTCATCAACACTAAAGCTCACAAGAGTAGCTAATGAGGATTTTAATTTAGGCTTTAAATACCCCCGGTGCTGGAGAGGTCTTGACGGCATCGAGTCAAGAATTCCCAGAGTTCTGGCGGCCATCCCCATAAATGTCACCATGGTCTATTTACTTATTTAGTTGCACTGCTAATGACTCAAACACCCCCTCCCCTCCCCAATATCCCTTCTGCAGTGTGATTCCTAACCTTTGATTTGAGCACAGCATGCCGTTGTGGAAGTGATTTCCTTTGCTGGATTAAAGGTACCACTGTGACACAGAGGAAAAAAACCCGTGGGGACTCCAAGGGGAGGGGATTCTATGATTCTTCTTAGCCTTCCTACGGTTCCTGTAGAAGTAGAAATGGCCAAGCTTCCCTTCTCATCTTGAATCTCATTGGCTCACTCTTCTGAAACTTTCCCAGAGGCTACTCAGAGAAAGTTTGGATTCTTTGCTGGTTCATACTGTTGGGCAATGTGCACCTATATTATTTTGTAGAGGCGAACCAATGTTGCCTTGCATAAGCATACCTTTGGAACTCTGGTCCTGTTGGTATACTCAGGGTCATTTCCTGCAGGAGCGCACAGGAGCGGAGCTCCGGCAGAAAAGAGCCCAGGGGGCGGGAACATGCAACAAGCCCCACCTCCTGCTCCCAGCAGCCCTCAGCCAGAGCAAGAAGCAGCCAGGTAGGTTGCAGAGCTCCCCCCGTCCCCCCGGTCCAAAACAGTCCAGTGGCACCTTGAAGACCATGTACAAGCTCTCCCTCCTCTGCGAGGATAGATCTGCAGCCCCCCCCCCCCAATAGCTGGCAATCCAAACCAGTCCAGCGGAGCCTGAGCGGTGAGTGTTGCCTTCTGACACACTTCCGGTGATGTCAGGGGGCGTGGCATATGCAAATAAGTTATTATAATGAGTTATGCTAATGAGCTCCTACACCTCTTTTTCTACGAAATGACCCCTGGGTATACTAACCCAGCATGACAGAGGTACAGTTTCTTCTGGAACTTCTATTTGCCCCATGGAAAAACATTTTGTAATCTGTCAACAGAATCAGTGATTGAGCAGAACAAAGTTAGAGTCCAGTGGCGCCTTTAAGACCAACCAAGTTTTATTCAAGGTATAAGCTTTCATGTGCATGCAGACTTCTTCAAATACCTGTATCTGAAGTATCTGAGGAAGTGTGCATGCACACAAAAGCTTATGCCTTGAATAAAACTTGGTTGGTCTTAAAGGCGCCACTGGACTCTAACTTTGTTCTGCTGCTTCAGACCAGCATGGCTACTCACCTGAAACTAATTGAGCAGCAAAAACAATGAAGAGCTGCTCCCTGAAGGTACAGCTGTATGTTTCTATCTTTTTAAAAAGAAAAATGCAGGGTTGCTTTAGAATGGGAATGCAGGAGCCTAACCCCAAGGGTTATAAAATCAAAAAGCACTGTATACAGTGAAAGAATGGGGTTTAGCAGTGAACTACTTGTAGATACACACTTCCAAGTAGATGGCTTTAAGTTTCTTCTTTGCTGAATGCAGGCTGCAGACTCACAAACTTGTTAATCATTTGGAGAACTCTGGGGAGGGGCTGTGGCTCAGTGGTAGGACATCTGCTTTACATGCAGAAGACCCCAGGTTCAATCCCTGACATTCCCGGTTTATACCATTTGGTAGTAGATAGTGTGAAGGACCTCAGCCCCAGACCTTGGAAAGCTGCTGCCAGCCAGTTGACAATACTACCTTGGTAGGCTGTCTCAGATGTTCTCATAGGAGGGGTCATTTGACACTCAATTGACCAAACATGAAAAGGTGATCAGATCTGAATGTGGAGTCAACTAGTGACCATTACAAACTTTAGTGGCATCACAACTAAAAAGCAACACGTAGACTAGAGGTGTCGAACTCATTTGTTATGAGGACCGGATCTGACATAAATGTCTCTTTGTCAGGCCGGGCCATGTGCGTCATAAAACGTAATGCCAGGTACCAGAGATATAAACTTTATATTGGACAGCAACTGGTATCTCCAAATTGGTGTGTCCTCACTGCAAGGCCCCATGGGCTGGGAGGGGGTGCAGAGGAAAACTCGCATGGGTGGACTGGAGAGCCAGCAGTGCAGCACTGGGCAGATGCTCTCATGCCCCAACAGAGGATTGTCTGCACCCCCCCCATGTGCAAACGCTGATCCCTAAGGCCATCTGGAACAGCATCCCTGGAGATGCAGGCCGAGTAGAGAGGTATGAATGCAGCTGCAGTGGCTCCCAATTTACCATTCTCTGAAGTGAAGGGATTCTGCTTGACTGCTGCACATGAGGTTGTCCCGCCATGCTGAAGCCACAATTGGATTGGCTCCGCCCCACCACCCCTGAGCAGCCTGTCACTGTGTGACAGAGTGTTGGACTGGATGGGCCATTGGTCGGATCCAACATTGGCTTCTCTTATGTTCCCTCCCTTGCACCAGTTGCTCACGGGGCCTTATGTTTGACATCCCTGAGTAGACATCGGTTACAAATGACACAAGACTAGTTTTGCTCCTTGCTGATGCAGTTGAGGTAGTGCCAGTATATTAAAATCAGCATGGAAAAATGAAGACGGAGCTTACTCACACTTAACAACAATTCAAATATATTCTTGTAGCAATTAGGAGCTAGAAAACATGCTACCTTTTTTGTCCCTCAATCCTAACTGAATCCTCAAACACGTAGACTTCACCCTCCCTCCTAGCTGGTGCCCTGCCAAGATCTATCAATGGAAGATTTACTACCTTGGTAGGAGGATTTTCCAGCATTCCTCCAGTACTGCTCTCATTTGTTATTTTATTTAGACAAATATAAAGTTACATTGCAAGTCAAACAGGGGAAGACATAAGGAAACACTGAACATCATTACTTGCAAATAAAGTAATAAATAAGTAAATAAAGCTGGGATTCATAGTACATTTTAAGGCAGTGTGATAATCTAAATCAGGGAGACCCCTTCTGACATACGGTTTTCTTTTGGCATTGTTTTGTTCCAGAAATATATGAATGAAGACCACTGTCTACTAAATTGTTCAAGACAGCCTATTTTCTATGCCTTGCCCACAATTGCATGTAGAAAGTCAGTTGGCTCATTAACGCTGTATTCCAAATCCTCTTTTTACCAAGCACCCATTGTGGGTAGTTTTGGTTCCAGTATCTCATAATTAATATTTTTGCAGAAATCAGCAGATGAGTTCTTTCTCATGCTCTTTCTTAAAATGCTGTTTTGATATATACTATGTCAGAGTATAAGGAAGCAAATAGCCAACAATTCAATTCAAAATTGATTAGGTGTCCCCAAAAGGTCTCCCAATAGTTCTACAGCTTCTCACAGTGCCACCAAAGTCTGTTACAGTGCTATCCTTCTAAGTCCATTTGTATAGGATCATGTAACTCTACTTAGAATCTCTACTTAGAAGCTTTTCCCTTAACACTTGCACACTTAATCCTTTACCCTACAAATACTGGTTTGGATCCAACCAGCTTTTCCACTGGTCCTACAGGACTGTCTCTCCCCATGTGCCCCAGAGAGCCTTGCACTCCGCAGATCAACACCTCCTTGTTATCCCTGGCCGGAGGGATGTCCACTTAGCCTCAACCAGGGCCAGAGCTTTCTCTGCCCTGGCCTGCTGGAACATGCTCCCACCTGAGATCAGTGCCCTATGGGACCTGTCACAGTTCCGTAGGGCCTGTAAGACAGAGCTCTTCTGCCACGCCTTTGGTTGAGGCGGTGGGCAATCAATCATCTCGGCCTCCTTTGTCCATGGTACCCACTCAGTGCCTTCCAGCTATTTGCTTGTTACCTACAAGGCACTGTTGTAAACCTTACCATCATCTATTTAACATGCTACAGGAGGCATTGGTCTGTTTAAGTGCCTTCTTTTAGTGCCTTCTTATTTTGACTGTTTAATCATTTTTATATTATCTAGAGATCCCAGCCCTCCCGGTACAGGAGGGGTTTTCCCCCAATTTGGAGCGGGTTTCCCCACTGCCACCCAGTTGGCTAGCAGGGGGAAATCCTGCCACCAAATTACATTTTTGGGCTACTTTCAGTAAAACTGGAAGTACCACCCCCAGTGTGATGACATCACTCAGGAGTGACATCATCATGCTGGAAATGATGCACAGGGGACGCTCTGGTATTTGGGCAAACTCTATAGTTTCGAGGGTGAAAAACCATAGCCTTTCACCCAAATACCATGTGATTATATTTCCACCATGATTATATTACACTAGGAGTAAGGCCCGTTGTGGGAAGAAATACAACAAGCTCTAGAAAGAGGGTCCAGGTGAGTGTCCCAGCTGTGGCTTGTAGGGCAGCAGAGGGAAGGGAGAAATAGAGGGAGGCAAGGCATGTTTAGAAGGCAGGTGCTGGACATAAACTTTATTTATTAAGGAAAAGCAGAAATCAGAATGTGGAGGCATTTGGACGGTTGCAGTGCATAGGAGTCTGGTTTCTATTGGCTGAAGATGTTGTGCCAGTTATGGTTCCTACATGTATCATTGGTGTAAAGTGTCAGCATATGCCTTTCTGTGGTCCATTTTAATTCAGGATTGGTTTTTTGTTTTTTGAACCTGTTTGAATTAGCTGCTATTCATTCCCACATGGAAACACCAAACCCTGTTGCCTCACGAAATGTTAGAAAACCTTGTAAATCCAGGCTCACATTCGAAATGCTTCATTTCCTTCTGCTTAGGTAAAACACAGGGCTGTCTCATTTTGTTGCCCCAAGTGGGTAGTATGGGAAGGGAGCCGCATGGTAACAGGTATGCTTCCATCCACCCCTGACTTATGTTGATTTGAGGCTATGCAGTGGCAGTTAAAGTAGAAGAGCACCTCCTCCTATGCCATTTTCTCCAGAAGAACTGATTTTGGAGATCTCCAGGTGCCACCTGGAGGTTGGCAATACTAAGGGAAAGGCCAGGTTAGTTGAAGGATTTCAGTGAAGTTTGATGCCATAGAGCTCACCCTCCAGAGCAACCATTTTCTACATGGGGACTGATCTCTGGAGATCAATTGTAATTCAGAGAAGTGTCCAGGCCTTCCCTTTTCCCCACAACCCCTTTCAATTCCAAAGCTGCTTCCTGGTTAACCCTTTAACTGATTAATGGTTTAACTGACTTACTGCTAATGCCCAATGGCCTCAGAGAGATGTCCAGGCCTTCCCTTTCCCCCAACCCCTTTCAATTCCAAAGCTGCTTCCCATTTAACACTTTAACTGATTAACAATGTAACTGACTCCCTACTAATGCCCCACGGCCTCTTAACCAAAGCTGCTTGGGAGTTGTAGTTCTAATTTCCTTTGCTATAGTTGCGGTAAGGCCAGCTGAGAACTACAACTCCCAAGGTGCAACATGTCAAAAGTGGGGGTGTAAGAATGGAAGAGCCGGCGGGACAAGCCAATAGGACACCAATGCAGCTTCCCCAGTGGGGCATACTTCTGGCACAGCTGTTCTTGAAAAAGATCAGTTTCTGTCAGAGCTCTCTCAGCCCCACCTATCTCACAAGGTGTCTGTTGTGGGGAGGGGAAGGGGAAGGAGTTTGTAAACTGCTCTGAGATTTCCTTGGGTAGTGATATATATATATATATATATATACACACACACATAGTATTATCAGTTTTATTGCTACTTATATGTGATTTATATGTTTTATCTATATGTTGTGAGCTGCCCTGAGCCCACTTGTGGGGTATAGCAGGATATAAGATGAATGAATGAATGAATAAAACTAGAGGTGGGAACCCTTTCTGACTATTCAAAATGGCTATACTGGGATCATGGGATCTGCATGTGCAAAGGCCATATAGGATGAGAGCTGTAGTTACAATAATAGTTGGGGAAGATTGAGCAAAAAACCCTGGTTGTGTTCAACCCATTTCCCTTAATTAACATGAAGTAACATACATAGGGGTGTCAAGTACCTACGTACCTATGAACCGGCGGGGGACACATGCTTCCCCGCCGGAAGATTCTTGTTTGTAACACAGGCACTGCACTATTCCATCGCCCAGACGTGATGTAGGCATGTAGCTGGGTGACGCTCTGGTAATGGAGCTGGAAACTCGATGGTACCATTGAGTTTCCAGCCCCATTGCTAGAGCGTCGCCTGGCTATGTGCCTATGTCACGTCTGGGCGCCGGAATAGTGCAGCGCCTCTTTTCCCCACGGGAATGGTCCTGCGAAGAACTACATATCCCTCGCCGAATCAAGGTAAGTACTTGGGAGCCCTGACCATACAGGATACAGAAAAATATTTCTTGTACTCCCAAGACCACAAGAAATCCATATGGTTATTTACATATTCAGTTCCATATTCAGTATAGCAAAAGTCATTTTGATAGACACCCACATGGGGCTGGATCCAGGCAGCTTGTTTGTTGGCAAAAAAGGGAGGAGGGTGTCCCCTTTGTCCACAGAAAGGCTATACTGGTGATCATGGAAGATGCATGGACCAAAGCCATGTGGAACAGAGGCTGGAATAAAGAAGGGAATTAGGTGAGGTTGAGTGAGAAATTTGGCTGGATCCAAGCCACAGTATGTTGTAGTTAGAAGATTCATAATCCTAGAAGGATTATGCTTTATCTAGTTATCAAATTGTCAAGTTGCCCAACCGTATCATGTTCTTAGCTGAAGACAAACACTGTTATTGTGGAGACTTCTGGGAATAATTTAGCCTTACGTCTATCTCTATAGTGACTTTCTCAAATAAAGTTCCAGTCCACCTTACCAAATACTTTTCCAGCATCAACAAAATGAGAAATATTTGGAGGGTTTCTGTATGCTTGCCAAATGTATATAGTTGAAGATCTTCCCAATATTTTATGTCAATTGTGAAACTGCATCTGGACATCATTTATATCACTCAATAAGACGTCATCTAGTCTGTTTACCGATTTAGCAGCCATAATTTTATAATCAGTGTTTAAGAAAGACAGAGGCTGATAAGATTCTGGCACTTCTGAGTTTATGAATCAATGTTATATTGGCCCCCATCTAACCTTTTGGAATACCCCCTGAGGAGATTACAAGGGAATATAGCTTGCAAATTCACTACTAGATGTGCCAGGGACTTTCTGGGTTTCTCACCAAACTCAAAACCTATTAAGTTTTGAAAACAGCATGTATTTTGCAACAGAATTAGCATCTATACATTTCAATCTACTGCAGAGTCTAAGCTTTTGCCAAGTCTACACCTCTCCAAAGGCCACCTACCTTCTTGTATCCCAGACCTTCTTCAGAAGAGAGCTATAAGATGTAAAAAGAGTCAACCAAAAGTTTCCCAGTTATAAAACCAGTTTCTGAGATTCTATTAATGCAGAAAAAAGTATTCCCACTGATGCCTGAATGTATCCTTAATTTCCTATTTATACAACAGCAATAATAATAATTTATACAACAGCTACTTCCGCGTCTGGAGGTAAGCTGTAATTCCAGGGGATCCGCAGGTCCCACCTGGAGGCTGGCATCCCTAGGTTGCTATAAGTCAGCTCTGACTTGATGGCTAAATAAATGGTATTACTTGGATTTTTTTAAAAAATGTCCTTCTTCCCCATCCATCTCAAGATGCTGTCACACCTCACCATGAGATCTCCCTGCTGACTTCCTCACTAATGCCTTTTCTATTCCATCAGTTTGTTTGCTGGATTTGCCCCAAATGGAAACATCATAAGCGTTTACATTTACCAGCTGGCTGGTTTTTAAAATTGTTTAAAAACAAAAAACAAAACCCAAAGCCCTAAACCCCTGAAATACCTTGTAGCGTCATCAGAAGAGCTGTAAGTTAAAACTTGCAACTCGAGATCTATGCAAGGGATCCCTTCAGCAGCCTTTTCGTGCTGCTATTGGAATGTTTTCATCAGAGCCAAACCCACAGAAGCTTAATTGGCAGCAGGAACTCATGATGCACAGCTTTTATGTCCCAGGTGCTTTGTGATGCAGAAAGATGGGAAGATACTGGACGGAACTTTAATCTTTCCCCTCTTTTTTCTCTGCCTCTCCATTTAACCTCATCCCAACAAGCTGAAGGGCTTTCCAAGAAGCAGTTAGGAATGAGCTACATAGCCAGAATTCTCAGTAGCCAATCAGATCCTTCCCTATTCAGCCTGAAACTATCCATTCAGAAATATTTTACGGTACAGCCTTTCTGGGATTTTGCCAATTCATAATATTGCTTCATAAAATAGAGGTGGTTGGAGGTCGATGGAAATCTCCTTCATGCCTATGAATGTGAGTGGGAGACCTTCAAGGAATACCAGGGCTAGGACACAGGGGCACATAATATCAAACTACCTCTCTGAAAAGATCCTTGCCCCACTAGGGGTTGCCAGCAAGTTAGAAACACTTCAGTAATTATAACGTTTTGTGTTAGTCAACAGGAAGTCACATGTTTATTGTACCCAATATGTTTACTAAGCAGAAAAGCCCAGGAATCTTGTGGGAGGTCTTATTAGAATGACCTGAACTTTAGCCCTGTGATTGGAAATCAACGTATTGGCTATTTAGCATGTTGGGGTCCCTTTTTACTGCCTTTGTCCTGGTTGGAGAAGAAGAGAAGCCATTCCTGTTCCTGTAGCATCTTTTTAGCAGTAAAGATGTTGGGATCTAGTGCTTTGTTATTTTGCATCCTGTTTACCTTTCCCCCATGTTAGTTTTCTAGTAAACTTTTATATTTTTGCAAACATACACATGGACTCAGTCTCTCACTCATTGCTCTGCTGAATTTAATCTCGGCTTAACTATATTTTTACCAAGAAATACCCTACAAAATGCCTCAGATGTCAGTCACAGAACAGTTTTCTTCCCCTTTTGCCAAATTCAGATTTGTGGTCCTCTGCCTCTATGTTGAAATGCATTTGTCTTTAAATTGGATGATAGCTGCTTTGATTCAGTTCAGAGGAAAGTGGTCTATAAAGGTTTTAAGTAAAGAAATGCAGTATTTGTTTGTACCCCCACACTTGAAAGCTCTGACTATCACCCTGCAACAGTGAGTTCCAACAATCCCCCAAATGTTCTTTATCAGTCAGAACTGGAATCCATAGTCAAGCTGCAGATTTGTTCAGGCCTTGGGGCACAGGAAGTCCACGAGTGCCCTTCTGTTTCTGCTTCCTTCTCTGCTTGGTTATGGCCACCTCCCTCCAATTGTGACTATAACCTCACACCCCACCCCTTTGATGAAAAGAGTAGGGTGCGGTTTCCCCACATTCTTTTTACCCTCATTGTCAGTACCTAGGATTGCAAACCTCCAGGTGGTGGCTGAAGATCTCCTGCTGTCACAACTGGTCTCACCTGGAGAAAATAGCTGCATTGGAAGGTGGACTCTATGGCAATATACCTTATTGAAGTCCCTCCCCTCCCCAAACCCCACCCTCCTCAGGCTCCACCCCTAAAATCTCCAGGTATTTCCCAACCTGGAACTGGCAACTCTTTCAATAGTTGTTCTAAAAAGTCAGTGTGGTGGACTGGTGAGAGTGTCAGACTAGCATCTGGGAGGGTTGCCAGCTCTAGGTTGGGAAATTCCTGGAGGCTTGGGGGGTGGAATTTGGGGAGGGGAGCAGGCTTGCCAGTCCCCAGGTCAGGGCGGGGGTTCCCCTGGTTTTCACGGCTTCTCCCCGCCCCCAAACAACCACATCCCTGTGTGACTTCCCCAATGTGCAGTCACACCGAGGACATCATGTGGGGACTCTCTGGTTTAAGGGCAAAACTCTATGGTTTTATGCCATTTTTACCATCGAGTTTTGCCCTTAAACCAGAGTATCCCTGCACGATCTTCCTGGTGTGATGACATCACTTCCAGGTGAGGTCATCACATTGGGGACGTCCCAGAATGCCCCCCCAAATCCCCCCCTCGGAGCAATGGGGGGACCTGGCAACCTTAGATGGGAGGGATCTTAGCAGGGTATAATACTACAGAGCCCATCCTCTGTAACTGGCATTTTCTCCAGGGGAGATGATCTCTGAAGTCTGGAGAGGAGTTGTAACTCCTGGAGATTTCCCTGCTCCACGTAGAAGTTGTCAACCCTAGTCCTGTTTGATGCTCTGGACTTGGTATGGCCAGGGAACCATGAAAAAGTAGCTGAGTGCTCAAGGCTTTAATGCAGCAGAGCTGGGCCTAGGTATGGTAACAGACTTACAGAGTTACACGGAGTTAGCAATCTGTTCTAAAACTAATAAGCAACTTTTATTAAAAATACATGCTCAAGAGTGCAGGTAAGAGATAGATTCTAACTAACTAGGTAGTGTTGGATGCTGGATGTATGTCCAGCCTCCATGGTGCAAGATGGAGATCATGCACCTTCTTTGTGTGCATGTGTGAGAGAAGAGAGAGGGAGAGAGCGAAAGCAGAGGAAATTGCCCCTAAGAGTAGCATTCTACTTCAAAGGAAAGGCTCAGATAGCAGGAAGGAAAGGATGCTCTGTGTGTCCTGACCTCTCTGTCTGTCTAAACTCTTTGGTGCCATCTCTCAAGTCTGAGACAGGAGACAGCACAAAGTCCTCCACTTTGTCCCCCACCCTGCCAGGAAAGCTTGCTGTCTGCCTAACCTACCTCACAGGACTGTTGTGATGATAAAACGGGGGAGAGGAGAAGGCTGTAGCCCGCTTTGAGTCCCCACTGGGGAGAAAGGTGGGGGATAAATGAAGTGAATGAAACAAGTAAATAAAACAGAGCAAGAGGCATTGCAGTGTTGAAGGGCCCCTCGAGGCAGTTTGGCAGGGGTGACTGGACATGGCAGCAGTGTGTGAGGCTCTTGAACCGCGTTTCCTCCAGAGCCACTAGCGAGTGCTCCTACCGGAAACAAGGGATCACTGCCATTGGAGGCCAGGGCTGGGCGGTGGGCCTACAGCAAAAGAGGTCAGCTGCTCTGCTCCAGGGAAGAACCCCCAAGCCTTGAACCAGCCTTGACACACTGATGCAAGCGATGGGAGAAAGGAGAGTGGCTTCCTGCACGCAGCCTGGCCTTTATTGCCGAGCCTGTCCTTATCAGGTGAGCAATAAGGAGGAGTGCGAAGGGAGATAGGTGATGGGATGGGCCCCTGGAACTCTGTGGCAACGGGCAAGTTATTACAGGTTGGCTGGCGCCACCAGGTCTGTAGCAGCCTCTTTTAATGGCACTGCCAGAGCAGAGGTAGGCAGGCACCGGATGGCGACTAGGAAAACGCCGGGCGATTGTCAGCTGGCCCTGCATCTGCACGCAGAGACAAGTAAACAGCGACTTTAAGTAAGCACACTCCACTCCAGAGCTGGCTGTCGCCTGTTCTTTCTTTACAGCAAGGAGACACGCCTCCGCCTCTTAAGGTTTACTGTTCACCGGCTCCATTCATTCTCTCCCGGGACAGGACTGGAGTGACCATGGCACTAGGAAGCTTTGTTCCCAGGGTGTGTTTTCCTCTGGGCGTGAAGGGCCAGGCATGCTTGGTCAGACCAGGTTGTCTTTCTGTGCTGCAAAAGGAGCATCTTTTAAATCCAAAGGGAAGAGAGGCAAAGCCTTGTCTTGGAGGACTGCCTTCTCTTTTACGGCTTCACCTTTTCACTCCCACAGCTCCACGGAGTTGGGATAAATCATGAGTGGATGTTTCGTATATTGCGCGCACACACACACACACAGACAAAATATTTGTCTCCTTGTCAGGTGTTTTCTGCTCCCCCCCCCCTTTTGCTCCTGGTTTTGTAGATTTGTGTGCGTTCTGGAGAGCTAGTTGCATGTTTTTAAGCACAATGTACAAACTGGTCTGAATAGCCCAGTCTAGTCTGATCTTGTTAGATCTTGGAAGCTAAGCAAGGTTGGCCCAGATATGTACTTGGATGGGAGATCATGAAGGAAGACTGCGGTCACATGGTTGTTTTGATTGGGATTCACTGCTGTTCCCTCTCGCATATAAAATCACTGATCAGACAGGCCAATTCACCTCCCACCCCGAAGCAAGTTCACTCACCCAATGCTCCTGGTTCTCTCCCGAGTTTTCCTACACCCGGAAAAACGAGTACTTTCCAGGTGTTTCCACTGCGATTCTGCACTTTCCCCTATCTGGACTCCCGTCTTGCGATGAGTACGATTTGGTCTCTTTTTTTCTCTGGCAACCACCATTATGTGCATGCGCAGCTATGCACATGATAACCCTTGCGCATGCACAAATGAAATTGTGTCTGACTCATTGCACGATTAAAGAGGGACGTGTAACCAGTTTTCATCCGATTAAAAAAGTTGTGGATAAACCGACAGTGGGAGCAGGTCATGGTAAGAGGTCAGTGTGACCGGCGCAGCCGAAGACTGGGGTTGCTATGCAGAGGAAGGCAATGACGAACCACCTCTGCTCATTTCTTGCCTTGAAACCCCCAAGGCCTGGGGTTGCCATGAGTTGGCTATGACTTGATGGTACACACTATTATTAATATCATAAATAGTTTACACATATAATGCACTCATAATATATCATGCTGATTTGTTGCCTCCAGCTAGGGTTGCCAACCTGCAGGTGGGGCCTGGAGATCTCTTGCTGCTACAACTGATCTCCAGACAATAGACTTCAGTTCCCCTGGAGAAAATGGCTGCTTGGAGGATGGATTCAGTTGCATTGTACCCTGCTGAGGGCCCTCCCCTCCTCAAACCCCACCCTCCCCAGGCTCCACCACCCAAAATCTCCAGGTTTTCCCCAGCCCAGAGGGTTTCCAACCTCCAGGTGGTTGTTGGATATCTCCCGTTATAACTGATCTCCAGGCGACAAAGATCAGTTCACCTGGAGAAAATGGCTGCTATGCAGGGCTTCTTTTGTAGAAAAAGCCCAGCAGGAACTCATTAGCATAATAGGCCACACCCAACAGCAGAGACTCATTAGCATATTAGGCCACACCCGTGACAGCACAGCTTATTAGCATTTTAGGCCACACCCCACATGTTACCAGAAGTGTGGTCATCCAACCACACCCACCTTTTGCTTCTTATTCTGTTTACTTTGTTGTCAAAACCCTTGGCTTTTTTTGTAGCCAGAACTTCTTTGCTTGTTAGGCCACACACCCCTAATGTAGCCAATCCTAATGAGTGTCTGCTTTTAGGTGTGGCCTATTATGCTAACGAGTTCCTGCTGGGTGTGGCCAACTCAGGAGCTAGCCGGAACTCTGTTTCTGTGCGTTCCTGCCCCAAAATAGCCCTGCTGCTATGGAAGGTGAATTCTATGGCATGCATTGGTGCCCATCAAAGTGCCTCCTCTTCCCAACCCCACCCTCCTCAGGCTCCACCCCCAAAATCTCCAGGAATTGGGATTTATATTCAAAACAAGCGTGCCAGAGGCTGCTGGAGATCATGACAACTGGACTGTGTCATTAGATGGGACTCAGATGCACTAAAGCTGTGTACTCTGAAGCCATTGCTGTTGTTTCACCACAAAGCCAAGAGGAAGCATACTTCTTCCTTCAGCTGAGGCCTACTGAATAGCGTCAGAACAAGGTGAAAGCAGAGAGGCTGAGGGCCTATAAAAGGCCAGGTCCACTCTGCTACTGGCAGAAAGGTCTGCTCAGGTTCTTCCATTAGAAATTCTCTCACCTGGAAGCAAAACTCTTGTATCTTAAGGAGCTTTCAAGTCTTGCAAGCCTATTTCAACAGAATTGATATATTTATTTAAAACAATGTCCCCACCTCATAGACTCAAGAGGGATAACAATGCAACACCAGTTTGCACACACATAAACCTAACAGGCGAGTTCACAAGATTTTAAAAATACATAACATAAAAAAACAAACACAATTTTAAAAAGCACAAATTTCAGATTTAAAATGCACAGAATTTAACACACCAGCTAGAGATTATCTGGAGAACTATAAATATCTAGAAACATTTCATGGCAGAGTGGGAATCTGATAGAAATGCGATAGGAGGCAAGGAATCCCCCATGGGTAATTTTCCTTGTGGAAATTATTCTGTTTCCTGGCTGTGTTTTAAAACCAAGGTGGGGATTTGAACCTGGTCTCTCAGATCCTTCCAGCTGTCGAACCACTGCTCCACTATGGTTATATGCTAACCATTACTGTTTGGATCTCAAAATTCTCATTTCAGTTTTGCTTCTTCCTATATGCAGATTGAACCATGATTCCTTATTTTGTTGCCATTTTCTGTGTCCTTACATTCTTCCTGTATAATATATGCACTTTTCAATGTTATTTGTGCATTAATAAAGCAACATTATGCTGTCTTGTACAGAGTACTGTGCATGTACAGAGTGCCACAAATTTCTGTTCCTTCAGTTAATATGGATAATTTCTCCATCTACGTTATCTATTGGCATCTGCAAATTCATAAAATACTGCTAAAGATCCATCTTGATGTGACTGCACATGCAGTTCATAATTTTTATATATATTTTTGACATCCACACAAAAAAGAATTTCGATGCAATCATATTTGTAACTGTATTGAGATTTCTTCGTGTACTGTTTATCAGTGCATGCACAAGCATAATTAATGTGGGGCAGGATGGGAATAAAATGAACAGAAGGAACAGACAAAATGTGTGCATGCTACAATTCCAGAATTAATTTGAGACATTTTCCTAGTTAAGCTAGAATCAAATAGGAATGGAATGCTGAAGAAACGGATCTCAAACCCTGCTGTGTTCCCAACAGGAGAGTTGTTTTATATTGGAAGAAGGAATATGGGGAGTCTCTGTTCAGGCAAAGATGTTCACGTCATGCAACATCTTGTCTTTGGACAGTAAATTGAATTAGAGCATCCCTTCATTCCAGCTGCATGTGTCTATGAAATATGAACATGACTGATCTTACCCATGATTTGAGTTTTCATTCCTGTCACTAGATCCCCTAATCCCAGTTATGCACTTGCTATTGGTATAATGGCAATGGAATATTGTTTTTGCTATTCAGTGAGCTTATTTGTTTAGAACAAAATCCATTTTGGACTGATTTCCCTCTAATTCCATTCCTTCACTTGAAGTTGTGCGTGTTCTATTTCAGAAGTGATGTTTTGAAACAAGAAAACCGAAGGGACATCTTTCATGGAGCTTGCTGAATCTTTGAGCATTGGATACAGCTGTGAGATCAGAGGTGTATAGGGTTGCCAGCTACAGGTTGGGAAGGTCCTGGAGATTTGGGAGCAAGGCCTAGGGAGGGTGGGGTTTGAGGAGAGGAGGAGCCTCAGCAGGGTAATAGTGCCATAGAGTCCACACTTCAAAGCAGGCATTTTCTCCGGGAGAACTGATCTCTTTTGCACCCGGAGGTGGGTAACCCTACAGGCAAATGACCCATTTTGCTTGTTATGGCCTTATGTGAGTAGTGTAAGAGAAAGTATGCTCATGTAGATTCTTTTTGTTCTTTTAAAACAAATATCAACCCATCTTCAAAACTGGTTACTCTTCTATCAATTCGGAGTCATCTTTATTTTTATGTTTGAAGAAAAGGAGCCATTGGACAAAGGACAAGGGGCTGGACCTCCGTGCCAGAGTTGTATGCAAAAAGTACCAGGTTCAGTCCCTGGTATCTCCTTGAAAATGTCCTCATCTAGAAGTGATCAGAAAAGACCTTTCTCCACCCAGCACCCTGAAGAGTTGCTGCCAGACAACAGATAATACAGAGCCGGACAGAGGAATGGCCTGGCCCAGCAAAAGGAAGCTTCGTAGTGAAATTCATTGATGAAACATGTTTCCTGTGTGAAGCAGTGGTGTACACATTTTTTACACTACTGTGGAGGGGGACGTCTGCTGGCCCACCCCTGACCTCTGTACATTCACCTGAAAGTCTGAATAAAGATTAAGCATGTAAGAATTTGTATGAAAGGCTGAACTTTTCAGTTTAGAAAAGAGATGCCTAAGGGGGGGGGGACATGATAGACGTTTATAAAATTATGCACAGGGTGGAAAGAGTTGCAAAAGAGAACTTTTCGCCCTCTCCCCAAATACTGGAACTTAAGGGCATCCAATGAAGCTGATGGTCAGTAGATTCAGGATGGACAAAAGCTTTTAAAAGGGATTAGACAGATCAGTGGAGGTTAGGTCTATTAGAGGCTACTAGCCATGATGACTAAAGGGAACCTCCACATTCAGAGGCGAGTGCAGGGAGGCAACATCAGGGGAAGGTTTCATCCTCTATGCCCTGTTGTTGGACCTTCAGAGGAACTGGTTGGCTACTGTGTGAGAGAGAATGTCAGTTTCGGTGAACCACTGGTTTGATCCAGCAGGGCTTTTATGTTTTTAATGTTCTTATGAGAGCAGTTTAGAGATGAGCAGATTTCTCTATATCTGTTCCTTTGTTTCAAAAGTTTGCTTAATCAGGCTTCCACTGTGGTTCATGTTTTCCCCCCTCTACATTACCAGTGTGGATATACACACTGATAAAGCACTGCATAAAGACAATCTGGAGGTGATTAGTCATGCCATTGCATAGCGGTTCTTTCTGTGCAGTGTTTTACCAATGCACAGGACTGAATGTGTGCATCCAAAAAACCAGTCAACTAAAATCTTAATCTGGCCCTTTCTGTGGTCACATCAAGCTTGCTTTTTTGCACTGTTTTCATCCATGTGCAATTCACATTAATAATGTAAAGGGTGAAAGAAGGGCGAAAGAACTGAAGGCTGTAACAACCCCACATTTTTTAATGTTTCAAATTAATTTTAGCAATTCTTTGAGTTCAGTTTGAATTAACAATGAAAGGAATGCAGGGCAAACTTCCAGAACAATATAATAATGAAAGGTAAAAATCTACTAAGCCATATGTACTGGTTCCATACCCCAATGAAAACAATTTTTATCCCCAAATCATGTTTAGAATAAGGGGCATCCTGTTTCATATCTAATTTCCAATGGGTGCATGACTCCAGATAACTCTTTGTTGCTTTTTTATTATTTAAAGGCATTGTGAGGCAGACTGGCTGCCAAGTATAGACAATTTCCCACAATTTTGAACGGTCCATTAGTTAATTGCTCAGTGATGGCGACCTTTCTGAAGAAACCTTTATGACAGCTGCATTAATACCACCTTAATGCATGGCGATTAACCTTATCAGCCCTCTGCTATTCATTATGGACTGGGTTCCTGGAGGACAGGGACCTTTGGCGTTCACATGGCTGACCCAGAAGCCAAAGCAGGTCTTGCTGGGGGGCTATGGGCTGCAGATCTTGGCTAGAACTCCAGAAGGATGTGATCAGCCTGCTGAGCAGGGCCGAGGAGGGTGAAGAGGCCTTTGCCCTGGGATGGGATGACAATGACTCTCAACTTTGCTTCCATTGCATGCGAGTCACGCAATGGCTGGCTGTAGAGTGTCTCCACTAAAGACTGCTTATAAAGGACTGGTGATCCTCATGTCAGCATAGAAGTGACTGGAATGGGAAGATGTACTCTACTGTAAACTGGGAATAGACAAGTGTCAGGCAACTTTCTGGAAGCCAGTCAGGTAGATACAGGGGTCATTTCGTAGAAAAAGAGCTAGGGGAACTCATTAGCATAACTCATTAGCATATGCCACACCCCCTGACATCAGGGGCCCGGCGGTGGACCTGCAAGGCCAGCAGGAGTGCAAGGAAGCCCCGCGAAGGCCCTCCCTGGCCCCAGGCAGGCAGGGGTGGGGAGAGGCAGGGAGGAAGCAACTTACCCTCCCTCTTCTCCTGCCTCCTCCTGGCTGAATGAGGGCCGGAAGCGGGGTGGCTGGAAGCAGGGGGCGGGGCTTCGTCATGTGCCCCGCCCCCTGCACCTCACCCGGGGGAACTGCGTTCCCCCGCGTTCCCCCCCCGAAATGACCTCTGGGTAGATATGAGTTTTAGCCATACACTTGGTCATTCCCAGAGACTCTGAGCCAAGGCAGGCTGAACAGTGTACAAGACGTTGTCTCAATTTATCAGAGGTGGTGGTGGTGAGTCCCCAAAATGTGAAAAATCAGGATCTGGACAGAGCTAATGGTCAGACAGCATAGGCAAAGGTGAGTGAGCACCCTTTCAGGCCAGTAAGGGGCAAATCCCATAACTGGCAACAAAAGAGACCAAGGAGTAGATGCAGGAAGTAGTTCCCAGGGCAGACAGGAAGTGAAGTTCTGCAAGAAGCCACATGGTAAGACGTGAATAATTCACATGGCAGGGTCTTTTCCCAGTGAGGCTGACAGACAGACTGGTGGGTAGTGACTGGTCTTTGGGAGTCAGCTGACTAGGTGCTCTACTGTGGCAAGGCTGTTACCACAGCTTAGTTCCTTTGAAGACCACAGCCTCCAAGGCTTGTGGAAGGAACATGGTCTCATTGGTACAGGAAACACGGCATCAGAGCATGCTGCTCACAGGCCGAGTTCAAGACACACACACACTATGGTACTTCATATCTGCCTTCTGAGATACAGACGGTGAGGAGTCTGGGTGGGCTGAGGGGAAGCTTCAGTGTCTAAACTTGGTGTAGTGGTTAAGTGCGCGGACTCTAATCTGGGAGAACCGGGTTTGATTCCCCACTCCTCCAATTGCAGCTGCTGGATGACCTTGGGCAAACCATAGTCCTGTCAGAGCTTTTCTCTCAAGGACAGTTCTGTCAGAGCTCTCTCAGCCCCACCTACCACACAGGGGAGGGGAAAGGAAAGGAGTTGGTAAACCACTCTGAGACTCCTTTGGGTAGTGAAGGGCAGGGTATAAATCCAATCTCTTCTCTTCTCCTTCTTAAACCTGCAGCCAGGCAGACAGGAACTGAAGCTTTATGGAAACAACCACCAATTTGAAGCTTGCTTGGAGTCATATATTCATGACTCAACCGTTTCTTGAACAGGGTCTCCTTTATCTCTTCACTGAAGAATCTATTATCACTATCCCTGCACGTGGCTGCAGGGAAGCTTTCTAGTAACAGCCTTCCATGCTTAAGGTTTTCATCCAGCCGTACCTGTCAGCTCTTCCCAAACAGCAAATGTTGCCACCTTAAGCTCTAACCATGACGGTGTGATTTTGGGTTCAGTTCTCAAGTTAGTGCTTCAATCATACCCTTTCGAAAGGAAACTTAATACTCTCCTTTCAGAGGTGTGCCTCGGAGCTGGAGATCCGACCGGCACTGCAAACAAAAGACAAGGGGTGGAATAAAGACTTTGAGTAAATGGCTTGTCACAACAGTACTGGATTGGGCTGATGGATTTGCTTGTACACTGCCAATCTAAGCAGCCCGCAGAGCTTCTCAATATGAGCAAGATCCACTGACTCTCATTATGGCATGTTCAAGGGGTTGCTTGCATGTCAATGCTGTGGTGGTTTTGCAAACACTGTCCCTTCCAGCAATGAATTGCAAAGCTGCTTTTAACAGTCTTTGTGCTGGGGGTGGGGGGATGCATGAATCTTCCCCTTCTCCTTTCTTTGTTTGGAGGTCTATGCAAACAGCTCACATTGGTAATATTTTAAGAAACTGTGGGAAGACATTTCAGTCTTCCAGGAATACTCCGGTTTCTGATCTGAAACCAGCATTTTTCAACAGAGCTTCAAAGGGAGACTCCAATGGAACACTGCTGAATTAGATTTCATCAAAAGGATAGATTACATTGGCCAAGAGCTAAACTGGTCTGTTGATTTTCACCGTCTGTATCATTGCACACAATTAAGTTGACTATAATTATTACAGGTTTGCAGCTTTTCTGAATATCTGCGCCTATCCTTTTGGAGTTTCACGCAGAAATGTAACATTATTTTCCCTTTCCTTTCTCCCTGTATAAAAGCCTTGCTGACTGAGAATCAACTTCATGCATCTGACAAAGAGGGCCCAAGCCCATGAAAGATTTGGCTACAATAAACGTGTTGGTCTTCAAGGTATCACAAGACTGGTTATTTTTTTTTTTTTTGTTCTGTCTGCAAGAGCTAACACAGCTCCTTCACTTTAACTTGGAGGGGTTTGATCACGAAGGAGATGAATCGAGCCTAGATGTCACTGATTTGTTTATTTGCAAGATTTACATTCTGCGAGATCACAGCCTTGTGGCTGATTAAAATGTTGGACTAGGATCTGGGTAGGCTTTCCAACCTCCAGGTTGTGCCTGGAGATCTCTCAGAATTATAACTGATCTCGGCTTCCGGTCTGGCTCCCGCGAATGGCGGACGCATCCTCGGGTCGCTCCCGAGGGCGTCTCGCCCGCCCGCGGTGGAGGAGGGAATCCGCACGAGCGGAGACCCGAACGAGCACCTCAGAAGAGAGGAGCTCGGATCCGGGGCGCTTTAGGGCGCACTAGGGGGGAGTCGCTCTTTCGGCCGGGGGGGCGGAGAGCGTGCCTCCCGCCATGCCCTGCCCCATCGGACCTTGCTGCGTGAGCGACCCCGAACGGGGTTTAGCGGAGCCACCAGACGTCACCAAGTGATAAAGCGACCATCCACAAAAATGGAAAAAGAAAAGATCGGCTTAACTGTGAGTTGTCAAAATGCAGAGAAAAAGAACGAAAAATTGTCCCCCCCCCCAGCGAAAAAGGCGAAGAGGTTAATCCTCCATCTGTATAAGCGAAAAAGAAAAGGAGGGGGGGGGAATGAATTGAGTGGACAGTGATGTTT
>NW_015167531.1:123441-139551 GCF_001447785.1 Gekko japonicus | reverse complement strand
CACGCAAAGAAGCGGTTCTGAATGTGCACAGAAGAGATCTTTTTTATTAACAGAAACTCAAAGGAACATTACTAACATACTAACAGAGAATTACATGTAACAGGACTAAGAAAAGAAGTTTGACAACACACAGAAGAAGCCCAAGAAGATTAATTGGACATTACTAACAGTTTAATTTACCAGTTTATATATCACTCAGCTTTCTCTTTCTCCCACTGTCTACCCTTCCCTTTTTTTCTTTTAAGTGAAATACCTCCCCTTTTTAGGGGAGCTAATAAAACTTTTATTAAAAAAAAAAAGAATTATAACTGATCTCCAGATGACATAGATCAGTTCCTCTGGAGAAAATGGCTGCTTTGGAGGGTGGATTCTACGGCATTATACCCTAAAGAGGTACCTCTCCAGCAGGGGTCATTTCGTAGAAAAAGAGGCGTAGGAGCTCATTAGCGTAACTCATTTGCATATGCCACACACCCTGACATCACTGGAAGTGTGTCAGAAGGCAACACCCACCGCTCAGGCTCCACTGGACTGTTTTGGATTGCTAGTTATTGGGGGGGGGACGTGCAGATCTGTCCCTCACAGAGGAGGGAGAGCTTGTACCTGAATAAAACTTGGTCTTAAAGGTGCCACTGGACTGTTTTGGACCGGGGGGCCAGGGGGGCTCTGCAACTTACCTGGCTGCTTCTTGCTCTGACTGAGGGCTGCTGGGAGCAGGGGGTGGGGCTTGTTGCATGTGCCCGCCCCATGGGCTCTTTACTGCTGGAGCTCCGCTCCTGTGCGCTCCTGCAGGAAATGACCCCTGCTCTCCAAGCTCCACCCCCCCCAAATCTCCACATATTTCCCAACCTGGAGCTGGCAACCCTAGCATCTGGGAGACCCACATTTGAATCCCTCCCTCTCTCATGGAAGCTTGCTAGGCAACCTTGGTCCAGCCACTTTCTCTCTCAGCTTAACCTACCTCTTGATGGAAGGGAGAAACATGTTGTACACTGCTTTGGGTCCCCACTGTGTAGAAAAACAGAGTGTACAAACATAAACATTTGCTTATATTTTAGTGGCTGTTCCATTCTTCCATTTTTTGCAGCTTGGTCTGTAGGGTTTGGGGTTTTTTTGCATCATAGACGCAGGTTGTATGGTTTTTATACTCAGTCTATCCAGGATTTATATATACAGTGTATATCACTTATATGAATAAGACACTTCCATGTAGCAGAGCACTGATTTGCTGATGCACATATAACACTGAAAAATACATAGATCTTACAGGGGGGGGGAAATCAGTGCAAGGAAACAGACAATGCTGTGAATCACGAGTTTGATTTGTACAAGGGAGATTTTCAGGCCAAAAAAGGATTCCCTAATGACTTTGACAGGTGAATCTGACCGTGGACGTTCTTGCTTGTAGGACAATGCATATTTTGAGGTTAATTGTTCAAAAACAAAACACACAAACATCTGGCAGTCCATGCCACTCCCTCTTTCTTCCTTCCTTCTTCCACTATCCTGCAAACTCCTTGTTTACCTTATGCAAAACAAACTCACCCCTTTCCCCTCTGCCTGATGTTGCAGGGTATGTATGCACAAACAGCAGAGGAAGAACCAGACAGAGGTCAATGCCCTTGTCTCCGGCAGCCTTGTTAAAGACCTCGAGTCATGTCTTAATCCACCACTGAGCTCTGGGTGGGAATTTCAGCCTCCTTGAGCCTCCCAGGCCTTTGCTACTGATCTGCAGATATAGCCAGGAGGATTCTCTGAAGCACAGAACTGATAGTCATCAGAGCTGGAGCTTGTCTGGGGAGAGTCTGTCTTTGCAGCCATAAAACCTTTGCAGCAACCCTTCCAGGCCCTTTCAAAAGCTTTTGCCTATCTTGCTCTAGATCTTTGGAGGAGTCAGTTAAAAAAAATAAAATCCTGGGAGCCATAATTACAGGTAGCCAAGCAGCAAAGGTCTTGTAATCCTTTGCTTGATCCCCAGGAATTATATCGGTTGTGCTCTTTGCCCTTTGCATCTTTGGGCCGTGTTGCTTGCAGGCAGCTGTAGGTGAGAAGGAAAAGGTGCTGTGATGCTCCCCAGTCCCACTGTACCTTCTCCCCACCTTCTAAAGTATTTATCACATGGTTATTTGTCCCCCCGCCTTTGGTTACCTTGCTAGTCCTCAACTCCCATAAGGGACAAAAATCCAATTGCATGCTTCTGTTCACAGTGGTGAACAAAGAAAACCTTTCAGCTTCCTTCTAATGGTTTCATTTATTTAGATGATTTCAGTTACTTCTCCTTGTAACCAGCACGAAGAGGCCTATATGTAAAAACAAACAAAATGGAAAGCCAACAAAAGCGAACAGAAAGTCTGAAGATAAAGATAAAACAGGATTTTTTTAAAAAAAAAAAGTGATAAAGCAATAATTGGCAGATAAAAAACAGGATAAATACAGAAGGACCAGCTAAGAGGGAGTAACATGCAAGAAGCGAAAACGCTGGTATAAAATAATTTCTTATTGTAAAATCACTGCAAGTTCCATATTTTAAACATAAAAAGCCGAACTTCCCCTGATGTGACACCAAAAAATGCTCAGAATAAAAGCATAACTTTGTTCCAATGATCAATAAAAACAACAGAGCAAAACAACTCAACAAAGGGGAGTCAAAGCATTCTGTAAACACAATTCAAGGAGGCACAGAAATCACAAAGCCATTGAACCCCAAACCTGCATGGATAAAAGGATTTCATTGGCTGCCTAAACAGGTCTGGCTCCAGGCTATGGGAAGCACTTTTCTCTGCTGAGGCACTACACCCTTTCTCTGGTCATCACCACACAACTTACTTATGAAGGTGGAGGCATACCAAGGCAGCAGAGTCTCTGACACTAGCAGACTACTTTTATCACTAGTTTCAAGCCTCTGGCATGGATTTTGTTAAATGGTTTGTATTGTGCATGCATGTTGCATAGATTTTTATATGCAATGTATATTGTCATATGGACAATCATGTTGCTAATCCGGACTTTGGTCCCACAGTGTGGATAAAAAAAAATAGCATAAAGGGGGCCAGGTGCAAAAAAGGGAAATTTTGTAAAAAATATCCCAAATGTTTAAAGGGAGGAGGATTTCCAAATGGAATCATAGAGTAGAATAATCAAATCACAGAGCGGGAAGGGGCCATACAGGCCATCTAGTCCAACCCCTTGCTCAATGCAGGATCAGCCTAGAGCAGTGGTGGCGAACCTATGGCATGCGTGCCAGAGGTGGCACTCAGAGCCCTCTCAGTGGGACGCGTGCCATCACCCCAGCCAGGCCCAGACCGTCATTAAAGTGTGGAATTCTCTGCCAAATAATTTTAAGTAAATGAAAGCATTTGGGATTGCTTTCCTTACTTTGTTTGGAACATCTTATGTTAATGTATGAGTTGTTTTTTCTAAACTAAAACCTCAGTATTCAGGTTAAATTGCCGTGTTGGCACTTTGCGATAAATAAGTGGGTTTTGGGTTGCAGTTTGGGCACGCGGTCTCAAAAAGGTTCACCATCACTGGCCTAGAGCATCCCTGACAAGTGTTGGTCCAGCCGCTGCTTAAAGACTGCCAGTGAGAGGGAGCTCACCACCTCCCTAGGCAGCTGATTCCACTGTTGCACAACTCTTACTGTAAATTTCCCCCCCTAAGGTCTAGCCACTACCTTCCTGCCCTTAATTTAAACCTATTATTGTGAGTTCTGTCTTTTGCTGCCATCAGGAACAGCTCCCTGTCCCTGAGCAATCATGTGAGTCTATGACATCTTGTGATTTGGATGTTATGCCTCTGTTGATACACCCCAAGATTGCATTAGCTTTTTTCATTGCTGCAAATGTATGTGGCTATGTATGTGGCTGTGTACACATCACAACTTAAAAAGGGCTCATCAAGATCTCATAAGATCGTGGTCACCATTATGACATTGCCTAGTGATCTCAAGCACCTGGGTATTTTTTAAAAAGTAAAGAATGACTGATAGGAGGAGTGGATAGTGGTGACAGGAGGGTTGGGAAGGCAGCAAGAAGTTTGCCGGGGGTGAGGGGTGGTGGAAAGGAATGGAGAAGGAGCAGGAGGTACTGGAGGCAGCAAGGGTCCAAGCAAGAGGAGAGGAAGTATTCAAAAGGGAATTAGATAATTCAAAAGGGAATTAGATAGGCATATAGAGCAGAGGTCCATCAGTGGCTATTAGCCACAAGGTATAGATAGGGGCTCTGGGGCAAGTGATGCTCTGTCTTCTTGGTGCTTGGGGGGGGGGGCAACAGTGGGAGGGCTTCTAATGTCCTGGCCCCACTGGTGGACCTCCTGATGGCACCTGGTATTTTTGGCCACTGTGTGACAGAGTGTTGGACTAGATGGGCCTTTGGCCTGATCCAACATTGGCGTCTCTTATGTTCTTATGTTCTTAAGTAGAGACTAGACATGGGATGGAGTTCTCCCCATAAGCTCCTTGTGGGTCCCTTGCATGTGTAGTGATTTATAGATGCACAGAATGTATATATTTAATGGGAAATTTTGGAGTGAAGAAACAGACAATGGGATTTTTTTAAAAAAATAACAAGGCTTGATTAGCACAAGGGAAAAGTGAAATCCAAACAGGGATTGGGGGCATTGAAAAAGCAGGGATGACAAATTCAAAGTCATCCATTGGTTGCTAGCTTGTACATCTGTGTCTCAGACCCTCAGTGACAGAATAACTGGTTTGCAAGTAGATTGTCCCAGATTCAACCCCTGGATTCTACAATTAAAAAGGCAATAGACTGGGGTCCCCAGGCATTTCCAGCCTGCATGAGGTGGAGCCAACCACAAAATGTCAGGGAGTGAGGTGATGTATAGCTCTTCGACATTTCAGGCATATGCTCTGCTTAACAGGATGCCTTTTAAAAGGAACATTGGCCCAATCTGCATTTGCTATGTAACGCTGTTCTGTGCTGCTGTGGCGCCGTGTCCCCATTTGGCTCAGTATAAAGCTCTCCTATGTCTGCATCAGGATGCAAGTTGTTTAGGGAGAGTGTGCGTGAGAGGGGGGAGGAGCGGCTTCCCAGGGGCGCCGGCAGGGCACTGTGCTGCATTGTGGAATAAATATTATAGACGTTATACAATTCACTCCCTATCTCCTAAGTCTTCTGGATTCTTTCTAAAATTATACTACATGTGCAGCCCGTATTTTTTGGGCTATTGCTAGAAACGTAGCACAATTTATTATAATCTGTGGAGCGGGATCAAATAATAGCTTCCTACTTATCTCCTTGTGGGGACTACCCCAAGTGTGCACAAACATCTCCCTTCCCCCAAGGTGCCCCCGATGTGCGGAAATAAGTATCCGCACGCAGGGGGCGACTTCGGTATTAGATATATAGATTGTAAAAAAGAAGAAGAAAAGATTGGGGGAGGGGAGAATTCAGCTCCAGTTGTCTGCTTTTTGCTCACAGCGGCTTAGTGGTGAGGAGGAGCAGTTGCACCACCTTAAAACCAAATTCAGATGAGGCAGTGAGATGCTGTAGTGACCTCAGAGTCACTACTAAACAGTAATAAAATGATGCAGACAGGCGATGCTGAGATGAAACAATAGTAGAGTGGATGCGGCATGAAATACAGACAGAAATTTGTGAGATGATGTGAGATCATTGGCACAATGGTAGGAAATACCAATGCAGATTGGACCATTGTTAAAAGGTATTTTCTTGCTTATTTCCAACTTACTTCAGTTACACAATGGAGATCCTTATACTATAGTGGCAGTCATTACTGAAGCAACTTTTAAAAAATCTGTCCAGCCAATCAGGCTCCAAAAAGGTGTTGGCAGAATCCATGGTGCCCACAGGAGCCACACTGGGCATCCCTGCAGTAAATAATGTGAAGGACCCCCACATGAGACACTGCAGAGCAGCTGCCAGTTAAAGTAAGCAGTGCTGACCATGATAGACAGTGGTCTCTGAGTGTCCTCACCTTCCAATGCCCAACAGTTATTTGACAATGCAATGGGACAGTGTATTAATCCAGATAAAAATAAGCACTTTTATAAGTCCAAATTATTTAAGTGTGAGAGTTGAGCATGCATTATTTCTCAGTGAGAACAACAGGACTTTATAAGGGAGCGGTGGCGCAGGGGATAATTCCCCTGCTTAACTATAACATCTGAACTGCCAAGCTTTGTCAGTTCTAGCCCCGTGCTGGTGTGAGCAACCAAGCCTTGTCCTAGCTCATCGTCTACCCAGCGATTCGAAATCTTCGGCAAGTAGATAAATTGGGGACCCCCCATAAGGGGGTGGGCACACCACTCCCTTTGGGAAGGTGTTAGCTGCCGAGTGTCACTTCTGTGGTGCGGCAAGGTCAACAGCTGAAAGATCTGTTTTGGCATCCCTGCAGTGGAGCGAGTTGGCCAGGCAGTGGCAGTGTGTGGCAGAGCGACATCAAGAAGCCCTGACATCATCAGCCAGCCGACAAGAATACATGCTGTCGGAACATGACTGATCCAGCTCGCAGATGAATCCCCGGCCAGCTACAATGTGTGTGTAATTAAAAATACTGTATGTTGTCTTCCCTATCCCCATGAGTATTGTTAGTCCAACTGTCATGAGTAACTGTAAATCGCTCTGAGCCCACAGGTGTGTGGGAAAAAGTGATCAATAAATTGAAAGTATTATTATTGTTATTTAAAATATTTTCGGTTGGCTGGTCAATGACATTTCTTTAAAAACAGGATAACAGTGAATTTTCCCTATCTGCACCTCGTAAATAGTATCATAGGAAACCTTTACTCCCTTTTTTCATGAATATGTTCTTGTTCAAAGCAGAACAATAAGCCAAAATTATAGCCAGCTCCTTTTGTTCTGTTATCACTGATTCTACATAATATTTTTAGACATTTGACATGAACATAATATTATCTACACTGTGTCCCATAGGAATGTTTCAATACTGTTCTGGGAACTTGCTAAGGCCCTCTTTTTGAAATTTATTGCTTCCCCTCCCCTGTTTACTGTATTCTTTTTGTTGTTAAAAATAAACAGACTAATAACATTTCAAAAATATACTTTGGTAAATAAAGTAATGAGAGTTTTATGTAGGTCTAATGAAAGCATTTTTGTCAACACTGTAAACAGTGCATTGAAAAAAACCCCACACACAACTTGTTCGAGTTGCCCTCACTTGTTCTCATTCTCAGTTGCCTTTACTTGTCATCAGTGATGTTATCATTTAGCAGCAAACTCTCATTGCCTGTGACATGTGTCTTCATCTCAATCACTATGAGATCCATGTTTGGGTAACATGGAATCACCTATGCCTGGGATAGATGAATAAAAAGCAGACTGGGTGTGTGTGTTGGGAGGTGGGGAATAGTACCAGATCACCATCACTGGAAAAAATAGTAGTACCAAACACAATTATAGAAGGGACCATTTCTACAGTCTATATTTAAGGGGAAAAAATACTTCAGGCAGCCCTAGTTATCTATATGAAATTTAGTTACTATAAGATATTTTGCTCTTGTCTTTCTCTGGGGGACTCAAGGTAGCTAACAAAACTTCTGGTATTGAACAGAAAATTGCCATTGGCTGTTTCTGTCTATTGACACAGAGTGGCGTCTCTCAGTCTTTATGGTAAAATCCTTTGCATTGGAAAGCAGAGAGAAACACAGTTTGATTTTATACTGGAAGTAACTATGAAGACCACATTAAGACTGTACCTCCTTGGTGCTGCTTAGTCTACTAGAGTTCTTAGGGCTGAGCTACTAGATCCCAGCAATCAAACAGGGGATTTTCAGGTAAATTCTTTGACATGATTTGGAAGCTTGGTGGCTCACCTCTGAAAGAGGGCAAAGCTGATCCCATCCCCTTCTCTTGAAGTGGGGAGTTCCCATCTCTGTTCATAGGGATTTGAGAGGGCTCTGGTTTCATTTGGGTCATGCTCTGTCCTTGAAAAGGACTAGTGAACTCCATGGATTCCCTGGGCCCAAGATTACCTTGCTGGCTTATGTCAAATATTTTGACTGTGTCTACATACCAAGCTGAATCCCTATCTGCTTGTACTTACTTGTCTCTCTTTCTGTTTTGTCTCCTTTTTCCATACTGGGGGCAACATTAAAAAGTTGTTGGTATGAGTTGCCAAAGTTATCATTCATAAGGGTTCAGCACCCTTTCTCAAACCTGTAGATGTTAACACTGAGTGTGGTGGTAGTAGACACATGATGTCTTTTGGAGCATACATTCAGGAACACTAAAATCTCCATGCACTGCACAACCTGCTGTTTCACACATTGCACCTGCAGAGCTGCATTTGGGCCTAAAATAGGTTACCCATAGATTAGTTTTCTTTCTTTACTATATTTGTGATGGGAACATACACCATTCTAGCTTAAATCAACAAGACACTGACTATTACAGAGTAAACAAATATAGGGTATCATAGGTGGAGTTTTGCCTTTAATTATGTGAGTAGAAGCCAAGTCTTGGACACTCCACTCTTCAAGATATAAGGACTGATAGACTCACATTCTAGCTGTATCTGAGGAAGTGAGCAGTGACTCTCATGAAAGCTCATGCCCTGCCACAAAGTTTTGTTAGTCTTTAAGGTGCTTCTAGACCCTTGCTCTTTTCTAAGTCTTGGACAGTGATCCTTGGTATGAAAATGGGGATGTTACAAATGTTCCTAATTTTCATCTGTGAAATGCTGGATATTACATGACATCCCTTTGTAAAGCACTATGTCCAGTGATGCTAAACAAACAAACATTCCCTTTGGCATTAGTTAATGGTCTCCGCCCTGACTCATGAGATCCACATATCTAGCCATTAGTTATAAATTCTCCATCAAGCC
This sequence comes from Gekko japonicus, assembly GCF_001447785.1. Lineage (NCBI taxonomy): Eukaryota > Metazoa > Chordata > Lepidosauria > Squamata > Gekkonidae > Gekko > Gekko japonicus. The sequence continues at coordinate 130,725 of NW_015167531.1, read as the reverse complement.
AGATGGACAAGTGACCTTGGTTTGTGTGGGTGTGTGAGCAAGACTGAGTGTCTGACTTTGATTTTTGGTGGTGTTTGGAGGGACCAGCATGAAACTGTGAGCAGATGGACCAGGCAAACATGTTTTCTCCCCTCTTTTGAAACTCAGAGCTATGTTTGAAAGCAACATAGAAGAGCCATTGGCAGTTCCACTAATTAATTTCTAAGCAGCAAAGAATACCATGCAGAAGGGGAAATAAAACCTTTATTAAGTCCATCCCCCAAATCACAAAACAGTAGGTTATATCCAGCCAACCTTTTAACACAGTCTTGCCAAACTCCTGTCCTGATTGCATCCTCTACTGCTTTTGTCCCATGATTCCCAGCATAGCCTTTTTGGGTGGTCTTTTTTCATCACCTGAAGAATTGGATGGATCCAATCCATTGTACAAACTTCTGAGTTCACCAAAGCCTTTCTTCAAGATGTTTGGCAATAATGAAACACAAGCTTGGAAATCCCATCCTGCCCCCCAGATTCCCTAAACTCTCAGGGGCTCAGTTCTTCTCTCTCCCTTTTCCCGTTATAAGACACCCTACTTCTCTCAACATTCCATGGAGCACATTTAGTCCTCATCAGGATGTTTTAGAAGATGTTTCTTCTTATTGGTTAAACTACCAATTATATTTTCCTGCATATCTGGGAATCCCCTGGTAATCCCCTGAGTATGTAGAGGTCCCTCCCTCCCTATTAAGTGGCTAGCCCCGTTTTACCATCCACATGGGGTTGTTGTTGTTGTTCAGTCGCACAGTCGAGTCCGACTCTTTGCGACCCCATGGACCAGATCATGCCAGGCCTTCCTGTCTTCCACCGTCCTCTGAAGTTGGCTCAATTTCATGTTCATTGCATCTATGACGCTGTCTAACCATCTCATCCTTTGCCGTCCCCGTCATCTTTGACCTTCAATCTTTCCCAGCATCAGGGTCTTCTCCAGTGAGTGCTCCCTTCTCATTTGGTGGCCAAAGTATTTGAGCTTCAGTTTCATTATCTGGCCTTCCAGGGAACAGTCAGAGTTGATTTCTTTTAGGATTGACTGATTTGATCTTCTTGCAGTCCAAGGGACTCTCAAGAGTCTTCTCCAGCACCATAGTTCAAAAGAATCTATTCTTCGGAGCTTGGCCTTCCTTTATTAAATACAGAGGAGTGGGGTGGGGATGTTGCCAAACACAATCGAGGCTCTAGTCTGCAATTTGTAAACATCTTGGATCATGCAATGATGCCCCTGGACTGGTCATTTGTTTCTGTTTTCTGAAATTTTTGAAGCTGTTCTTTCCCCATATTTTTATTGCTGGTGTTTCTAATGTGTTTCTCTTATGCCATAGTCGTCTGATGTATGCTGCTTCTGTGCAATAAATAAATGCACAAATAACACTGGAAAATGTGTCAGCTTTAATTGGAAAGAATCAAGGCAAGGAAACAGACTTTTTAGACTTTTTTAAAAAAAACCCCAACACATTTGATTTGCATAAGGGAGAAGCATAATCAAAATGGAGATTTTCCATGTTGCACTAGCAAGCATGAGAAATTCAATAGCCTCCCTAATCCCAAGAAGGCAAGCTGGGTCAAAGAAGCAATGGCCACTGTCCCTTGGAGAACAGAAGCGCAAGCCGTTATTCATCTCTGTCTCTCACATTAATCCAACTCATGTTTCAGAGAAGAGTTAATGCTCCATTGTGTCTGAACATTATGCCCTTTGCCCTGGAAGCTGCCCACTAATACCAGATGTGCTGGGAGCTTAACTGTGGTAAGGGGAAGACACTCTCCTGGCCTCCCACAGATGGAAATTGGGACGTGTTCTTAACACTCCAATTCTCATTATGGATGAGCAAATGATCTGCATTTCATTTCTTTCTCTCTTTTTTTAATATTCATGTCTATTTTTGTCAACTACTTTCAGTTCTCCAGTTTTCACTGTTAGCTTTATAGATCCCCATGTGTACTGGGCACACATGCAGTATTGTGTTTATATGCAATTTATAGAGTATTTATATGCTCACTGTAATTCATATGCATGATAGACATATAATGCTGATGCGCAAATGTCAAACCTTGAGTATATTTTAATCCCCACATTTGGAATGAGACAGAAAATGGGAAGGAAAAGAAAAGGATTCACAGTTTCGATTTGTACCAAAGGGATGGGCAACTCCAAACAGTGGTTTTGAGTGAAAATAAATGCGAGATTCAAAGTCATCTCAAATTCTCATATGCAGGATCACCCCCCCCCCCAACACACACTACAATGCACTGCAGAAGGCCATTTACTGCCTCCTGACGTATGTATTCATTTACTCTGCAATAACCCAGTCCTTTCCTGATTTAAAAGATAGGAAGATTATCATTCTTTTCAGAAAGATGTACTACTAAACCCCCTCTAAATTGCCCCCCAATATGCTATCAACATTCAAAATGAGCCTCATCAGCAGTGGCTTGCTATGCACAATGCAGAACCTTATGCACATGCGTATGCATTTATATACATGTGAGAAGCCATTTTTAAAAATTTAATGGCTAGAGATGGGTGTGGGGGAAGAGCTGAACCCTGAAGAATGGAATTCTAGAAACTCAAATTATCGAAATTTTAACAAAATATTCTCAAAAGTTCAAAATAGGGACAAAATCTGTTCTTTGGTCTTCCAGGGGCAGGTACCAGAAAGCAGAGACTGTCCCTGACAAACAGGGATCAGATCAGTACAAAGTTTGAGTTCAGTGGCACCTTTAAGATCAACAAAGTTTAATTCTGGGTATTTTGTGTGCATGCACACTTCTTCAGATACCCGATAAGATCAGTATATGTACTCTGCACACACCCAAAAGTAGTTCGGCATAAATACAGAAAAGTGGGTTTTGTTTCTTTTAATATTTGTTTATATTTTTGACAACAGTTTCATTCCTTCCCTTTTTGCTGTGGGCTCGGCAGAATCACTTGTAGTGATGTTGCACAATTTTTATCAAGTTCCTTTTAACAGAGATCATGGGCTTAGTGGCCTGAATAAAGAAAGAATGCCACGTGTTCTTCTCATTCTTAGTAATACTTAGGCTTGAGCTCACCAGGGCTATTTTTGGGCAGGAACGCACAGGAACGGAGTTCCAGCTGGCTCCCAAGTTGGCCACGCCCAGCAGGAACTCATTAGCATAATAGGCCACACCCAACAGCAGAAACTCATTAGGATTGGCTACATTAGGGGTGTGTGGCCTAACATGCAAAGGAGTTCCTGCTACCAAAAAAGACCCTGGGTTTTGACAACAAACAAGGTCAACAAAATAAGAAGCAAAAGGTGGGTGTGGCTGGATGAGCACACTTCTGGTAACTTGTGGGTGTGGCCTAATATGGCAATGAGCTGTGCTGTCAGGGGTGTGGCCTAATATGCTAATGAGTTTCTGCTGTTGGGTGTGACCTATTATGCTAATGAGTTCCTGCTGGGCTTTTTCTACAAAAAGAGCCCTGGAGCTCACCTTTTGGAAAGGGGCTTCATACGGTGCCAGCTCTGGCATCAGGGATTCCCACAGATTTGGGAGTAGGGTTGCCAGCTCCGGGTTGAGAAATCCCTGGAGATTTGGGGGATGGAGCCTGAAGAGGGTGGGGTTTGGGAAGAGGAGGGACTTCTGTGCGGTATGATGTCATAGAGTCCACCTTCCAAAGCAGCCGTTTTCTCCAGGGGAACTGATCTCTGTCATCTGGGGACCAGTTCGTAATTCTGGGAAATCTTGCCATAACTTGTCTATGGTGATTATATCAAGGTGTGAGACAGCAGAGGTTCGGTGTATGAGGCTGGGTCAACGTGTGCAACTAAATGAGGTGTTGGGATGGAGCACACCTCTATTGAATACTAGCCTATAAAACAAAGTTCCCTGTAAGCAGAAATCTTAAGGCCAGAGATGTGTTCTAACCACCCCTTCTCCTGCACCAGTAAAACTCAAAAGGAGCTTTTAACTGGAAGCAGTATTTTTTGTTTGTTTTTAAACATCTACAAACAGAATAGAACTACTGCAAATAGTGCAAATCATGCAAATTCTAATTTGTATTAATGCAACAATATTGAATCTACCAATGCACAATTATGGTTTACAGAAAACAAGGACGTCACAAGATGAAATGAAGGCGTCAGCAGATGAAACTGGGTGAAACCCCCCCCCCCCCCGGAGTTAACATTTGTTTCGAGGTGTCTTTTTCATACATAAGACCTCATACAGCTGTGCATCCACCTGATCATGAATCTTCCAAATTGGACTCTCCTTTGTTCCTATGCGTTTTGAAGTTACTCACAAACAGCTCTTATTTGCAGTAGTTCTATTGTGTTTGTTTATGTCATACTGCAATCCCCTTCATTTGTTGTTTTTAAACATCTAGCATAACAGAGTTCTGGAAAACATGAAAGCTTGCTCACTGTTTTGTGCAATAATAACTCACTCCAGATACACAAGGGCTGATTAAGTTGCAGCAGTAGTGGGGTGGGACAACTCTACATGCTCAGAGGTACTGTAGTAATTAAAAGGGTTATATTATAGTTATATAAAATTTTAGAGTCCAGTGGCACCTTTAAGAGCAACAAAGGTTTATTCAAGGTATGAGCTTCTGTGCGCAAGGCATACTTTTTCAAATACATTGGAATGGTAAGTGAGGTTCAAACTTATAGACAGGGACTTAACAGCAAAGTAGCATGTAATATGATGATGTTTAAGGTATGCAAAGTAAATAACAAGTTATGGTTATAAGGTGATAATTTTTTTCTACTGCTTCAGATCAACACAGCTGACCACCTGGATCTATTACAGTTATATGTTATTGTTTGCATGTGTTTGGTGCACCAGGCATACAGTGGCCATATGACTCTTTTGGTTCATGGGAATTGCAACCATAGCTCTCTGCAACCCACAGTGTGAGAATGACTGATGCATCTCCTCCCTTCAGGCTTCCCAAGTACTTACCATGATTCAGCGGGGACACAGACATCTTCGCAGGATCATTCCTGTGTGGACAACAGATGTGTCGCACCATGCTGTCGCCAGGAAGTGATGCTGGGTGATGCTCTGGCAATGGGGCTCGAAACCCGATGGTACCATTGAGTTTTCAGTCCCATTTTCCAGAGTGTCGCCTAGTGTCACTTCCTGGCGACAGCATGCTGTGTTACAGGGAGGAATGGTCCGGCTGGGAAGCATGTTTCCCCCACCAGATTGCGGTAAGTACTTGGGAACCCTACCTCCCTTTCCTCAGTTCCTGGATCCTTGACTTGCTCCTTTTTGCTCCCTTCCTTTGGAGTTCTCCAGGCCATCCTGGAGGGGCAGTTCCAGCAAAAACATCTGTACTTCAGGGTGAGGACTGGAGGGGGTTCCCCTTCCACCGCCCCCAGGGGCACAGAAACAGAGGCAGGAATACCATGTCTAGCCTTTCTCTTTCACCTTGCTCCCAAGGAGGGTATTATTGGTGAAACATTCCATCCAACACCCCTAGCTTCCCAGGTGACAGTTTTAGACTCTTTCTTTCTTTCTTTCTTTCTTTCTTTCTTTCTTTCTTTCTTTCTTTCTTTCTTTGATTTTTTTATTGCATTTTCTAAAACTAAACACTACATGAAAAAAGGGAAAGGGACTACACACTATAGGATAAAGTAAAGAAACCTCTAAAAACCCAAGAGTGGGTGTCATACAAACTGCTTTAACAAGATTACAAGCTTATATAGCTAAATATTCATATAAATTCATTGAACATGTTCATCATCTTTCAAACTTCTGCTCCAACTTAAACATCGTCTACTATGACTTCTTAAAGAATCTAGGAAATCTTATTTTAAATATTCTTTAAACTTTAGGGTTATAATAACAAATCATTTTTATCTTTTGGCTTCCTCAATCTGTAGCCTTGTTTTGGGGGCACAGCCCCTAAATTTGAGTCTGAATCTTCACCAGAAGATGGCTCTACTCCATCTCCATCTTCCTTCTCAGGACTGCCTTTGTCTTCTTCTTCTTCTTTCCCATCTTTTGGACAACTGTGCAGGTGCAGAAATTCATTTGCTTTTTTCCAGGGTGTCAATTTTTTCTTTTCCATTTGCAAACTTAAAGATGACCCCTTCGGGAAAAATCCATCTGTAGACAATTTGTTTCTTTTGTAAGAATGCGCCTTTACACCTTTTCTTCCTTATTTCAAATGGTATGGACCTGTTCTGAACACCCACCATATCTGCAACCAGTGTTCCCTCTAAGCTGAGTTAGTATGAGCTAGTTCACAGTTTTTTAGCTTCCGGCTAACACATTTTTGTCTTAGCTGAGGAAGGATGGCTCCAGAGCAAACTAATTTATGCAGTAGCCAAATTGCTCGCTCACAACTTTAATGCCACCGGCTCACAAGGTAGAATTTTTGCTCACAGAACTCCACAGCTTAGAGGGAGCATTGTCTGCAACTGAGCTTCTGCTCCTTCTTCCCCTGGGCTCACAGCATGGTATTTAAAAAAAACATTTATACACCCAGTACATGTCATTTATTATACAGTACAGCATATATATCATGTGTTTTTGTCCACGCTTCCACTTCTTGCTGTTGGTTTTCTAGATTTGTCTGTATTGTGTACCCATGCTGTATGGCTTGCATATGTAATTTGTATGGCAGTCATACATAGAAGAGAAGAAGAGACTGGATTTATACCACACCCTTCACTACTTGAAGGAGTCTCAGAGTGGCTTACAATCCCTTTCCCTCCCCCTCCCCACAACAGACACCCTGTGAGGTAGGTGGGGCCGAGAGAGTTGTTTCGAGAACTGTTTGTGAGAGAACAGCTCTGAAAGAACTTATGACTGACCCAAGGTCACACCAGCAACGGCATGTGGAAGAGAAAGAATCAAACCTGGTCCCCCCAGATTAGAGTCCACGCTCTTAACCACTACACCAAACTGGCTCTTATGTATGCCATTCATCAGGGGTCATTTCATAGAAAAAGAGCTGCAGGAGCTCATTAGCATAACTCATTAGCATATGCCACACCCCCTGACATCACCGGAAGTGTGCACCAGCCCCTTTGACAGGCAGAAGCACCTGGGATCCATTATTTCCCCCCTCTCCCTTCCCTTCACCTCCAAGTCGAGCGAAGGAAAAGGGGAGGGGGAGGATCTCAGGCGCATCTGACTGACAGAGGTGCTGGTGTGCCCACAGCCAGCCTGGGTGAATTATAGAATCATAGACTCATAGAGTGGGAAGGTACCTCCAAGGTCCTCTAGTCCAACCCCCTGCACAATGCAGGAAATTCACCAATACCCCCC
>NW_015167531.1:46475-123365 GCF_001447785.1 Gekko japonicus | reverse complement strand
GGAGACAAGGGAACGCTTCGCCCCCCCCCTCCCCCCCACACAGGCGTTGCAGCTCCCACCGAGAACACCGACGGTGGCCATAACTTTTTAAAGAGCCCCTAAGGACAGCTGAGGGAGCCAGAATGACTTCTTGCATGAGAGGTGGAATTTGCCCATACGAGTCCAAGACCACCACCCCGAGGCTCAGGGAGACAAGGGAACGTTTCACCCACCCCTCCCCCCCGCGCGGGTGTCGCAGCTGCTTCCGAAAACAGCGATGGTGGCCATAACTTTTTAAAGAGAGCCCTCCCGAGAGCTGGGGGAGCCAGAATGACGTCTCGCGTGTGATGTCTGAGCAGACATCACATGTGAGAGGTGGAATTTGCCCATAGGAGTCCAAGGCCACCATCCCGGGGCTCAGGGAGGCAAGGGAATGTTTTGCCCCGCCCCTCCCAAGAGCTGGGGGAGCCAGAATGGCCACGCGAGATGTGGAATTTGCCCCTACGAATCCAAGGTCACCACTCCTGGGCTCAGAGAGGCGGGGGAACGTTTCACCCCCCTCACCGTGTCCCAACTGATGGCTGGTGGGAGCAGGGGGCGAGGCTTATGTGCCCGCCCCCTGGGCTCCTGACTGCCGGAGCGGTGCTCCGATGCGCTCCGGCAGGAACCGAGGCCTGCCATTCATAAGTATAACATGTATAATGCGTAATTCTGATTTATTGACGCACATATGATTTTGAAAAAATGTGCACATCTCATGGACAATCAAGGATGTGAAGAAAGAGAAAATGGCATGAAACGGAAGAGTCATGGGTTCAATTTGCACAAGGGAGAAGAAAAATCAGAACAGAAATTTTCAGGTCAAAATGGTAGAGATGAGAATGCAAAATTATCCCCAAGCTCATATTCTTGGCTTTAGAAACAGGGTTCCAAGGCTTGTTTCTTTCTTTCGTTGGTAATCTCTTCTTCCGGACCATAGGCTTTTTCAGTCTTTTTATTAGGAAATCTTCACCTTGGACAATAACATCAGAATTACTGAGAGCTTGCCCTGGAGATGAACAGAAGCATCTAATGCTTGGAGATGGTGGGGCAGATTCAGGGATACTTCCTGGAAAAACAGACATCAGTTCTGAACGAAACCTTTGAGAGACCTCTTCCTCATTCCTTCACACAGCAAAAAGCAGGAAGGAAGGACTTAATCCTATCTCTTCCCAAAACAGACTTTCTTGTCACCCTGTCCCCAGGATGAAATATGTTGGTTTTCCCCCTCAGTTCTTTTGTTCTTAGTATTTCCCTGTCTTTCTCAAGCTTCCTCCTTGGCAGTGAAGCAAGGGGCATTGTCTTACCTCGGAAGTAGAAGTAATGCGTGTGTACACACACACACACAGTAAAAGTAAAGAAATCCTAATGATACATACTTAGTGACAGGTCTGAACTGGTTGCATCTAATTAGGAAAGGGATCTGGGGTTTTTGGTGGACAGCTCAATGAGAACAGACAAAATGGTGGACATGATAGCAACATATAAACTTTTGCGTAGGGGTGAGAAATCAGATAGGACTTTCTCTTCTCGTGGCCTTAGAATTGGGGATTATCTAATTGAACTGAGGGGTGGTAGACTGAGCATAGAAAAGGCCAGTACTACTTCAGGCAATGCATACTATTATTTATTAATTGACCACAGGAACAAATGAAACTGTCTTATGCCAAGTCAGACCACTGGTTTATCAAGGTCAGAACTGCCTACTTGAACTGGCAGCAACTCTCAAGGTATTCCCTCCCCAGGGAGATTCTTCTATCCCCCTCTATCATTGTCTTACACCAGCAGGTAAAGACTTTTGGGCATGGAACAGGGGTCACTGGGGGTGTGGGGCAGGGGAGGTATTCGTGAATTTCCTGCATTGTACAGGGGGTTGGACTAGATGACCCTGGAGGTCCCTTCCAGCTCTACGATTCTACAATTCTATGATTCTATTTTGTTTGGCTTTATCTCATTGACCTCCCTTCCTGTTTTGCTTAATTGCTTTCATTATTTTTAGAAGCTGGTTTTAACGCTTCTGATTGTTCTCTTCTTTGAAGTCCCTAAGTTGGGTGGAAAGGCGACATTAAAATGTTTTAAAGAAATAAAAATAAACTTTGCCCTGGTCCAGTAGGGCTCTTTTGGAATAGTATCAGAAGCCTCCCCCACCCCACCCCAGGCTCTTCAATTTCATATAAGGAATACGTTCAAGTGTATGTGTGTTCTTCATTATTATTTATGGAAACTGCAGATGCCCATGAGCAGCAAGGCTTTCCGGCCTCTGGGTCGGGTGCTTTTGGACCACAACTTATCCACCCTATCAACCCCTCCCCGGCAAATAGCTTAGCAATCAGTTCTGTTTTGAACTCTGTTGAGGATCAGGTGCTGGCAAGCGTGGCTTTCAGAGGAAGCTGAGTACTGAAAATCCTACCGCTCCAAAATTAGGTGCTTCCTTTTTAAAAGAATTAAAGAATCGATTTTCATTTGCAGCAACTGTACATAAGTGTGATTGATTCTCCCTTTCTTTCCTTTATCACTCTAATCGGGCAGACGGGGAGACACTGTTTGCTCCCGTCGCCCAATTAAGGTCTTCAACAAAGGGCCCGTTTGTTCCCTTCTAATCCCCCCTTTTACTTTGAGAGTCCTCTGTCTTATATTTGCAGCAAACAAAATGAAGGACATTCCACCCCTTGGCCTATGGTTGATTCTTCATAGGGAATGGAACTCTCAGAGAATTCTGACCCCCCCTGCCTTTCCCCCAAGCTTGATGACTCATGTACAGCCAGGTTGGGGAACTGCAGCAGTTTTTATTAAACTTGAAATTTTTGAGACACGATTTTTCTGGGGATAAACAAATGTTCCCTCTTTTCAAAATATTCATTTCTGTTTTAGTCAATGAGTATTGTTTTCTGCTTTTTACTATTGGGTTTTGTGGATTCGATTGCGCTGTGTACTTATGTGGTTTTATACACAATGTATATGGTCTGTAAACATTCCCTGTGCGTCCATTATACATAAATGTATAATGTTGATTTATTGATGAAACACTGAAAAATGCATACAGTTTATAGAGACACGTGCTTCCATGCAACTGAAAAATGTACAGAAAACTTAAGAATTGTGGGTTCAGTTTGCGCAAGGGAGTGGCAGAATCAAAACGGAGGTTTTTAAGCTGAAATTCAAAACCCACCCTCTCCCAGAATTGGTTTTACCTAAGGAAGATCCGTGCACCTCGGTGTTTAGTCATGCCGGCCACATGACCACGGAAACGTCTTCGGACAGCGCTGGCTCTTTGGCTTTGAAACGGAGATGAGCACTGCAACCCTAGAGTCGGATTCGACTGGCTTTCGAGCAAGGGAACCTTTACCTTTAAGGAAGACCCTGATGCTGGGAAAGATTGAAGGTCAAAGAAGACGGGGACGGCAAAGGATATGATGGTTAGACAGTGTCATAGATGCAACGAACATGAAATTGAGCAAACTTCAGAGGACGGCGGAAGACCGAAAGGCCTGGCATGATCTGGTCCGTCCATGGGGTCGCGAAGACTCAGACTCGACTGTGCGACTGAACAAAAAATAAAAGGAAGATGTAAGAATGCAACTGCCCCTGTTTAAGTGTCCCCAAGTTAAAAGCCAAAGGAGAATGTGACATCCCTACCCCTACACGGGGTGACTTTTATGGTCCCACTACTATCAGCTCTGAGCATTAGGATAATGCCAAATCTCCACTATTGCACTGATTGATCAAACAACTGAGCCACAGAGTAGCTAGCTAATATGGCGTAGTACAAGTGTTCTGGTTGCCATGGTAATAGGGACATTGTGGCCCAGAGGGGAAGTTCCCTGACTGGATGAGATGCTTCAGGGAGGAAGTTCAAAGGATACAGGGTTGCCAAACTATGGACTTGAGTCTTATTTGGGTCTTATATTCAGAGAGGGATAGCACGTTGACTCCACAGGGCCATCAACTAACCTAAATGCATGATGGCTTCTTCTCAGACTTCTAGGCGTGCTTGCTTGTGGTTGCTATGACATATGTAAGTTGGAGAGAGGAAGCAACCCTCAGAAACCAACCACTCAACTACATCTTGTATTTAGGGCATACGTGTGTGTTTGTTTGTTTTTGTGTGGTGAATAATCCATCTCTTCAAAGCCACATGAACATGACGACACAGGTTTATCACCGAGATCATACGCTATATTTCCTAATTGTGTGTGGAAATACTACTCTGAGTATTGCTATTCAGCATGATGTCACCAGGCCCCCACCCCATGAATCTCAGGGGGTTGTGATGCAGAGCCCTGTCAGACTTAAATGGCCAAGGAGGATAAGCCCTGTCACTGGGCCAGAACCCATGGGGTCAAGGGCAGGGAGGAGAAGGATGAAGAAAGGGACGGAGACATGAATTCCCTATTGTCCGCATATGAGGCTTGGTGGAGGGAGCTCCCAGAAGCCCTGCAGCCCTTCAAGAAGTAGGGCATAAGGTTGTCTGTTTGGGGGTTCTTTGGAGATTTGTGTCCTTGTGGTAGTGCAAAGTGCCATCAAGCCTCAGCTGACTTATAGTGACCCCGTAGAGTTTTCAAGGCAAGAGACGTTCAGAGGTGGTTTGCCATTGCCTGCCTCTGCTATGGCCCTGGATGTTCGTGGTAGTCTCCCACCCGAGTCGCAACCAGGGCCAGCTTTGCTTAGCTAACAAGATCAGATCAGATCAAGCTAGCCTGGACCACCAGGCTTTTAGAACCACATGGGCAGCCAAGTTGGTCTGAAGCAGTAGAAGAAATGTTGAGTCCAGTGGCACCTTTCAGACCAACAAAGGTTTATTCAAGGTATGAGCTTTCATGTGTACCAGGCTTTTTTTTTTTTTTTAAAAAGGAAAAGGTAAAGGTTCCCTTGCTCGAAAGCCAGTCAAATCCGACTCTAGGGTTGCGGTGCTCATCTCCGTTTCAAAGCCGAAGAGACAGCGCTGTCCAATGACATTTCCGTGGTCCGTCATGCGGCAGCTCGGTCTCGAACTGCTGAACTACCGACCTTCCACAGCCTGCAGTTCAGCGTCTTAACCACTTGAGCCACCGCAGCTCTTTTGAGACACTCACAATTCCTGTATTTCACTGAGCTGATCACAGAACAATTCCAGACGAACTGTATACCGCACAAGCACACACACCTGAACTGCGGATCACTGCAGGAAGAAACTGTTGTGTGTTCCAAATAGCAGAAGCAGCCCAAAGGGTGGTGTCTCAACTGGGATGACTTTGGTTTCTGTTTTTTGTTGGGGGTTTTTTGGCTCGTAACTATGCCTGAAATTGGTGACCTTTTGTCCTTTCCCAAAGTGGCATCTTTAAATAAATAAATAAAAAGAGACAGGAGGACGATGATAATTGCAGTTGTATTTGCAATGACCCCTGTTAGTGGAAAGGAGATTCCTCGAGCAATGCCCTGGGGGTGGTTCCTCCCAAGTGTGTGCTCCAGTGCCAGAGCAATGCGTACAGGAACTCCCCCAGAACAAACACAGACCCACCCTGCTTTGTTTTGGGTTTTTTTCCAGCAGGATTTTTGACTCTCGCAAAGGCACCACAGGGGCAAAACCAGGGCAAAACCTCCACAAGATTCATCCACACACCCCTGAAGTCACAGCACGTCTCTCCATCCCAACCACTGGACTGTGCGGATGAGAAAGTTTGGCAGAGGAAACAGAAAGAAGTCTCCGTTCCACCAGGTGAGATGGCAGAACAGACAATATCGTTCCAGATGACAGGAGCTGATGAATCATACAGCTTGATCAAAGTCTGGCTTAGAGACCATGACCCAGCAGAGCAGCTTCTCGGACTGGTGGGGATTTGAACCCAGGTCTGAAATCAACACTCTATCTTTTGCAGCACGGTGGCTTCTTGTTTGGGGTCTCTGTGTCTCTCCCAGTGCTGCATAAGCTGTTTCTACAGGAGAAACGTTTCTGCAGGAGACCTGGCCAGTGCTTGGGAGAGGTTTCATCTGCTGGTGGTCTTGAGATGGCCTAAATACCTGGTGGGAAGCTCTGTTACAAGTCTTAATCAGGACTGCCACCATGCCATTGGGATTTGCTACGCTCTTACACGGAGGTGGCTTCCTAGGTGTCCACACTGGCTAACCCTTGTACAAACAGCTGTTAGCCTTATTCCTTTTTCTTCATTGGGAGTTACTCCATTTTTCTTCTCCCCCCCCCCCGCCTTGCAATGAGACGGAGAGCAGTCTTAACTCACTTTCTGGCTGTGCCTCTGTTATGTACGTGGACCACCACCAGGGGTCCATGGCTTAAGCAGGAGCTTGGTCCCAAACACAATGGGGACCTAGGATCCTAGTCCACCGGGAGTCCACCAATAGCACCCTTGGTGGGATATTCAAACCCTCCAATGGGGACAGAGGTGTGCCACGTGGAGTGTATATAGTTGGCCTTGCAGGGCCGTTTTGTGTGTCTTGTTTGGAAGTACAATAAATGCGTCTGAACGCATGTCGTAGTCTGAGTTCTCCATGCGTCGAACCCAGTACTTTTCAGCCACACTGTTCCCTTTGCCTCCTCTGGATCCCAGCACTCCCCACCATCACTTAGAGGGCAGCCTTGTGTTTTCCCCAAGCAGCTTCCACTGGGATGCTGCCCCAAGTGGGTGTGATCTCAAAAGCTAACGGGTTGCAGCAGATGCCATTTTTAATACTCATTGTGTAAACAGAAATCCTTGCAAGTTTTTCTTACAACCCTAGTGCTTCAGGGAGAACAGGAACAAGCTGAGCTAGAGCTTATTGTGCAACATGCAAGTCTTCTGGTTGCAGAGATTTTTTTTCCACAGGGAAAAGTGATCACCCACTTACATTGGTACAGTCCTTTCTGTTTTATCAGGACTTTTCAATCTCATCCCCACCTTATTCCTCCTGCACCTGTAGATCAGCCCAGATACTGCAGATCTTATAGTCTAGTACAAGAAATACAGAGCTAGAACTGAAAGGAAGATGGGAATTAGGGTTGTCACCTGGAGATCTCCTGCTATTACAATTGATCTCCAGGCAACCAAGATCAGTTCCCCAGGAGAAAATGGCTGCTTTGGAGGGTGGGCTCTAGGGTATTATACCCAATGAGGTCCCCCCAAAAACCTTCCCTTTCCCAGGCTCCCCCCCCCCCCAATCTCCAGGTATTTCCCAACCCAGAGCTGGTAACACTAAGCTGGTGTTTGAAGATAACCAAATATGGGACTAAATACGCAAATGAGCCACTTTAGAAATCAGATGTTTTCCATTTTGAAACCAACATGTTTTCCATAGGCAGAGGTCATTTCGGGGGGGAACGTGGGGGAACGCAGTTCCCCCGAGTGAGTTACGGGGGCCGGGGCACATGACGAAGCCCCGCCCCCTGCTTCCGGCCGCCCCGCTTCCGGCCCTCATTCAGCCAGGAGGAGGCAGGAGAAGAGGGAGGGTAAGTTGCTTCCTCCCTGCCTCTCCCCACCCCTGCCTGCCTGGGGCCAGGGAGGGCCTTTGCGGGGCTTCTTCGCACTCCCGCCAGCCTTGCAGGTCCACCGCCGGGCCCCTCATGGGGCTCGGCAGTGGAGCTGCAAGGCCGGCAGTGGCGGCCGGGACCGTTGGGGGCGGGGGGTGTGGCCTTATGACACACTTCCAGTGATGTCAGGGGGGGTGGCCTTATGACACACTGCCGGTGATGTCAGGGGGTGTGGCATATGCTAATGAGTTATGTTAATGAGTTCCCCTAGCTCTTTTTCTACGAAACGACCCCTGTCCATAGGTACTTCAACCAGGCCTATCCATACCAAGGAATGAAGTGTTCGAATCCTGACTAAGACAGAGTGGACCTTTTCACTTCAAACTGCAGGTAGGGGAATTATGATTTTTGAATGTTCTCCATGTTAAAACACACCCTTCCCTTCCCAGAGACAAATAGAACACCAAGGAGAAAAGTTGTAGCTTAGCCCACTCCCTTTTATGCTAGTTTTTGCCTGAGGGGGGATTCAAAGGTATTATTTCAACTATGTCTGTCTTATCCTTGTATGATCAACCAATACTCAGTTTAGGATTACATTAAAAACAAGAGAGGTACAAAATATCATAGTAACAATTTAAATCAGAGTGAAAACACCAATGAACGCCATAGTAATGTAAGTATGGCTGCGGTCACACATTAAATGATTCACTTTCAATGCACTTTCAGGGGACTTTTGAACTGGATTTTACAGTGTGAACTGGCAAAATCCCGTTGGAAAGTCATTGAAAGTGGATTGATTTTCCACAAGCGCTGCTCCGCACTCACTCCTCCCTTTTGCCCTGATGGTACGTGTCAATTTCACACAAGCTGCTGCGCAGCCACATTTTGCCCCGCAGCTTCGTGCGATTTCCCCCACGTCTACTCAATCCTCAAAAAACAGGATTGAGTAGACGCGGGGAAAATCGCACAAAGCTGCGGGGCAAAATGTGGCCGCGCAGCAGCTTGTGTGAAATTGACACGTACCATTGGGCCAAAGAGAAGAGTGAGCGTGGAGCAGCTCTTGAAATCACCCAGTGACCGGAAATAGGCTCAGAGGGTGGATGAACTGGAAAAGTACACTCTGGGTTGGTTATTACAGTGGAAAGGATGGAACATGGACCATACAGCCAATTTTGTAGGGAAATGATAGGCTTGGGTGTCCTGCAACATCAAATGAAATCACTGACTGAAAGTATACATTAGCCATGGGGCTACTTCCGCACTGTCACTTTTCCCACTCATTTTCCCCTATTGCTTTGGCTCCCCCTCCTTTCCCACATGTGTTTTGCTCCCTCAGGGACTACTAGAGAAAGCAAAACACATGGGGGGGGGAGCCCCTGAAGCAATAGGGACAAACGAGTGACAAAAATGACAGTGTGGTTGCATTGGTGTGTATTGTCTGAGTATGAGATCACACCAGCCCACAAGCTCTGGCAGAGCTGACTGTCGTGCAGAAGGAGATTTACAGTCATGTTGGATCGCTGGCACACCTTTGGGGGTTCCAAGAGGATTCCCTACCACAGCTCCACAAAATACTCCCAGTCTTCAGACCCCACAATCTGTGTGGTCCCAATTCTTTTCATTTCAGCGAGTTCCATGTGCTTCAGACCCAAACCACAAGTCTCTAGCCAGTGTTCAGTGTAGATGCTGTGTGGTCACAAAGATGTGTTGCATTCCTTCATTGTTTCGGAATTTTTCTCGGTGCTGCATTTCACACCTTCTCCATTCCCCTTTAACTAGGAAAATGCCTAAAATTAAATCCAGAATTGAAGCTTGCCACAGTTTTGCTGCAGTGTTCCAATTCCTCCAGTCCCGCCCCCATAATTTTATTCATATCCCACCTTGTTCCCCAAGGGAGACCCAAAGCAGCTTACGTTCTCCTCTCCTGAGAGGGTGTGACTGACGCATGGTCAGCCAGCAAGCTTCCATGGCAAAGTAGGGATTCAAACCTGGATTTCCCAGATCCTAGCCCAACACTTTAACCAGGTTCAGGCGAGTCGCTGTGTTGGTTTGAAGCAGCAGAACAAAGTTTGAGTCCAGTGGCACCTTTAAGGCCAACAAAGTTTTGTTCTGGGTATAAGCTTTCATGTGCAAGCACACTTCTTCAGAGTCTAAGAGGCTTGCCTAAATCTTTCTGGCAAGTTCATGGGAGAGATCACATTCAAATCAGGAACTTCTTGATTTTCAAAACTTTCAGGTTTTCAGCCTCTCTCATACACCCCCTCTATAAAAGGACTGGCTTAATAAAATAATTGTGAATGCTCCATAGATGTTATTCTGTTTTTCTGTTTCATGTTCTTTTTTCTTTGTAGTTGTCTGTTCTCTTTACTGCTGAAACTAATAAAAAAAATTAACCATAAAAATAATTGTGAATGTTAAAGTGACAATCGATGAACAGCTGTGCAAAGGGAAACAACTAATGGGCTATTTTCAGTGTGAATAGCGTTCTTTTGCATTGGGATGATGGACAAGTATGCACCATTATGGTGCTCTTTCCACACAAAGTCTTCAAATTTGCTGTAAATTTCTGTCAATAACACAACTTAGGACTGAACCAATGTGTGTCTGTTTTGTTTGTTATTGTATTGTTACCACTGCTTTTGGTTCTGTACTTTTCACTGTTGGTTTTGTAGATTCTTTGGCACTGTGCATGTACATTGTGCACTTTATTTTTGCAGTTCATACGGTTATTGATAGGTCCAATGTACATCATATTTAAATATAGTATACATATAGCATATCATACTGATTTATTGATGCACAGATCTTATTGAAAAATGTGTACATTTTACAGGAAACATTCAGTGCAATGGGAAAGAAAATGCTGTGCCCTTCAGTTTCACCACTGAGAGTTGGAAGATGACTTTCCCTCAATGTATTTGGCATATGGTCTGACTTGCTTGCATGAGTCATAGGGCAGAGGACTTTGGGGTGTGTCCTCCATCTGTGTGTCTTACCTATTATGCCCTTTGCTGGAGAAGGGGTTGATAGTCTCTTGCCCAGAGCCTCTCAAATTCCTGAAGTCAGCCCTGAGAACTTGTTTTCTATAATCCCTAGCATGCATAAAGTAATTTGAATATTCACAAGGGGCTTCACCGATGTTCTCTTGTTAGAACCCCTACAACAGTCTTGTCAGCAAGATGGACATTATCATCCCCAAGTGGTCTGGCAAAGTGGTTTTGGCAACCTGGAGAGCTCTTTGCAAAGGCAGAATGGAAGACTTCCTAGCCTCCTTGCTCAGGCATCCAGTGAGACCTACCGTCTGGCAGACGGCCCATCACTGATCAGAGATGCTGAGCCCCTTTGCTTCTGAAGCCCCTGTGAAGCCCCAAGACCTGTTCTGCAATGCCCTATGCCCTGGTTAGAGACACACTGGAGGGAGAACAGTAGCAGCTCTGGGCCTGTTCAGATGGGATGCCCATACAAACTGTGACCCTGACGACTGTATGCATCAGGAGCTCACGGCCCCCATGATACACCCGATATCAGTGATTACCATTCCATGTGAACTAGATAATGCATCCCTGACTCTGATCGCCCAGGCTAGCCCAATTTTGTCAAAAGCTAAGCAGGGTCAGCCCTAGTCATAAGAACATAAGAGCATAAGAGACGCCAATGTTGGATCAGGCCAAAGGCCCATCCAGTCCAACACTCTGTCACACAGTGGCCACAAATACCAGGTGCCATCAGGAGGTCCACCAGTGGGGCCACCATCTTTATTTGGATAGGAGACCACCAAGGAGTACCAGGGTTGCTATGCAAAATCAGGGAATGGCAAACCACCTCTGAACATCTCTTGCCTTGAAAGCCAAATGGGATCACCATAAGTTGGTTGGGACTTGATGGCAAAAGGGGGGGGGAGGTAACGCATGGGTTTTCCAAGTGTGTCCAGATAAAAATCAGAGCCCTGGAAAATCTGAGTTCTGGTTTGCTGGTGCAGATGCTGGACATGGATAGGAAATCCTCATGGCTCCCGGTTCACATGGATTTACATCTGAATAGGGTCACTGTCTGGGTCCCTTTAGCACTGCCGGCACTGACCCCAGAAAAGTAAGTAGGTAGTTTTCATCTGAGTGAGGAAGACATAAGGAGTGGAGGCGGTGGCAGTGGTGCTTGTTGTGGGGGGACACGCTGGAGAGTACTTTGCCCGGAGCCCTCTAAAACTGGGAGCCGGCTCTGACGACCACCAGCTCCCACCTTTCAGCCAGGCCACTGAACAGTCTTCCGGCTCAGGCTGCTTTAGCGACATGTCTTAGTTTGTCCAAACTGGTTTGCTTGTCCAATTAAGTCGGGACAGCCCTCTGCACTTAAAAGCTTCTCTTGCTCCCTGGAGGAAAATGCCAAACCTGTCAGAGAAAACAAACAGGGGCTTTCTTAGCCTGTGTGTGTTCTGATTAACGAAGCTATTAGGCTATAAAACCCGGGACCCCTGTTCTCTGGGTAAGAGCATACATTAGGGAGCTGTTGACAGTTTCTAAGTTTGACCCTTTGCACAATAGCTGGAGACCTATCAGCAGCTCCCAGAAAGGCCACCAGGACCTCTTTGTTCTGGGGGGGGGGGGTTGGGGGAAGTATTTGACACTCAGTAAATGCCAGATGTACCGCTGTTTTAATCTGTAACATGGGAGGCCGGTGTGTGTCGGTGGGGAGGGGTGTTGAAGGGAGGGGAGGGGAGGGGAGGGGAGGGGGAGGAGCCAAAAATACTTCATTAACAGTCAAGTTCCTCTGGTGGAGCTGTGACAGTCTCCAGGCCATTCTGCCTCAGGTCACAGTTAAACCAGCTCTTGGTGCAGCTTGGAAAGAGATTCCGAGGGAACGGCCTGGGCAAGCACGAGAAGAGAGCAGTTGGAAATGCCAAGGGTGTGCCAACTCCAGGTTTCTGTGGGAGGGTGGGGCTTAGAGGAGATGCCTTCAGGGAATCCCCCTCCTTGAGGAAGTCTACCTCCGAACCACCTATCCTTTTCCCTCTCTTTCTCTGGTTGTCAGCATAGACTGGGTCCAGAGGGGGTGTGGACTGTGATTTCTTCTGTCACTTGCTTGAAAAGGGTAGGCAGAGCAGGGATCAATTGCAAAGAAGAGAAGTGGCACAGCCAGGATGCTTCGGGGAGGGGGGAGGGAAGGAGCGGTGGTGGAGTCTTTGTGGGGCCTGGGGGGGTATCCTCAGATGAAGATCTTGGATCTTCCTGGTGTGGGAGGTGTTTGTGGTTGGTAGGGTTGCCAGCTACTAATTGGGAAATACCTGGAGATTTGGGGGGTTCTGCCAAAGAAGGGTGGGGTTTGGGGAGGGGAGGGGAGGGTCTTCAATGGGGCATAATGCCATAGAATAGACCTTCCAAAGCAGCCATTTTCTCCAGGACCAATTTCACAAAAGAGCTGTGCCGCAATCGCGCCTCCCTTTGCCCCGCTTCTATTGGTCAATTTCCCACTCGAAGCCGCGCGGCCGCATTTTGACCCATGGCTTTGCCCGATTTTCCCCGCGGTTTTGTGATCCTGTTTTTTTTAGGATCACGAAACTTTGGGGGAAATCGGGTGAAGCCACAGGTCAAAATGCGGCCGCGCGGCTTCGAGTGGGAAATTGACCGATAGAAGCGAGGAAAAGAGGGGCGCAACCGCGGCGCAGCTCTTGTGTGAAATCGGTCCAGGTGAACTGATCTCAATTGCCTGGAGAGTAACTGTAATAGCAGGAGATCTCCAGCCACCACCTGGAGGCTGGCAACGCTAGTGTTTGGAGCCATTTGGGCACTTGAGGTCCACCACAACGTCACAGCCAGAAATTTAGCCATGCCATCCTATGTATCCTTGCTTATGTGGAAGCCCCAATAGGACAGGATAGGGGTAGCCTGAAAGATGCACCTGTTCTGAAAATGAATGTATAGATCTCCAGTCCCCACCCTGCATTATGTCTAGCAGTATTTGTTCATTGCCTACATCCGTATCATTGGCTGCCAGTGGCTGGGAGATAGGGAGATGTGGAACACCATGGGACAATGTGAGTGTACAGTTTGCTACAGAGAGGAGGTCACCTCCTGACGCAGCTGCCTGGAAGTCCATAGGGAAGTTCAAGCATAAATAATATCATATATGACGATCCCATTTCTGCTGCAGTGCAGATAAACTTGCTATTTATTGTTGCTATATTCCATTTATTTAGCACATTCTTATCCCCCACTTCCTCCAAATAGCACAAGGTATGGACATTGTTCTCCCCTTCTCTGTTTTTTCCTCGCAACAACCCTGTGAGGTGCTGAGAGAGACTGGCTGACTTCCATGGCAGGGTGGGGATGTAACTTGGGTCCCCCATATCCTAGTCTGACACTCTAACCTCTACAGCACACTGGCTTTCAATTTTGTATATTTGAAAGCTGTGAGAAGTTTAAAAAGGTTGCAAGTTCCAGAATGGATTGAAGCTGTGGAAGGAGAGCAAGAAGGACAGCCCAACTCCTTGAGTGAGACTGTGGCTGGCAAAATCTACTCAGGAATTGTGGAAATCTAAATGGAGAGCCAGTTTGGTGTAGTGGTTAAGTGCACGGACTCTAATCTGGGAGAACTAGGTTTGATTCCCCACGCCTCCACTTGCAGCTGCTGGATGACCTTGGGCAAGCCATAGTTCTGTAAGAGCTGTTCTTGAAAGGGCAGTTCTTGAAAGAGCTCTCTCAGCCCTGCCTACCTCACAGGGTGTCTGTTGTGGGGAGGGGAAGGGGAAGAAGTTTGTAAGCTGCTCTGAGACTCCAAGTGAAGGGTGGGGTATAAATCCAATCTCCTCCTCCTCCACCACCACCTACTTTGGGAACACACTTTTGTTCTCATCCAGCAAGGAAGATATACACAAGGGTGATTCTGGGTTCTTACGACCCTGGGGAAGATGCAGTGCCTTGCCTAATAGAGTTGTCAACCTTCATGTGAAGCCTGGAGATCTCCTGCTATTACAATTGATCTCCAGGTGACAGTTCCCCTGGAGAAAATGGCTGGTTTGGAGGACGGACTCTATGGCATCGTACCCGGCTGGTCCCTCCTCTCCACAAACCCCACCCTCCCCAGGGTCCACCTCCAAAATCTCCAGGTATTTCCTTGCCCAGTATCGAAGTCAGACTGACTGGCCTATAATTTCCTGGATCTCCTCTGGAATCCTTTTTAAAGATGGGAGTGACAGTAGCTACCTTCCAGTCCTCAGGAATGGAGGCAGATTTTAATGAAAGATTACATATTTTTGTCAGGAGATCCACAAGTTCACATCTTAGTTCTTTCAGAACTCTCGGATGTATGCCATCCGGGCCTGGTGATGAAAACATCCAAGCTACACTAGGGGTTGCCAGAAGTCAACCATGCCTTGCAGGTACACACACACACAACTCACAAAAAAGAAAGGAAAAGAACCAGCAACTACTTTGGAAGGTAAAGTGTATGGCATTATACCCTACTGTGGTCGCTTGCCTCTCTAAACCCTGCTTTCCCAGGCTGCATTATCAAATCTCCAGGTATTTCTGAACCTGGAGTTGGAAGCCCTAGTCCAGGTTGCCAGCTCTGTGCTGGGAAATAGCTGGAGAGGGGAGGGACTTCAGTGAGCTATAAGTCCAAAGAGTCCACCTTCCAAAGTGGTCATTTTCTCCAGGGGAACTTATCTCTGTTGCATGGAGATCAGTTGTAATCCCAGGAGATCCCCAGCAACCACCTGGAGGGTTGGCAACCCTATTCTGAGCATGGAACTCCATGTTGACTCCATGTTGATGTCTGATCAAAAGGCCTTGTGGGGACCAAGCTGGCTTTGCAACTTGTAAACTTGCCCTTGAGAAAGAGAGACTATCCCAAAGCCACCTAGTGAGATTCATGGTTGTGTTGAATGTAGGTGTCTCAGCCTCAGGTCCTAGTCTAATACTAGAGTTGCACTTGGCCACCAGTGGGGGGTAGGGGGATAGGGTTGCCAGAGCCAGGCTGGAAAACTCCTGGAAATTTAGGGATGGCGCCTAGGGAAGACAGGGACTTCTGTGGGGTACGATGTCATAGAGTTCAACCTCCAAAGCAGCCATTTTCTCCAGGGGAACTGATCTCTGTAGTCTGGACATGAGCTGTAATTCTGGGGGATCCCCAGGTCTCATCTGGAGGCTGGCATCCCTATTCAATCTACTAACCACTTTGTTGTTGTTCAGTCACATAGTTGAGTCCGACTCTTCGCGACACCATGGACAAGATCACACCAGGCCTTCCTGTCTTCCGCTGTCCTCTGAAGTTGGCTCAATTTCATGTTCGTTGCATCTATGACACTGTCTAACCATCTCATTCTTTGCCATCCCCGTCTTCTTTGACCTTCAGTCTTTCCCAGCATCAGGGTCTTCTCCAGGGAGTGCTCCCTTCTCATTTGGTGGCCAAAGTATTTGAGCTTCAGTTTCGTTATCTGGCCTTCCAGGGAACAGTCAGGGTTGATTTCTTTTAGGATTGACTGATTTGATCTTCTTTCAGTCCAAGGGACCCTCAAGAGTCTTCTCCAGCACCATAGTTCAAAAGAATCTATTCTTCGGCGCTCGGCCTTCCTTATAGTCCAACTCTCGCAGCCATACATGACTACCGGGAATACCATTACTTTGACCATGCGGACTTTTGTTGGCAGGGTGATGTCTCTACTTTTTATCAACCACTACATCTCAAAATACATTTGTCTTGGATGCTGGGATGCCTAGGAGAAAGGCAGGTACATAAATATTTTAAATAAATAATAATCTGCTGTGCCTCCTCACCCCAGTTCACAAGAGATTTCAGTTTGATATTGAACTTGCCAAGTTCCCAAATGTGTGCTAAGCATGGGGATGCATTTTGCAATAACAGGTACAGCAGAACAAAAAAGAAGCGCTTTGCCAGTTAAATAGGTACAGTTAGAATCATTTTAACGTTGTGCATAGAGGAAGCACCCAATCTAGCCCCTGGATCTTTGGGTCTCCCCAAAACATCAAGTTTATTGTGAATCCCAGCAAGATGCTCACTCGGCTGGCCTGAGTAGCCGCTGCCAAGACGGGTTACGATGGAAAGCTGATCCCAGCCGAGATTGGTCACACCTCCTCGGGTTACCCTTCCAGCTCTGCCCCAGAGCTGTGCTGTTCTTATGGGAATGAAGGGCCTCGTGCTAGAGAGACCAAGCTTGGGCATTAGGTGGGGAAAGACTATCCTATTCCTTCTGCTTCCCCAAGGCCCTGTGTGACACACTTGTGAAATGGTTCAGCTTGCAGGACAGAGGGAGGGATTGGATGCTCCAGAGGAGACCACGGTTTCTGGCTTTAAGGGATTGTGGAGGCCTCAGCTTCTAATCAGAGGCTGTAAAAACTGGCTGGGAGTCAGCAGCACACCAGGCCGGGTGTTGGATTAAGGGCCTTGCTCTTCGTGATTCTAAAGGCTTCTTGGGGCTTAGAGAGAGGACCATGGTGGCTTTTCTCAGCATTGTAAAGTGCAGGTTGAAACAAGGGGAAGGGACGAATTACTGAAAAGACATTATGCTGAAGGAGACAGGGTACATAGGCCACTAAGTCAGACCACTGGTCCATCGAGCTCTGTGTTTTCTGTTCTTACTTGGAGAAGTTTCCTTGAATAGAGGAAACAACCTTATAATGACTCAGACCACTGGCCTATCAAGGTCAGTGTTGTCTACTCTGGCTGGCAACACCCTCCGCGGTCTCAAGCAGAGATCTTTCACATCACATGCTGTCTGATCCTTTCAACTAAGATTGAACTTTGGCTCTTCTTCATGCTTTACCACTGGCCCATTACCCCTTCTTAGGTGAAGACTTTTTCCAACCCTGCTACCTGAGTTCTTTGGGACTGAACACGGGATCTTCTGCATACAAAACATGTGTTCTTCCATTGTACTACTACATTGTACTACTACATTGTACACCTGGCTCAGCATTCATTAATGCCAAAGAATAACAAACTGTATGGATGTGGATGAATTCACGTGCGCTATATTAGACAAAATGTTTGCCAAATTTTTAGAACTGTAGTATTCCCCATATTTGCCAAATTGTTATAGTTAAAAGTTTGTTCCATTAACAACAGTGCTTTGAAAGTGTGTAGTGTCTGTTGTCGGCCTGCATCACCTGGTGTTGTTATTTTTTTTAATAGGCAGGCAAACTGTTCACATCTCTCTATATAATAATTATCTGTTGGTGGTGGCATGCTGCTAAACATTCCACACAGCGTCCGCAGCCTTTGGCTCCATGATCTGTCAATCAGAAGCTGTCCCTACCCACTGGCTGCATTGCCTGAGTCCTGCCTCCAACATTCTAAACAGTTTGCTGTTCCTCTTCCCCCCATAGCCAGTCAGAACACAGAGGATATTTGCATATGTGGCCTCATTGGCCTTTGCCTCTGAGCACAGAGGTTGTTTGCATATGAGGCCTCATTGGCCTTTGCCTCTAACATTCTAAACAGTTTTCTGTTGCTGTTCTGAGGTAAAATGTGTTCTGAGGTACCCTTAGTGCCTGTTGGGAGAAACCATTGTTGCCAATCTCCAGGTGAGAGCTGAAGATCACTCAGAATTACAACTGCTTTCCAGATGGCAGAGATCAGTTCCCTTGGAGAAAATGGTGGACTCTGTGTCCTTAAATCCTGCTGCAATGGCCCCTGTATGACAGCCAATATGACGTAGCAGTCAGGGCTTATGAGCATGGTAGAGGCTTCAAATGGGGTTTTTTTTGAAAGCTGAAGAGTGAGGGGAAAATAAAGGTAGGTTGATGATTGGCTGAGAAGGAGATAGGGTTGCCAACTCCAGGTGGGAAATTCCTGGAGATCTGAGGAATGGAGCCTGGAGAGGGTGAGGTTTCAGGAGGGATGGGACCTCAGACAGGTACAATGCCATAGACTCCACCCTCCAAACCAGCCAGTCCCTCTTGGGGAACCATTGTTGCCAATCTCCAGGTGGTGACTGGAGATCACTCAGAATTACAACTGCTCCCCAGGAGGGAGGGGGGAGGAGATGGAAAGCTGATGTCAGAGGGGCAGATCAAGGTAGGTTGATGGTTGGCGGGAAAAGAGATAGGGTTGCCAACTCCAGGTTGGGAAATTCCTGGAGATTTGAGGGGTGGAGCCTGGAGGGGGGGTTTGAGGAGGGGTGGGACCTCAGACAGGTACAATGCCATAGACTCCACCCTCCAAACCAGCCATTCCCTAATGGGGAACCATTGTTGCCAATCTCCAGGTGAGGACTGGAGATCACTCAAAATTACAACTGTTCTTCAGATAGCAGAGATCAGTTCCTCTGGAGAAAATGGTGGACTTGGTGTCATTATACCCTGCTGAGGTTGCCACAGCAAATTGACACTGAGTGCTCAAGGCCGGGACACCCGCCCAGAGCCTCTTTCTGGAGCTCATTGTATTTATTTCCACAACGGGCCTTATTCCTAGTAAGGAATCTTTTGCATACATGTATTCTTACCCTGCCTTGTGGGAGTTGTAGTTTTATTTTCAGGGGAAGCCCCATCACTCCTAGGCAACTGTGGGCCTCTTATCCTGCATCAGCAACAGCTGCTTTAATTTATCTGCCTTCACATAAGCAACTGATTCAAGAAAGCCTATAGAAGTATCTACTATGCAGGTGCAAAGCTGATTCACATGATGTTCAGTTCAAACGTTGTTCATCACAGCTTTCATTCTCCCTGTTCTTTCATTTTCCTCCTCTACATTTACAGGGCATAGATGGAAAAACCTTCCCAAGTAATCTTGAAATGATTGTACATACATCAAGATTCTTTTTGTGTGTTTTACCAGTGTGCAAGAATGTGTTGTGTCTATCAGTAAACCCCTGCACAAAATGATGCATAGGAGCACAAACTGACAGTGGAGGCCGAGTCAGTTTCTTCTTCTGGTAGTGTTGCATTACCATCAGATTAGATCTGTGATGGCAAGGCATACCATGTTCTCGGCCCTGGCTCCTGCTCTATGGAATTCATTCCCTATAGAGGTGAGGGTGGCTGCCTCTTTGTTGTGTTTCCAAAGAAACTGCAAAACAACTCTTTCTAAAACGAGCTTTTAATCAAAGGGGACTTTGGCATCTAATTTTTAGAAGGTGTTTTAGTAGATTATTTAAAAAGAATTGTAATATTTCGGTTTTGGACCTGATTTTCATTACTATTAGATTTTAACTTTTTCTATGGACTTGTATGCAGCTTGTATGTTGATACATTATTTGGGGATTTGAGATAAGGTGGGTGAAAAATTTCCTAATAAATCCCATTTTATATTTAACCAGTTATCAAGATTGGTTCCTTACAGGGTTTTCTCGATGCACATATGAGAGCCATGTAGAGATGCAGGGATACAAATCCAGCTGCAAAATTCTGAAATTAATTTTAGAAATTCTAGTTAAACTGTAATTAAGGAGGAGTAGGGTACTGTTTGGAGACATGCTCCAGAATGATAAGGGAATGGACCAAGGGAAATCCACTCCTTCGTATTCTCTGTTGACCAGAAGGTATTACGATCATTGAACTTTGTCCACTCACTCCTGGCAATCTCCCGCACTGTAAAAGCTGTGATCCATCAGAGTTTTCTCAGTGTACACTATAAAGCAGGCTGCTTCTCAGCTGAGTCCTGCAGGTGGCATAGCGAGCCCTATGTTCTCAAACAGCAGCAAGCGAGAAATCCCTTCAGACTCTCATGTACACTATGGAGCGTCAAAGTCTTTAGGCTTATAAAAGCATTCCACTCTATTCTGGCTAATTTTCAGAGACTGTGTTTGGTGATAAAGAATCACAGGCAGGCCAAACATACCATCAATTCAGTCCTTTGTTGTAGGGATAATTTCAGTTGTCTCATTCCTTCTGTTCTAACACCAAAATTCTCGTTTTGATGTGGCTTCTGCCCAGTGCAAATAAAACCTACTTCTTTTTTTAAAATCAAATTTTGGTTCCTTGCAATGAATTTCTGCATATAAACTGCATGCTGTTTTACAATATTATCAGCATTATACATGATGCATATACTGTGCACAAAATTAGCAGGCGCTAGGCATATGAATACTGAAATCAATTCCATATGACATATATACACAATACAGAAAACACAACAAAACCCATAATTAAGTTGGGGAACAAACTCGACAAAAATGTAAATGAATATAGAAAGAATTAAAGATCATCCCTATTCTGATAATAAGGCAGGGTGAACACCAGTGTTCCCTCTAAGCTGAGTTAATGTGAGCTAGCTCACAGGTTTTTTTAGCCTCCAGCTCACACATTTTTGTCTTAGCTCAGGAAGGATGGCTCCAGAGGAAACTAATTTATGCAGTAGCCAAATTGCTCACGCAGAACTTTAATGCCAGTAGCTCACAAAGTAGAATTTTTGCTCACAAGACTCCACAGCTTAGAGGGAGCATTGGTGAACACCTGCCCCCCCCCATCTGTCTTCAAATCAACCTGATAGTGAACAAGGAACAGAGATCTGAAATAATAAATCTACACCAGGGAAGCTGGTATCTTACCAAGTTACATAGGAAAAAACAGAGAGGTCTCTGCCCCAAAGGATATTCCTGTTCAAAACAGAGAATGGGACAAATAGCAGAGGGAGCAAAGGGAAAGTTAAGGGCAGAGTCCGGTAAATATGGGTAGAATTACAGCAACCATGCTGTGTAGTGGCTAGCATGTTGGACTTGGACCAGACTGGCTCTAGGCCTGAATCCCTGCTCCATTATGAGATTCACTGTGTGATCTTGAGCCAATGACCAACTTTGAATGTTGTTGTTGTGAGGATAAAATGGGGGCAATTACCAAACTCTTTAGATATTAAAATGAGAAAATAAGTGTTTAAATGTATATAGCTATAGAATCATAGAGTAGAATCATAGAATCACCGAGTTGGAAGGGGCCATACATGCCATCTAGTCCAACCCCCTGCTCAATACAGGATCAGCCTAGAGCACCCCTGACAAGTGTTCGTCCAGCCGCTGCTTGAAGACTGCCAGTGAGGGGGAGCTCACCACCTCCCTAGGCAGCTGATCCCAGTGTTGCACAACTCTTACTATAAAAAAAGTTTTCCCTCATATCCAGCCGGTACCTTCCTGCCCTTTAATTTAAACCCACTGTAGTGAGTCCTATCCTCTGCTGCCAACAGGAACAGCTCCCTACCCTCCTCTAAGAGACAGCCCTTTGAATATTTCAAGAGAGCGATCATGTCCCCACTCAGCCTCCTCTTATCCAGACTGAACATTCCCAAGTCCCTCAGCCCTTCCTCATAGGGCTTGATCATCCTCATCGCTCTTCTCTGCACCCGCTCCATTCTGTCCACAACCCTTTCTAAGTGAGGCCTCCAGAACTGCACACACTACTCCAGGTATGGCCTGACCAATGCAGTGTACAGTGGGACTATGACATCTTGCGATTTGGATGTTATGACTCTGTTGATATACCTCAAGATCACATTAGCTTTTTTGTCACTGCATCACACTGGCTGCTCATATTTAAGTTATGGTCCACCCATACCCCAAGATCCTGTTCACACACACTGCTACCCAGAAGTGTATTCTCCATCCAGTATGTGTGTTCCTTATTTTTGTTACCCAGATGTAGAACTCGGCACTTATCCTTGTTAAATTGCATCTTATTCATATCCACCCACTTTTCCAGTATGTTTAGATCTTGTTGAATTCTCTATCTTCTGGTGTGTTTGCTGCTCCTCCCAATTTAGTGTCATCTGCAAATTTAATGAGTAGTCCCTCCACACACTCATCCAAATCATTTATAAAAATATTGAAAAGTAATGGACCCAGAACCGAGCCCTGTGGCACCCCACTGGACACCTGCCTCCATTCAGATGAAATGCCATTGACAACTACTCTTTGAGTGTGGTTCTCCAACCAGTTCCCTATCCATCTAACTACCATAGAGCCGAATCCACAGTCCTCTAGTTTACCCATCAGAACATCAGGGGGAACCCCATGAAAAGCTTTACTGAAATCCAGATCAACAACATCAATGGCATTCCCTTGATCCAGTAAGCTCATCACTCAATCAAAGAAGGAAATGAGGTTGGGAACAAATCTGTAATGACTTCCTCGGATCATCAAGTTGTCCTTCAGATGCTTGCAGATTGAGCCCTTTAAATTCTGCTCCAGTATCTTCCCTGGGCCAGAGGTCAGACGTGACTGACTGGCTTGTATTTTCCTGTGTCATCCCTACTCCCTTTTTTGAAAATTGGGATAACATCTGCCCTCCTCCAATCATGTGGCATGTCTCCTGTCCTCCAAGAGGTCTGGAAGATGATGGACAAAGCCTCTGCAAGCTCTCTAGAGTTTTGCCCAGAATAACAGTGTCGCTGTGTGATGTCCCTGGCATGATGACCTCACTTCCTAGTGATGTCACTACGGCAGTGACATCATGCGTGCCTTGGCACACAGCTGGGTTGTGTTAGGCTAATGCATGGATGACCTTCCTGGCTTGTGAGCCCCAGCTGTCTCCAAGCTGCTAGGCATGCACTTTGCCTTCTCTTGAGTAGTCCATACCGAGCCCTCCACTGCTGGCATTCCAGTGGCTCTGGGGAAAGGGGGGGGGCAAGGCGGCCCATGGTGTCTTGTCTAATCCTGGGTCGTGGGCTTGACCACTGGGGCATTGTTTTCAGATGGCAGCTCCACCACTAACTGGGTGACGGGGACTTCGGGGGCCTGGCTGTCAATGACCAGTTGTGAGCTGGGGCCTGTTTCTGCTGCCTCCTCGCTGCCCGTAGCACTCCCAGCATCATTGCGACTGGCTATCTCTGGTTGACCTATGACACCCACTGAGATCCCTCCTTTCCCGAAACCCCTCCCTCCCCATGATCCACCCCCAGGACTTTCCCAACCCAAAGTTGACAACTCTACTCAGCACATGCCCGGAGCCAGGTGAGATACCACAGGCTCTATAAAGCCCTGGCTTTGCACGTTTCCTCTTCAGTTGGACCGATTTATAGTGAAATCCTACCAAGAGTTACTCTACTGCAGTCTATAGAGAAAATTTAAGCACCCAGCTCTCTCTTTGGCCTCCCTGGGTGCCAGACCTTGTCTGACTCCAAGCTTGCAGGCTGCTTCTGGCCCTTAGAATCTCGTTGGCCTCCTCAGAGAACTGAACCCTGCCTGCTTTTGACTTCACCTCATGCTAGTGGCCCTTTGCACACCAGGACTGACCCCTGATAGCCTTCAGCCACTTTAAATATAATTCCTACCCCTCAGTGAACCTTGGGGATTATAGTTAGGTGAAGGGTGACTGCAGACACCTCATAGCAAATTCACAGTGAGTTTTTATGCTGTGCCTAGGCAGAATCGTGTACGAGAAAGTGGTCAGTGGCTGCGGCAGCTTTCTGTGAGCCTTTTCGTACCTTTTGCCCAAGATAATCCAATCCCATAAAAATCAGGCACAGTGCTACCCACTGGGGACACAAAGGTCCTCCGCTTATTCTCAGAGGTACTCTGTTGTTAGCATTTGCTCCATTATGTTGTCGATCTGAGTCCTGGAACTGAAATGGGAGTTCCAGGTCAGCCTGGCCCCTGTCCTCTTAGGAAACCACCACCATCCAATGGGCAAAAGCAATCAAAGAAGCTTCCATACACATCCTGCCTTCTTCAAGTGCTTTACACGCTGCACGTTGCGAGTCTGATTGGGTGTCACGGCAGGTGGACCGGCGTGATGCTTTGGAGGACCGGCTCAGCATTTTTTTTAATAGCCAAACATTCAGGGGCTTTTAAAACGCTATGACTTTGAGAATACAAATGGGACCTGAAAACACACAGGCTTTTCCTGTGCAGTTTCCCCCTCCCCGATGCTTTCCATACCTGTCAAAAATTGTCAGTGAGCAGCCAAGAGAGGTGGGGGCTGGATTTAGGCTAAGCACCCCGGCTTTGGACACAAAACATTTGCTGTGCCTGGTGCGTTGCCTTGGCTGTTAATGAGGTGCGCTTGGCCTCTTTCTCCGCCTCTGGAATGCTGTTCATTGACTTGTTGATTCTTAGCCTTTCATTCCACCCTTTGCCCCTTTCTCAGTGTTTGCTTTGTTGCTTGTTTTGGTGAGCAGATGCTGGATGTCAGCCCTGCTTGCTAGCTGTCACTCATGAGGATGGAAGGGAGAGGTACCTTCCCCAGGGGTCTCAGGAGAGCAGAGAAAGT
The DNA here is from genome assembly GCF_001447785.1 of Gekko japonicus. Classification (NCBI taxonomy): domain Eukaryota; kingdom Metazoa; phylum Chordata; class Lepidosauria; order Squamata; family Gekkonidae; genus Gekko; species Gekko japonicus. The sequence goes on along the minus strand of NW_015167531.1, from coordinate 98,762 downwards.
GGGGATGAAGAAGGAGCTCTCTGTTGACAAGGGGGAGATAAGAGTCAATGACAGAAAAGCTAATGGGAGGGGTGGCTCCCAGAAGCCAGTGTGGCTTGTGTCCTGCTGTGGGAAGGTAACCGGATCCCTGTCACCTTCTTGGCCTACCTGGATTTTCGGCACAATCCTAAACAGAGTTATACCCTTTGAAACCCATTGACTTCAGTGAACATAGAAGGGTGTAACTCTTCTTGGGACTGCATTATTTGCTTTCAGTGGTCATTGAAGGGAAAAAAATTCCTTTTGCTGCAAGACTAACTGGGGAAATTTAGGAGTGACTGATCCCTATTTCCTTTCTTTAGATCTTTTGTTTATTTTGTTTTTGTCAGTGGTTTCGGTTTCTTCAGTAGGGTTCATGTACATTGCATGCTTTTTTATATGCAATATATAGGCTCTTTATAGAAATAATGCACATATCATGCTGATTTACTGATGTATGAATAATGCTGAGATTTATTATTTTGAGGGGGGGGGAGAAAATGTGGTGCAAGGAAAAAAAATCTGTGCCTAAAATAGTCATGAATACCATTCTCTGAAAGGAAAATCAAAATCAAAATGGGGATTGGGGGGACTGAAATAGAGGGATGAGAAATTTAAATAGGTCTGATGGACATTTAAAATTTTCCTGTACCCAACTGAATTGGTATCTACAAAGGAAATGAACAGTTGCCATTCAGTTTTGCTTCCTCATCTCCTTTTGAACCCAGCTTCTTAAATCGATCACAAAGCTCCAAACATCACATCAAACATCTGTGTATGGACTGCAGGGCAGTGGCTATGTTTGGGAAGACTGCCGGCTACTATTTGCAGAAATCCACCAAATAGGGGGGATAATGGTGATAGGCTTTGACCTGGATGGCCCAGGCTAGCCCCATCTTGTCAGATCTTGGCGGCTAAGCAGGGTCAGCCCTGGTTAGTACTTGGATGGGAGACCACCAACACAGAGGCAGGGAGTGGCAAACCACCTCTGTTCATTTCTTCCCTTGAGAATCCCGTGAGGGGTCTCTAAACGTCGGTTGCAACTTGATGGCTTGTTGTCGATCTGAGTCCTGGAACTGAAATGGGAGTCCTGGAACTGAACTGAGGATTGGAAGGTAGCTAATGTCACTCCCATCTTTAAAAAGAGTTCCAGAGGAGATCCGGGAAATTACAGGCCAGTCAGTCTGACGTCGATACCGGGTAAATTGGTGGAAACCATTATTAAGGAAAGAATTAGTAGGCACATAGATGAACAAAACCTATTGAGGCAGACTCAACATGGGTTCTGTAAGGGAAGATCTTGTCTCACTAACCTATTAGTGTTCTTTGAGGGGGTGAACAAACATGTGGACAAGGGGGATCCAATAGATATTGTTTACCTTGACTTCCAGAAAGCTTTTGATAAAGTTCCTCATCAAAGGCTCAGAAATCATGGGATAAAAGGACAAGTCCTTTTATGGATCAAAAACTGGCTAATTAATAGAAAACAGAGAGTGAGTATAAATGGGCAGTTCTCCCAGTGGAGGGGGGTAAGCAGTGGGGTACCACAGGGATCAGTACTTGGTCCACTGCTTTTTAACTTGTTCATTAATGATTTGGAGTTGGGAGTAAGCAGTGAAGTGGCTAAATTTGCGGATGATACAAAGTTGTTCAAGGTGGTGAAAACCAGTGAGGATTGTGAGGCACTCCAAAGGGATCTGTCAAAGATGGGCAAGTGGGCGTCAACATGGCAAATGGGGTTCAATGTGGCCAAGTGCAAGGTGATGCACATTGGAGCCAAAAATCCTAAATATAAATACACATTGATGGGGTCTGAACTGGCAGAGACTGAGCAAGAGAGAGATCTTGGAGTTGTAGTGGATAACTCACTGAAAATGTCGAGACAGTGTGTGACTGCAATAAAGAAGGCCAATGCTATGCTGGGGATTATTAGGAAGGGTATTGAAAACAGATCAGCCAATATAATAATGCCCCTATATAAATCAATGGTGAGACCTCATTTGGAATACTGTGTGCAGTTCTGGGCACCACACCTTAAAAAGGATATTATAGCTTTGGAAAAAGTGCAGAAAAGGTAACACTTTCCCTATGAGGAAAGGTTAAAGCGCTTAGGGCTCTTTAGCTTGGAGAAAAGACGACTAAGGGGTGACATGATCGAGGTTTATAAGATTATGCATGGGAAAGAGCAGGTAAAGAAAGAGGTACTTTTCTCCCTTTCTCACAATACAAGAACTCGTGGGCACTCCATGAACTTGCTGAGCGGTCGGGTTAGAATGGATAAAAGGAAGTACTTCTTCACCCAAAGAGTGATTAACACTTGGAATTCACTGCCACAGGAAGTGGTGGGTGCTACAAGCATGGATGGCTTCAAAAGGGAATTAGATAAGCATATGGAGCAGAGGTCCATCAGTGGCTATTAGCCACAAGGTATAGCTAGGGGCTCTGGGGCAAGTGATGCTCTGTCTTCTTGGTGCTTGGGGGGGTCAACAGTGGGAGGGCTTCTAATGTCCTGGCCCCACTGCTGGACCTCCTGATGGCACTGGTATTTCTGGCCACTGTGTGACACAGAGTGTTGGACTGGATGGGCCTTTGGCCTGATCCAACATTGGCGTCTCTTATGTTCTTATGTTCTTATGGCTGCCTGTTTCTACCACCAATGGGGTTGGAAGCACCAGGGCTTTTACTGCAGCACCTAGATGGTGCACAGCTACTGAATCACCAGCAGTGCCTGCTGTGGGCCAGGGATATCATCACTGGCCCTGTGCTGCACCCTGATAGCTGGTCACTAGCCCAGATGCCTGTGTATGCAGAGCTGCATAGCAGTCCTGGATGGGGACTCCATCACAGCCTCCTATGCTCTTTTTAGTAAGCGTGCTGGATCTCCTTCCCAGTTCAGCAGTGTTCATTGGTGGTTGCTCATTCTCCTCCAGAAAACCAATGGTGATTTTCCCACCCATGCCTCTTACCAAGCCCTTTAGTTCAGGGATCCCTAGTGTGGTGCCCACTGATATATTTCCTAGTGCCCATTTCCTTCTTTCCCAAAGAAAAGAGCCAAGGTTGGCTTTCCTCCATCTCATGGGAGGTACTTCAGAAGAACCTGGGGGGCATCACCTTTGTGCCTGCAGGGAGGACCCCTTTGGAAACAACAGCGTCCAAAGAAGGATGCTTCGAAGGTAGGTCTTCCCACCATTTTGTGGAAACTGCCAACTTTTGTGTTTGGTACCATCTCCCATGGCAGCCATGTGGTGGATATCTGTGTCCCCATGGCAATCATTCTGTGATGGCAACAACTACCTGTTATCAAAATTCCCCAAATGCCCACAGGTTCCTGAGGGCAAAGGACCCCTGCTTTAAATCCCACCTGCTCTGTGCTGCTTTGTTCTTCACACTTTCTTTGCAGAGAAGAGGAAAGACCAGGTCTGAGCTTTGCAGCTGGCAGAACGGAGAAGGAACTTTGGTTCTTTTTTCTTAATAGAGGAGAAAGCCACTGCTACCCTGGGAAGCAAGGTGCAAAGTGGAGAATTTCCTGCTTCCCCGGAGAACCTGAAGAACTAGATCCAGATGGTATGTGTCTTCTGTAACTTGGGTGTAGGCCACTGACCAGCTGCTGGCCAGTTTTCACGAGTAGCTGCATGAAGAAAATACACCTTTAATTACCTTGCCTTTTTCCATATAATATGGGGATATAGCACAACTGGTCGCAGATTTATCCCAGCACCATTTGGGAGAATCATCTGGAAAGCCCCTGGGATTTGGAGGCACTGGCTGCCAGGTCAAGAGACAACAGTTCCAGGAAAACTTCAGTCCCAGATAGGGTTGCCAACTCTGGGTTGCTATATTCCTGGAGATGGTGTAGTTTGAGGAGGGGAGGGAGCTCAACAGGAATGTGATGGCAGAGAATCTACCCTCCAATTTCTCCTGGGGCACTGTTCTCTGCAGTCTGGAGATCAGTCATAATTCTGGGAGAACTCCAGGCAGGCTTCCCAAGTACTTACCGTGATTCGGCGGGGGATGAAGACGTCTTCGCAGGATCATTCCTGCAGGGACAACAGACGTGCTGCACCATGCCGTCACCAGGAAGTGACGCCGGGCGACGCTCTGGCAAAGGGGCCCTTCAGCCCCGTTGCCAGAGCGTCGCCCAGTGTCATTTCCTGGTGACGGCATGGTGCGTTACAAGGAGAAATGTTCCGGCTGGGGAGCATGTGTCCCTCGCTGGATTGAGGTAAGTACTTGGCAACCCTAACTCCAGGCCCCACCTGGGGGTTGACTACCCTAGTTCCAGATCCTCTCATATGGGAAATGAAACATTGCCCCCCCCAAAGCCAGTCCTTTCCCCTTTCCATAGTGAGGAACATCTCAGCGTATAACTCTACGGCTAGGATTTGGCCTATTCTTTAAAGGCAATCTATCATTGATTAAAACCAGCTGGTCTCCATGGCGGGCAGTCCAGATGTCCTCAGCCACAGAATTGATATTTCCTGTCCCATCTGCAAACATTTGACTGTCCACCCATGTCTGGGCATTAGAGCCATGGCCCATTTTCCCCTCCTTTGTCTCTCCCCCCCCCACCTCCGTCGCTCCTGCCGACTCCTGTCTCCTTTCCTGGTGACATTTGAGAAGGGAGAAGTCCCTTCAGACTTGTTTGTCACTGTTACAACTTTCCATCCTGAACTGGGCTCGGAAAGCAAAGGCAGGGGCCTTTCTGCCTCTCCTCCCCTCTCCCCCTTCCCTCCCTCAAAACGCTGTACATGCCTTGGCGTGTGTGTGCTGACCCCAGAGTGCTCCCAAATTGACCGGCTGGGTCTGAATCCACTTACAGGGGGACGGTAGAAAGCAATTTTCTTCTAGCTGTGGCATAAACTGTTTAGTCTTTCTCGGTCTCCAAAGGCCTGTAATGAGGGGGTGGCCATCCAGACAATCACTTCTGTCTCGCCCTCCTCTATAAAACCTGGGAAAGGTTAATCTTTTAACACAGCCCTTGGCCCGCCAGATGCATTTTTAGAATAATAATAATTATTATTTTGCAGTGTTGGGTTTGTTTCTTGCTTTTTTTTTCTTTTTGCTAAAACAAGACATTAATGCATAATGGTATCAATTATTGCGTTGCAAGCTATTCTTAAAAAAAAAAAAGTCATAATCAATTGTCCCAACATTAGGGCGTCATAATTCATCAATCCCACATTAGGAAGTTGTAATCCATCAACTTGACATCAGAACAGACAATGGATTATTGGGACCCAGTGCAGCTCCTGGTGTAAAGTGAGAGCTGTGCGGTTGCAGGCCATGGACAGTGATCTCAGGTAAACATTTGGCCCCAACGAATTTTGTTTTCTTTGCAATATATAATTGAATTCAATACTCTCTGAAATGGATGCGCTGGCGGCATGGCTCAGAGGATAGGGCAGTGTAGCCAGGGGCTAGATGGTCCCTCATTTGTAGGGTGCTTACTGTGCAACTTGATAAGTACTCGCACCATAAATCCAGGGTCTCTTTCTCTCTCTTTGCAGCAATGCACCCATCCATCAGTCATGCCTGACCTTACAGGTCTCACCTTCATCCCTTCTCATGGATTCTACTTCTGATATCCATAGCTGCGGCTCTAACTTTGCTCACTGCTTACCTGCAGTGCTTAGTCATTTGGCCTAGGCATGCACATTTTTGTCAGCAATTATTTTTTTGGGGGGGAAGGGGGGACTCTTGAGGAGGCTTTGAAGAACATCCCTCCAAATGCTACATTTTTGGTCCTGTTCAACTCCCATTCACTGACCTTTTATGCAACTGCTATGGTGCTTTCTGTTTTGTTTTTTAAAGGTTTTTTCCCCTTGCAGGTGACATGATCTGACCAATCAGGGACCCCCATGTAGCCCCTTTGATTGAATGGTCATTGCTTCAAGGAGCTCTTGAACGTGCATATGGCTCGTGCTTCCTCTGTTTTCTCCTCACAATGAGATAGGTTAGGCTGAGAGTGAATGACTGGCCCAAGGTCTCCCAGCAAGCTGCCTGGCTGAGTGAGGATTAGAATCTGAGTCTCCCCAATCCTAGTCAGACAGTGTGATCACTACACCATGCTAGCTCTCGCTGGCACCTCATTGACAGTCAAGATGGCAAAGCCAAATCATAGTGAGGTTACATGGAGAATGTTTCCTGCCCTCGCTCTGAATGGAAGAACTTTTATGCCTGTTTTGCAAGTCACCTGCAAAATAACCCAAACAAGGAGAGGGCACATTTTACAAGCAAGCAACTTTGGAGTGACACCCTGCCCACCCCCATTTTAGCTCAGCCATGATTGGGTCTGCTAATATACCTGCATCTTTCTCAGCTCACACAACCACAGTGGAATCACAGTGTGCCCACAGGGGAACCTACACGCAGCAGTTTGGTTTCATGCTTGTCCTGCACTGCTCATGATTGGATTTCAGGATGTTTTACATCAATTTGGTGTAGTGGTTAGGAGCACGGACTCTAATCTGGGAGAACTGGGTTTGAATCTACACGTCTCCACATGCAGCTGCTGGTGTGACTTTGGTCAGTTACAAGTTATTTCAGAGCTGTTCTCTCACAAGCAGCTATCAGAAGGGAAAGGAGATTGTAAGCTGCTCTGAGACTCCTTCGGGTAGTGAAGGGCGAGGTATAAATCCAATCTTTTCTTCGTCTTCTTCTATTATCACTTGCCAATCAAATGCATACTGTAGGCCAAGTCCAGTGTGGAACACCAAGTACATCGAGTAGCCTGCCGCAGAGTGGGGCATTTATAAGTGACCTTTCCCCTCTAAATGTTAGACAGTCCAAAGCAAGTTCAGAGTGCAGATTTCACCTTAGGTTCACTAATCTTGGTTAGGTGGCTTGGCAGCATTCAGGCATGCCCTCCAGGCACAAGACTCGTATTGATTTCTTATTACATCATCGAAACTAAATCTCCAGCTTTCACAATATGACTGCGTCATTTTTCTTTCCTTCTGCAGTCAGTTCTAGAAGGAACCCACAAGTTCCGATTCATGCCAGAGGCAGGTTTGAATCCCTGTTGGTTTTTCACTTTTTGGAGGAAGAACAACCTCAAGAAGTGTTCTGATGATCTCCAAAACTCACACACTACTTTGTGATTTTTTTATTTTTTTCGCAGGGATGCCTCTAATCAAGGTATGGTTTTAGCATCCCTGTACGGAATTCATGAAAAATGGACTCCAGAGGCTGGAATCTCGTTACTTTATCCTCCATCCTATTACTTTATCTTGATGTCCAGGAAAGAGCAAGACAGGGGAAGGCTGAAACTACTTCTCCATGTGCACCACAGTTCTGATCAGGCGCCACACACCTGTGATTGAAACCTACAACTCACATCTGACCATTAGATTTGACACAAAGTGGGGACCCCAGATCCAATTTGCATTTCCTGTAATACATGAATCAGCCTTTAGAGAAAACCCATGTGCAGAGTCCCCCCGGCGAAATGTAGGTGAAATATTGTCGATAACGACACCTAACCTAAGGAAGCGGATGCTTTGCTGATATAATAAGTTCCGTCTCCAGGATTTCAGGCATAGGAAAGCCCGTTGCTCAACAGCCTCTAGAGAGCTTCTACCAGAGAGAACGACGACGTGGACTTCTGGGCTGCCCTAATAGAAAGCAGCCCCCTTACCATTCTGTGGTCTATCCAGCTTTACAAGGTGTGGAGCTGGGAACGGCGGCTCACATATTCAGATTCTCTTCACATCTTCAACACACACTCACTCCCTGCCTCTTAAATTCCTGTTTTGCTTTTTGCATATGATCCATCTCGCCACATCTCAGTAGATCATGTATCAGGAAAAATACCACAACAGCAGTTTGTGAGCCCTCCCCTCCCCATCCTCTGTGGACTTCTGTGAGGTTGGTTCTCCAAGACCTCAGTGAATCCGTTTTGTGCATTTCTGTGCTCAGACAGGACCAGCTGCCTGTCTTGGCTCTCTCTGTCTCACAGCTCCACATGGCAGCTGTAAAAGAAATGGCTGCCGTTTGATTTACAGCTGAGATTGGGGGAAAGGCTTGTATGGAAGGCCTGTACACCCCTCCTCCCCAAATTCCCTCAACCCCTCTTTCTGCTCTCCTGCTTGCTTGTGATTTAGTGACATTTCTCAAATTCCCCGGAGAGTCAACTTCTGTACAGTCTTTCCTCCCTTCGCAAATAAATCCGTGTCATCTTCATACTTGACTCACCCCAACATATGGGCAAAAGTGAAAAGGACGATTGGAAATTGAAAATGGCCATTTGCCATATATCAAAACAGTATTTTGAAAATATCGTCTCCCCTTATGGGAGCTGAAAGGGGCTTTGGTCAGAAATCACGTAGAGGGTTCTCTCGCAGGAAATAATGGATTAGAGGAGAAAATCGTTTTAAGGGCTGCTGGGGATGCAGCAGCACAAACACGGGTCTTCCTTTGAGGCTGCAGGACTCTGGCGAATGATATACAGTATTTATTTTCCTCCTTCCTCAGTTATTCCATCTATGATCTCTCTGGGTTTAAAAACAACAACAACAGGACACATACTCAGGGTCACTGCACAGGTCTTACTCTGTACACCACAGTTTGTGCAGCAATGGGGTTTTAGTAATAAGGATGTTTCTGACATCCTTCTCAACCAAATTTCTCCCTGGATTTTGGAGTTCTGAATTACCCGCTCCTGTTTCGGGAGTGGAGCCCCAGCCCTGTTCTGGTTTATGGTTTGGATACTCAGCTGTCCTACACCTGTGGTTGGCAGCTCTGCTCATGGAATATTTATTTATTTATTTATTTAACTTTCAATTTCTATACCGCTCTATCCCGGAGGCTCTGAGCGGTTTACATGACTTATTAATACTCCTAACTAGGGCCACATAGTAGTTGGGGAAGATGAGTGCCTATCAGGCACCCTACCGGCTTGTTGTTCTTCCAGCGGCTCTTCTCTTCTCTGGCTCCACACGGCGTCTCGGCTCGGCTCTGCAGCGGCTCCCTCTGGGGCAGTTCCTTCGTCCGCGAGGGGTTGCCAGGTCTGGTTTGGAAAAATACCTGGAGAATTTGGGGGTGGAGCCAGGACAAGGTGAGGTTTGTGGGGGGAGGGGCCTCAGCATGGTACACAGCCATAGAGTCCACCCTTCAAAGCAACCATTTTCTCCAGGGGAGCTGATCTCTGTCAGCTGGAGATCAGTTGTAAAAGTGGGAGATCCCCAGGCTCCACCTGGAGGCTGGCAACCCTAGAGTGGGGTGGACAATTTCCTCTCTTTAGCGGCTGTGCCCCACTTTGTTTCCTCGGTGCCCACTGACCTACAGGTGAACAATTTTGTGGGACACAGATGACTGCAGTGGGGAGACTATGGGGTAGTTGCAACTTATGCAGTGCAGCTCTGCATAGAACCTAAGCCTTCATTTCCAATGCGTTTGAACATTGTACAGCTGCAAGCAGGTTTCAGTTTGTGCACGACTGTTTCTCACCCTCTACAGCGCTATATATGTCACACACTGATAAACACACTTGTAAAAAAGCAATTAGATGCGTCATTGCTGGCACACCTTATAGATGCAAACTTCCCCACATTAACACCTGAATCACAGACCGATTCCACAAAAGCAGTTGTCGCACCCCTTGCTCCTCAAGAAGATGCAGGGGAAATGGTGTGTGTGGGGAGATGCAGGTCAAAATGCGGCCGTACAGCAAATAGTGGGAAACTGAGCAGTACAACTGGTGAAAACGGGAGACCAAGGGTGCGACAACTGCTTTTGTGGAATCAGTCACAGTTCTGTTTTGGGGAAAGCTCATATCAAATAGGCACATTTTTATCCCACCCTTTCTCTGGGAGCTCAAGGCGGCAACCATGGTTCTCCATCTTACTCTCACAACCACCTTGTGAGGTAGGTTAGGCTGAGAAAGAATGATTGGCCCAAGCTCTGCTTCCAGCAGAAGGAAGAGGAGGAGAGTATTTGGATTTACACCCCACCCTTCACTCGGAGTCTCAGAGTGGCTTACAATCTCCTTCCCTTCCTCTCCCCACAACAGACACCCTGTGAGGTAGGTGGGGCTAAGAGAGCTCTTCTGAGAACTGCTCTTGAGAGAACAGCTCTGAGAGAACTGTGACTGACCCAAGGTCACCCAGCTAGCTGTATGTATGGAGTAGGAAATCAAACCCGGTTCTCTAGATTTGAGTCCGCTACTCTTAACTACTACACCAAAATGCCTCTCACTACACCATGACATCATGCTGCTTTGCAAAAATTTTGTACAGTATCTACAAGGCCTCCACATACAGCATGTGTACTTACTGCAGTGCATAGGACCCCACAGCAGGAAAAATGGGGCCACACAGTAGCAGTTCTGGCTTGGAAAATTGGTGCCATAGGAAAAGCTGAAGCCCCTCCTCTTTCCATGCTGTGCTCCTGATCTGAATCAGGCCCCAGTGCACTTGGGAATGTTAGTTCCCCAATGGCATGCATAACTGCAAGCTGGGTCAGAGAAACATATCATCAAGATTAGTTCCAGGGGTCATTTCGTAGAAAAAGAGCTAGGGGAACTCATTAGCATAACTCATTAGCATATGCCACACACCCTGACATCAGGGGCCCGGCGGTGGACCTGCAAGGCCGGCAGGAGTGCAAGGAAGCCCCGCGAAGGCCCTCCCTGGCTCCAGGCAGGCAGGGGTGGGGAGAGGCAGGGAGGAAGCAACTTACCCTCCCTCTTCTCCTGCCTCCTCCTGGCTGAATGAGGGCTGGAAGCGGGGCGGCCGGAAGCAGGGGGAGGGGCTTCGTCATGTGCCTTGCCCCCCTGCACCTCACCCGGGGGAACTGCGTTCCCCCGCGTTCCCCCCCGAAATGACCTCTGATTAGTTCAGATCTGATTGGTTATAAAGCGCAATGGGGCAATGTTGTTAACAGTGTTGCCAGGTCCCCCTTGACCACTGACTGGGGAATAGGGTTGCGAGCTCCAGTTTGGGAAACTGCTGGAGATCTGGGATGAAGCCTGGGGAGGACAGGGACCTCAGTGAGGTACAAGGCCATAGAGTCCACCCTCCAAACCAGCCAGGGGTCTGATCTCTGTATTCTGGAGATGCTATAATTCCGGGAGATCTTCAGGCCCCGCCTGGAGGCTGACATCTCTAGTTGTTAAGTGTGCAGTCTCTCTCGCAGATCCAGACATTATTGCCCTCACTCTCAAGTGATTTAATTTGCCCTCTGTTCCATTGCCGTTTAGGTAAATTCAATAGGAGACATAGCATTGTGACACCACAGTGGCTGAGATCACTTTTGTAACTAGTGTGTGAAAGAGTTGGCCCTCAGGTGATCAATGGAGATTGTTCTGAACAGCCATTCTCATGGGCATTCTGTAGAACTGGAAAATCTAAATACCAGAGCAAGAAAACCAGCACTGAAAGAAGAGACTGAACAGCAAGCATAAAAAGCAACAACAGAGCATGTGGCAACTCACAAGCAGGAACCTCCCCCCCCCAAAGGGCGGTCTAGTGGTTAGAATGTCAAACTAGGATCTGGGAGACCTCGGTTCAGTTCCCCACTCCGCCATGGAAGTTTGCTGGGTGACCTTGGGCTGCTCACACTCTGTCAACCTAACCCACCTCACAGGGTTATTGTGAAGATAAAATGGAGGAGGGGGAGCAATGTAAACTGCTTTGGGCCCCCATTGGGAATGAAGTAAATAAACACTGGGACTGGTGGGCACCACGCAATGAAGTTGACAGGCAGTTGATTCAGGAAAGACAAAAGGGCAGCACTTCTTTGCTCAAAGAGTGATTTGGTTGTAGAATTTGTTGCCATGGAACTGTGTTGATGGCAACCAGTTTAGCCGGCTTTAAGAAAGAATAGAAAAATTCAAGGAGGTCGAGTCCATCAACAGTTATTAGACATCATTACTAAACAGAACTGCCATGTCCGGATGCAATAACCCCTGCTGGAGGGCAACATGATGGAAGGCTTTGGTTTGTAGACCTTCTAGAGACATCTGGTTGGCCACTCTATGAATCCGGATATGAACTAGATGGACCACTGGCCTGATTCAGCATGGTGGCTTTTATGAGAACATGGGAGAGGTAAAACTTCAGAGGATTGAGCTCAGAGATTTATGTTTTTCCCACAGTCAGAGAGGATCTGCTACTCACAGAATGTGGTCTCTAACATCTTATGAACTTATGGATGCCTGCCGACAATCCCCTACTGGTGCTCACTGGAGCGGCAGGGGAAAATGCTTGATATTCCTTCCAGGTGAGTATGCTCTAGTAATGCCCCCACTCTCTATGGTCTTAACCATACAGATCAGAGAAATTCCTAGAGCATCGCACAATGTGGTGACATCACTTCTGGGTCTCCACTTGGGAGTGGTGTCACTGCGTAATACGATGCCGATTTTGTAAGTCTCTGCCCTCCCAAGCTCCTGCTGGTTGCTAGCGAAAGGCTGACAACCCTGTATGACCTCCCTTCTTTGAAGTGATGAACAGACACTGTTCTGATGAGTAGCCTGCACAGATGAACAGTTAAATGCACCAGAGATCCAGATTATGTGATGTATAAACTAGCTTGTATCAAATGTGACCTCCTTTAAACCTAACTTGTGGTTCTGTGACACTTTATCTTTAACTGTAAATTATGTTTTAAAGTAATTATTATGAGATTTTAGAGAGTTTTTAAGCTTTTTGTATGTCACCAGGTACACTGTACCGTTTTGTTAGCCGCCCTGAGCCTGCTTGCGGGCTGGGCGGGGTATAAATATAATAAATAAATAAATAAATAAATAAACTTCCATGTGCCATATCAGAAAAGGTCCTGAGTGACTAGGGTTGCCAGCCTCCAGGTGGGGGCTGGAGATCTCCTGGAATTACAGCTGATCTGCAGACTACATAGATCATTCATTAATTAATTTAGTCATTAATTCAAAAGTTTAATTCCACTTCTCCTGGAGAAAATGGCTGCTTTGGAAGGTGGACTATATGACATTATTTATCCCGTACCAACAAGGTCCCTCCCCTCCCTAAAGCCCACCCTTCAGACGTCATCCTCATATATCCGGGTATTTCCAAACCCAAATTTGGCAATCCTATAAGTAACCATGAAAAATATATTGTGATTTTCAAGATTTTATCAAGAAAGCCAAATAACAACTCTCACGACAGATTGACAGAACAAGAACTCTGCTAAAGGAAACCTAAAAGAGACAACACAAAGCTTTCCTCAGAATTAACATCGTCATCGAGCTTGACCCAATGTAAAAAAACATCGTCCCCCCCCCAATCTACAGTGCTTCCCGCCTACAGACAGAAAACCCTTGCAAAAGTCTCCATCCTGCCTTCCCTACTGATAGCTTGATCAAACTCCTGTTAAACACTGTTTTTTTTCGAAAGCCTCCAACACAACCCAGCATTGAAAGCTCTAACTTAACGCCTGATGTCCCTCTCAGATTTCCAAAGCACTCAAGCCCCGAGAATATGTTTCCGATACCCTCTCGTCTCTCTGTGTTAGTGTTTTATTCAGCTCCATGCTGTGCGGGTCCTGACCTTTACAGCCTTCAGGGAGAGGGAGTGGGGGGGGTGTCAGTTCATGTGAGGAAGTTGCAAGTTGCAGGCCCCGCAGGCTGCGGAAGCCCGGTTTGGTTGGCTCCTCTAAAACATTTCACCTGCAAGAAGCTGCTGCCAGCCTGAGATTATATTACCCATGTTGGCATGCTTGGGCCTAACAAATGGCAAAGGGACAGTGTGCCAAGCCATCGCTAACGGCTGTCGACACAGATCTATTCCACAGCTTTTTACGGGAGGGGATAGCTTGTGCCTGGACTTGGGTTTTGACTTGACAACTGGAAGAGGGGTTGAGAAGGCCACCGGTATACCTGTCTTCTCTAATACGTGGGCTTCCCAAGTTGGGTGTCATTTTTAAAGGTCTCGCCGGCCCTTTCTCGATGACGATCTAAATGTCCCGCCTGCCTCTGGGCTAGGGGAGAGAGAAACTTGAACCCTTCTCCATTAGGATTGCAATAATAATAAGAGAGAAAGCATATGACACGGATGGGAGCGAATGGGGGCTATAGACATTCAGCCATGCTTTCCCCCCAAGCTTTGGGGGTGATTTCCAAGAGGGGGCCATGATCTCTTTCTGTCTTTTCCCCACAGGGGTTATCAACACTCTACAATACTATGGAAAGCCATGATTCCCTTCCCATTGAGGTTTGTGGTGCTGTGTGGAATGAGCACATACCGCTAAGGCAATTGTCGGCTGACCGGTTCCCAGCTTTGCTGGTGAGAGATGGTTGACTCCAGGGGTCGTTTCGTAGAAAAAGAGCTAGGGAAACTCATTAGCATAACTCATTAACATATGCCACACACCCTGACATCACCGGAAGTGTGTCATAAGGCCACACACCCCGCCCCCAATGGTCCCGGCCGCCGCCGTTGGCCTTGCAACTCCACTGCCGAGCCCCATAAGGGGCCCGGCGGTGGACCTGCAAGGCCAGCAGGAGTGCATGGAAGCCCCGCAAAGGCCCTCCCTGGCCCCAGGCAGGCAGGGGTGGGGAGAGGCGGGGAGGAAGCAACTTACCCTCCTCCTGCCTCCTCCTGGCTGAATGAGGGCCGGAAGCGGGGCGGCCGGAAGCAGGGGGCGGGGCTTTGTCATGTGCCCTGCCCCCCGTACCTCACCCGGGGGAACTGCGATCCCCCGCGATCTCCCCCGAAATGACCTCTGGTTGACTCCCTAAACCCATTTTGTGCCATCAACGGACTTACTTCTTTGTGGACTCCTGTAACGAGGCTCCCCACTCTATTATTCTGGCACAGGATCACTCATGACCACTTTAAAAGATATAGGAACAACTTCCTTCAGAAGTTCCTAGGGTTTCTAGTAGGGATGCCAACTTCCAGGTGGCACCTGGATATCTCCCACTATTACAATTGATCACCAGGTGCCCAGTTCCCCTGGAGAAAATGGCTGATTTGGAGGGTGTTGTATCCTGCTGAGGTCCCTCCCCTTCTCAGTCCCCATCCTCCCCAGGCTGCATCCCAAGAACCTCCAGATATTTCCCAACACAGATCTGGCAACTGGCAGGAGTCATTGGGGGGAATGGAGACATGGAGGGCACTATCAGCATGACGGCATTACATCACTTCCGGGGGTAACCCAAAAATGATGTCATAAATCACTGAAAACTCTGTAGTAAAACCCACTTCAATTTGGCTTCTCCCTCGTGTTTTGAAATCTCGATTCAATAGTTTTATTACTTTTCCTATTTTTTGTTGTTCAGTCGCACAGTCGAGTCTGACTCTTCGCGACCCCATTGACCAGCTCCCGCCAGGCCTTCCTGTCTTCCCCCGTCCTCTGAAGTTTGCTCAATTTCATGTTCGTTGCATTGATGACACTGTCTAACCATCTCATCCTTTGCCGTCCCCGTCTTCTTTGACCTTCAATCTTTCCCAGCATCAGGGTCTTCTCCAGTGAGTGCTCCCTTCTCATTTGGTGGCCAAAGTATTTGAGCTTCAGTTTCATTATCTGGCCTTCCAGGGAACAGTCAGGGTTGATTTCTCTTAGGATTGACTGATTTGATCTTCTTGCAGTGCATTATTCTCAATAAAATATATATGTTTTTCAGTAACACTTACATATCAATAAGGAGTACATATATATAGTTGTTGTTAGCCATTAAGTCTTGTCCAACTCTTGGTGATTCTATGGGCCAGCTCGCTCCACATTTTTCAATCTTGTACTGTTGTCTGTCTGTCTGTCTGTCTGTCTGTCTGTCTGTCTGTCTGTCTGTCTGTCTGTCTGTCTATCTATCTATCTATCTATCTATCTATCTATCTATCTATCTATCTATCTATCTATCTATCTAAAAATTCCCATACATGACACAGATTATTCATAAAAGAATATACCATGTACTGTTTATCTAGTACATTTTACACACACCCTTCCCTCAAGGTGCTTAGGGTGGCATATATATAGTTCTTGCCCATCCTACCCTCACAACAGCCCTGTGAGGTAGGTCAAGATGACAGACAGTGATAGATCAACTGTCACCCAGCAATCTGCACTGATGGGCTAAACATAAGTTTCCCTCATGGAACAAATCGTAGCTTCCCGAGGTGGTTTAGGTCAGGAAAATGATGAGAAGAAGACTTGGGCCCCCTTTGCACATGTACCAAGGTCCTGATCTGAATTGGAGCCCCACATACCTGGGAATTAATTTTCAATACAAAACTCACAGCACAGGGCTGGTCAATAGGACCCAGGCAGACTTGTGAACAATACAATGTGCAGTTAGTATGGCCACGAATTCCAGGTTCAGAAATACCTGGAGATATGAGTGTGGAGGCTGGGAGAGTGGGATTTAGGGAGAGCAGGGCCCTTGTTTCCCTCATGGGTATAATGCCATGCAGTCCACGTTCCAAAGCAGCCATTTGCTCCAGGGGAAGTGGAATGAATGTTTTAAAGAAATAAATGAGTGATGTGTGTAGTCTGGAAATCAATTGCAATTAGGGTTGCCATCCTTCAGAAGGCACCTGGAGATCTCCCACTTTTACAATTGATCCTCAGATGACCAAGATCAGTTCCCCTGGCGAAAAGGGTTGCTATGGAGGATGGATTCTGTGGCATTATCTCCTGCTGAGGTCCCTCCCCTCCCCAAACCCCACCATCCCCAGGTGCCACCCCCAAAATCTCCAGGTATTTCCCAGCCCAGAGCTGGCAACCCCAAGTGTAATTCCTGGAGATTGCCAGCCACCACCTGGAGGTTGGCAACGCAAGTAGTTAAGCCATCAGCTATGAAGCACATTGATTTGTGAGGATAAAAATGGAAGGGGAGTGAACCATGAATGCCTTGGAGGAAGGAGGAATACAAAGCTAAAACCTTCAGCTGAAGCTGAAAAGGGGCTATCACCTCACTTTTGTTCCCCAAGACACAATTTGCATGCCCCCAAGCAGGCATTCCCTGCTGCCGCTCAGCTGCCAGAGGGGGAAAAATAGCATGAAAATGGGAGGGGAGGATGTCTGCAATATCCCTACATGCTGGCATCATTCCCAATGCGCCCAGATGTGATGTGAGTGCATTGCTCGGGGATGCTCTATCATATGGGCAAAACTCTATGGTTAAACCATAGAATTTTGCCCAAATGACAGAATGTCCCTGGCATCACTGGCACTGTGCTGATGTCACTTCTAGTGCACACAGGAAGTGATGTTGGTGCATTGCCAGCAAGGGCCCCCCACAGGTTGCCAGGGGTGACCTGGCAACCCTGCTATTCTCTGAAGAGTTTAAAGTGGCCTACATGGTCCCTGCTGTCCCTGATCTATCTTCACAACAACCCTGCAAGTTATGTTAAGCTAAGAGAGAGTGACTGGCTTAGGGTGACTCAGTGGGCTTCATGTCTGAGTGGGATTTGATCCAAAAGCTCCACAGAACTCATTTGACAACCCAACCCCTACACTGGCTTCAGTTTGGCAGCTGTCTTGATCTAAAGCAGCAGAACAAAGTTTGAGTCCAGTGGCACCTTTAAGACCAACAAAGAATAAAACTTTATTTTTATTCTTATTTTATTAAGTTTGAGTGCTACTGGACTCAAACTTTCTTCTACTACACTGGCTTGTTAGCCACTCTTTTGGTATGTTTGTGGTTGTTACACAGGAGGACAGGATATAAGTTTGCTAAGCAGATAAATAAGTGGGCTTCGCTTGATGTTCTCCCAGATTTTTGCCTTCCACAAAAAGACCACAGGATCAAGTCCTAAATATGTCAGCAGAGTGTCAAGAGCCGGGCACAGCTCGTGATCCTTGCTTCGCAGCGCTAAGAATCCCAAATAATCACGAGGAAGAGGGATGGAAATTAAAGCGTGGCCAGAGGATATGTGGAGGGGGTTTCCCCCCTGTTTTCTTCACAAATTAAAAAAGAAAACAGAGCCAGAGGAGCCAGAAGAGGGGAGGGGAGAGAAAGAGGAGGAGGAGGAGGAGGAGGAAGAGGCCCTTTGGAAGATGAGAGATTTCTGTTTGTGCTGAAAGCAGTGTCTTGGTCCCTCACAGAAAGCCTCAGAGGATATGGACAGAGAAAGAATGTGTGTGTGTATGTTTGTGTGTGTGTGTGTGCGTTCTATAGAATCACAACCAAGCCTGGCTTTCGTTTAATTAAGACAGAAATCCACCCATATATATATACACACACACACACACACACACTCAATCTGCTACCCCCAGAAAGGGACTGGGGGGGATTGGGAGGGGGAGAAAGAAACTTCATCACACCGATTTTTTCACGGTCTGGCAGTCAAGTGATAAAATTATCAGATGATGGTCCCCTTCTCCTCTCCCGCAGCCACTTTTGCCAAGTGCACCACGTCTGAAATAATGAAGCCGATTTGATGAAATTTTCGCTGGCTGAAGCAGCCATGCTAATTTGGAGATGGGCTTATTAGTTTAATGACTGATCCGAATCATCAGAATTCATTAGCATTAGTGCCACTATTGTCGGCTCAACGTTCGCCCAAGGCCCCAGTACACAAAGACGCCGCACTGTATGTTTGTATAGATGCAGGGCTCTTTGTGTGTGTGTGTGTGTATGCTCACACATGTGTAGCAGGAAAGAGGCAGCTCTGGAAACATTATGCATATGGGTTTTACATTTCATAGCCTTGTGCTTTCAGCTTTTTTATTTAAAAAACACATTTATTTTTTCTTCATACTAGAGGTCTATTTAAAGAAAGATGATTCATGAGGATGCAAGCGATGGGAGAAATAAAAGATCACAGTCCAAACACTCTAGAGAAAGCATTAGGGGGTGGGGAAGGGTCAAACTTGAAATAAAGACAGCCTTATGATGGGCTCTGTCCAATGGGATTCATTTGAAATGTTTGAACACGAGAGGAAAACTTGGGAAAGGAGTCCTGGCACCATTCTTTCTAGGGACAAGCAGCCAAATGGCCCAAAGGCTTCCTTCAGAGGAATTCTCTCTCTCTCAGCCTAACCTTCCACACAAGGTTATTGCGAAGATAAAGTGATAAGTCTGTGAATTCCTTGGAGGACGGTGTGCTAGAAATCAAACAGATGTTTTATGCACATATAAGCCAATCCTCAATTTCTTTTGTCATTAATGACATGGTTATTCTGCCCTTCTGTTAGGTAGCTCAGGGTAGTTTCCCCTCTTCCATTTTTTCCTCATAACAACAACAACAACAACAACAGTGAGAGAGGTTAGGCCGGGAGAGAGATTCATCTAAAGACGCTCAGTGAGCCATCAGGGCAGAGTGAGAATTTGAATTTCTCCGTTTTTGTCTGACATTCTAACCATTGTACCTCACAGCTTCTATTCCATCCTATCCTCCCAACATGCTATCAGATTCCAAAGTAAAAGGGTTGTGCAGCTTTCCAGTGCATTTTAAATCCCATTCCTATTTTATAACAACCCTGAGAGGTAGGCTAGGCCAAAGGAATGTGAGTGGCCCAGTTTACCCAGTAAGCTTCATATCAAGGTAGGACTTTGAAGCCAGATCTTCCAGAGCCTAGTTTGACAGGGAGCCCTCCACTACACTGGCTATGAAGATGTAGGGCTGATAGCTCAGTAGCAGAGCACTGGCTTTGAAGGCAGAGGTTCCCAGCTTCCTCCCTGGCAGTTCCATTTAAAATGATCAAGCATGGTAAAGACCATTCTCTGCCTGAAATCCATTCCTAGATGGGCCTATGGTCTGCTTCATATATGTTCAGAGAGGAATCACATGGTAAGGAACAAGTTTAGCCCTCCGTGACAGTGGAAGAGCACCTATAACCAGGGGTCATTTCGTAGAAAAAGAGGTGCAGGAGCTCATTAGCATATGTCATTAGCATAACTTATTTGCATATGCCACACACCCTGACATCACCGGAAGTGTGTCAGAAGGCAACACCCACCGCTCAGGCTCTACTGGACTGTTTTTGATTGCCAGCTATGGTGGTGGGGGGGGAGAATGAGCAGATCTGCCCTCACAGAGGAGGGACAGCTTGTATCTGAAGGCAGGCTGGGCGGGGGGGGGGCTCTGCAACTTACCTGGCTGCTTCTTGCTCCTCGTGGCCCGACTGAGGGCTTCTGGGAGCAGGGGGTGGGGCTTTTTGCATGTGCCCGCCCCCTGGGCTCCTTACTGCCGGAGCTCCGCTCTTGTGTGCTCCCGCAGGAAATGACCTTTGCCTATAACTAGTTGCTATTAACTTCTTTGGGGAACAATAAAACATTGTAGTTGAAGATCCCGTTGCAGACCTATCTCATACTGACAAGGATCCCAACTGCAAGCATGAGATTTATGTGAGATGTGTGCTGGGGCATTAGCAGCCTCCAGTCCCAATTTCCTACTTCCAAGGAATTGAGGACCTGGGGAAAATGGACTTCACATAGTCATACTCTCTAGTTTCACAGATACAGACCATCAAGACTAGGGGAAGCAGTTTAGAGGATCACCTGGAAGTGTCTTTACGTCCTATTTAAACTCTGCCCTACCCAAGCACTGCCTCCAAAATCTCTGGTATTTGCCAAAGGCAGTGTTGGGAAACTTTAGTGTGTACACTGCTTTTCGCCCAGAATTCCTTGCGAAATATACTATAGCCACCATGACAAAAGGCCTTTTGTGAAGGGCAGGATAGTGATCCAAAAAGCGTGCAACATTTTATGATGAGGGTTTTTATTTTATGATTAGTAGTTGCCCACTGCGACTCAAAGCAGTGATGGAATAACAACTACAACAACAACAATCTGCTGACATTGCACGTGGCATGACATCACTTCTGGAAAACTGATATCACATCGCTTTAGGGATCACTGGAAACTCAATGGTTTTACCATAGAGTTTTTGGAAATGACTTCACTTCTGCTTTTCCCCAGTAGTGATATTACAGCATGTTCAATGTGCGGCACCATCTCATGTCCCTTCCCCCTGAGCTCTGGGATGTTTCAGCTGATAAGCTGTTGGATTGTCCATCTACCCAGAATCCTAGTTAAACCAGAATTAAGGAGGGCAGAACCCAGAACAGAGTGAACTTTTGCAGCAGAAGAGATACAGAACAGGCCAAGGTGATGCAAATGCTTATAATGCTTCAGAAACTTACAAAACCTGATTGGCAGCAGGACAAAAAAGTGCATACGATCCATCATGTGAGTTTCAGCTCTCAAAAACTAGGCTGCAGCTGTTATGATGAACAGTTTGGGCAGTGCTAAACAACACATGCTCACCTTTCATGGCGAGGTTTGTTATTTTTTAACCACACTTTGAAATTGCATCATTCATTTTGGACACAATTGGGAAAGCACTGAGTATTTGTAGAGTCTCAAGTATCTGCGGGAGAAACTTGCACCTCACTGGAATGGGTAGTTTCAACAACAACAACAACAACAAAAAGAACCAGCTGAAAACGAAGAATGTTCTACTTAGCCCTGTGTGTGTGTGGGGGGAGGACTACTTACTGCTTGTCAAAGGCTGAAAAGCAAAAGAAGGGAGAAAAGTATTATCTTCCCAAGGAATTAATGTTCCATTTGCCATTGAATTTGTAATGGTAGCAAGTTTCTGGGATGCCTTTGATTTGTCTGCCATCTTTGGATCCATCAAAAGGCTCTTCATTGATTACCTGGTGATTTCCTACCCTTTCCGCATTGCTGCATGCTAACGCCCAGATGTTTGGTTGTGTCTTCACTCAATAGCAATGCAAGAGAGCCCCTCTGCTGCCTTGTGCTTTGAGAATGACAGGGAAATCTCTTTGCCTGAACCATGGAAAATCAATCGTCTCAAATAGCACACTTCTGCTGCATTTGGGACTCCACAGATTTTCTGGACGTGTTCTATCATTGCTTGACTCTTTGCCAAGGCCTGTTACACTTTCCAGGCTCAAATGGTGTGAAACCAGGCAAATACTTTAGCTACATCCAGGACCAGGAGAACATCTCTAAACCTTTACTTAAATATGGAAAAGGAGGAAAGGGATTGTGATTTTAAAAGTGTGAATCCTCAAGTAAGTAGAATTGCTCTTTTCTGTTCCTCTATTTTTGCAGACTTTCACTGTATACTGCATTCTACTCCCTCTTAATGACAGTTTAACAAGGAGAATTTCTGAAATCAAGTCTGGAATTGAAAGCTCCACAGTTTTCTTCAGCTTTCATTCTGCTTTGGTTCATTTGCCATTTTTCCTCCTGGTATACGTATGCACTGGTAAAACACTGCAAAAAAGTTGGTGTGATTACATGTTTACTGATATCACAGATTCCTTTTGCGCAGAATTTTACTGATTTACACATGTGTTCCAGTGTATTGGTAGAAAACCACAATCTTGACGCAACTGTACATACAATCACATCAACTTTTTGCAGTGTTTCATCAATAGATATATATGCAACAGTAGTAACACAGAAAAAGAAAAAGATACATGTTCAGCTAAAAGGTATAGCATTATCTACTATTTGGAAATAAAACAGTTCAGTAGTGAGAATTCCAAATACTTCGATTCCACTTTGGAATCAAGACCAGGTATTTCGAACCTCTGAAATCAGGGGAGCTCCCATTGTTATTAGAAAGGTTTTATCCAAGCAGAGCACATGCATACACACACACACACACCACCACCAAAAAGCTCTTGGTTGCAAAAGATCATGAAAATATACTTTCCCCAGGAATTGCTAAAACATATTTCCAGTGGTCAAAGGATGGGATTGTGTTTCCCTGTAACAGCTTTTAAAGGTCCACGGGGCCCAGTGAGGCTCAGGACCATGGCAGAGGAGAAGGAAAGGCTCCTGTCTTCCTTCTGTACTTTTTTTCCTGAGCTGAAACAGCCCTGGAGTTATTTTCCCCATTTTGGAGCTGCATGTACTGCATGTAACTTTTTCTTGGGCTGTTTTGGCTCAGGAAAATAGCAAGGGAGGGCAAAGGCCCCCTTTCCCATCTATACCACAGTCCTGAGTGGAATTGAGCCACCACAGACCCTTGAAATGTCATTCCCCGCAACTACTGATGTTCCTTGATTCATGGGCTGGTTCATACAAAAGCAAGAGGTCTGTTGTGTTTTGTATTTATTTATTGCAGTGTTTATTACTTACCTTTCCATTTGGAATGAAGAATTTGGGCTGACTCAGAATGGAATACACACAGCTGTCCCCAACCCAATACCAACAACTATTAGAAATGCAGCAAACTAGCATACAGCATAATGAAGATGCTTAACAGATTCAAGGACCAAGATTTACTTCTCACCTATATGTATGGACTGGTAATTTTCATTTCATTGTATCTAAACAAGTGTGCATGCACAAGAAAGTTTATACCTTGATTAAAACTTTGTTGGTCTTAAAGGCGCCACTGGACTCAAACTTTGTCCGATTTTTAACAGTGAGGGATACAAAAAGAAGGAGCTCGATATCTGTGATCTTGGGCATTGCTTGTATAGGGCTTTAAAAGTTAGAGCTAGAGTTTAATTGGGCCTGGTAACAAACTGGTAGCGAATGAAACAGACCTTGTCTTTCCTCATAGCTTCCAATTCCATGGGGACATTTTAGTGGCTCTTTTCTGTAATGCTTCCATGCAGAGGAGGATTGGACATCCAAAGTGTGAACTATTTCATGCTGATACATGGCAGCCAGTGAGTTTTTAGAAGCACACAAAGTGACCAATGATATTACAGTTATTCCACAAGTATCCCTCTTGCAAAGTGTATGAAAACACACATCAAGCTGATTGTCCTAATAGTGGTTGCAGAGGGTTGACAGTATGTTGTTGTTGTTCAGTCGCCCAGTCGAGTCCGACTCTTTGCGACCCCATGGACCAGATCACGCCAGGCCTTCCTGTCTTCAGTAAAACCATTGTTGACAGTATAGACAGCTCCAAAATAGTATCAGTTGTTTAAATGGGATGATGGTTTTAATGGCGGATCTATATACTAAATAAAGAAATAAGGAACGAAGCTCTTCCCCTAGTCCTGGAAACAGTAAAAAAAAAAAAAATCCACATTCCATGTTCTCTGTCTGTGTCACTCCTCTCCTTGCCAAAAGTGAGTCTCCGGCTGCTGACCGCTGTTACCTTTTCCAGACATGCCAGCTCTAGTCTGGATGAATCAAGCTTGACAGCTATAGGGCAAATGTGTCGGAAACACCTAAGTGCTGGCATTGAAAGAACACACTGTGATTTTCAAGGTATCTTGCCTGCTTCTGAGGCCAACAGCCACTAGCCAAGCCAAGTAAATAACAGGAGCAGCCATGCTACTGATGATGCGGTCATGTACACTGGTGAACTCTACTGAGATGACATAGAATTTGAAGAGTGATCTCAGTCAGTGACTATGGGGTGGGGGAAGATGACTTGGATGCTCACATAACAGAGCTAGATACTAACAAATGGAACACTGGATTTGTCCCCACACCTTGTCTCTCTCCTTAGGCTGCTTTTAGTAATGGTTTTACTGAAAGCCAGTTTGGTGTAGTTTGGTGTAGTGGTTAGTTTGATAGAGTTGTGGTTAGCAGCGCGGACTCTAATCTGAGAGAAGCGGGTTTGATTCCCCACTCCTCCACATGCAGCTGCTGGTGTGGCCTTGGCTCAGTCACAAGTTCTCCCAGAGCTGTTCTCTCATGAGCAGTTCTCTCAAAGCTGTCTCAGCCCCACCTACCTCACAGGGTGTCTGTTGTAGGGAGGGGAAGGGAAGGAGATTGTAAACCATTTTGAGACTCCTTTGGGTAATGAAGGGCAGGGTATAAATATTATTATTATTATTATTATTATTTATTTATTTATTTATTTATTGGGTTTTTGTTTGTTTGTTTGTTTTTCCATCGGTGACTGATTTTTCCCCCCAATATTTTTTAATTGAAATTTTTTAGAATACATTCCAGTATAATATAATAACAAAGTAAGTAATCCAGCGATACATAAACAGCATAAACATAGGTTAGGTGTATAACACATGCTACCTCTAAACCTAACTAAGTTTTCCTACTTTTTCTTTTACATGTCTAGATATGAGAATTCAGATGTATAGATATCCCTAGTTGAATAGCATTATTTTAAATTTTGCATTGGCTATGTCTGACCAATCAAATTGTGTCAAGGGAATATTTTGTAGGATAGGACTCCAAATACTGACCGGATTATAGAATTCACATTCGTCTTTGGTTGTTGAGTCGTAGAGTGAGAGATTCTCCAGCATGAAGATGTCCCATACCTTATTGATCCATTGAGACAGCGCTGGTGAGTTTTTGTTTTTCCAATTCTTAGCTATGGTCATTTTTGCTGCTAACATTAATAAGTTGACTAAATGTTGAGTTCTTTCAGGGGGACGAATTTGTGGCCAGAGGTGTAGAAGCATCAGTTCCGGTGTTAAAGGTAAGTCAGTGTTTGTTAATTGTTTGATTTGGGTAACAATTTTGATCCAATATTTTTGTATTTCTTTGCAGGTCCACCAACAATGGAGAAAATTTATTGGTGTCTTTTTAAAAAAAAATTCCAGTAGCTTTGAGCAGTGTTGATAGACAGGCACGCAGAGTCATTAAGATTCTTTCTTGCTGATCTCCTGTGCAGTTCCCTCCTTTGGCCAGAGACAGTTGCTGATGCATTGGCAGAATCGTCCCATGAAGATTCAGGGCCACGAGTTTAGAATCTCCTTGAGGCTCAAGTCCTAAGTAATAGATATAGCATGAGACACACTAGTCTCCGGGACAAAGCTCAACTTTTAAACTACTTCATCGCCAAGTGACTCCGGCTTCAGTTCTGCCAGTAGAGCTCATGCGTGAGACTATACAGATGGCAGTTTCTGTTACTTTCTATTTCCTTCCTGGTTTGTGACTGCTGTTGGTTTATGTAAGTGATATAACTCTTCGAGCTTTCAGTGGCATTTCCTCCACAGAGGGAAAGTTCTCCAACTTGGCCTCTCTTATGAGTGTGTGGGAGAAATATTTGCAGCGACGTTGGTATCTGTTCAGTTTAGCTGATGAGTGCGGCCTCCCATCTGAAGACGCAAAGGGACCACCGATTTTGAGAGCTTAGCAAGAGAAGTTCTGATTGGGAATGTACCAAGAGGAATAATCGCTTTGGGACATAGGATGCAACAGAAGGCCCCAGCAATGAATACAGATTCTTCTAACATATATTCAAGGAGAGGGAGGAGGGAGAGACCAGCTATGGATGTTAGTCCAGGAAACTCCAAAAGCAAACATTTTACACTAAGCAAATGTGTACTCAGTGTTAATGTCTTTATGTTCATCAACAGGATATAAGATGAAGAGCTTCTAAAAGTCTCTCTCTCTCCTGATCCAGAGAGTAAACTGTTCTAAAAGAGTTTGAATTCTATAAAGTTTGACAGATTTCATTTACCTTTCTGCTTTGTGAGACAACAAACTGAATACAAAAAAGATGGAGGCTGTTTCATGCTGTTTTTATGTCCCCATCTTCTTTTTAATGGCTTTTTAGTACTGATTATTACTGTTGCTGTTTTTATTATTTTATGGTATTATTTTCATTTTCTCAACCAGGTCTTTGGAGAGGCAGTACATACATTCTGTGACTAAATGCACACTAGTCCATGCTGCCTCATTTTCACATTTTCTCAGAACATATTCCTCTAGTAGCTTATCCATTTTGCCTTTAACATTGTATTTGTCTTAATTTCCAATCAATTTCTGATTTAATTTCAGACTTTTATTCAATGTTTAATGCTAAAATGGCTGCAAATGTAACAGCGACATGGCACCAATCTGATTTGACTGTCTGATAATACCACAAAGCTTGATTTATTTATATTTAGATTTAGATCAGGGTGAAAGCAATGCTTTTGGCTCCAGGTTTGAATGGAAGAAAATTCTTGCCCAGATTTTGTGAGGACCAACCAAATGATCAATGCAACTGGAACCTGTGTTTTGCGGGTAGCATTTTTTGTGTGCATGTCAAAGCTGTTTTATTCATGATCATCCCTAGTTCTATGCACACTCCAGGAAATGTAGCAGAATATAAAGGCATGCACAGTGTGCTGTGTGCAAATCTGTTGTGTAGATGTACTGGTATAATACACACGTGATGCTAAGGTCACCTCAGTCCAGTTGTCACAGGATGTAGAAATGCATGCATAATGCGAACGATAGCAACAGCAGCAACTAGGTGTGAGGAAGGAAGTTACTAACTGATGCTTACACTAGTTTGGGCACTTACCTTTCAGTAGCTTCAGTGATTGCCAGCGTGGTGCTTATGGGTACCATGGTGTCCCCTGGTGTATTCTGTGGCACCCATTTCTTTCTTCCCCAAAGCATCTATTACACAAAGCAAAGATTTAATTCTAGTTTTCCTGTACCTCACTGGAAGAGGAGGAGGAGGAGGAGAAGGGATTGGATTTATAACTTGCCTTTCACTCAGAGTCTCAGAGCAGCTTACAATCTCCTTTCCCCCCCCCCACAATAGACACCCTGTGAGGTAGGTGGGGCTGAGAGCTCTGACAGAAACTGCTCTTTTCAAGAACACCTCCGATAGAACTGGTCAGGTCATCCAGTAGCTGTGAGTGGAGGAGTTGGGAATCAAACCTGGTTCTCCCAGATTAGAGTCTGCTCACTTAACCACTACACTACTCACCCAGCAGGAGACACTTCAGAAGATTCCAGGATGCATCACTTTTATGTCTGTAGTGACCACTTATTTGGAAAGAGCTGCCTCCATCCTTGAAAAATTCTAAACTTGGAACTTGCTTATGTTTTGTGATTGGCCCCAGTCTTCATGGCACCCATTCTGTGATGGCACCTACTGCCTGTTCTCAAGATTGGAGACCCCTGATCTGCTTCTTTTCTTTGCTAGTAACTGGAACAAAGAGCAAAACATTGCAAAGGGCTAAGTGTTAAGACTGGAAAGCCAACCAATGGGCAAAAAAAAGATCAATTTTCCATTAGAAGAATCTGATCTTCTACCATGGATGGCCAAAGTCCCCTATTTTGTTTCTTTTATTTTGGTTCTTCTTGCATTAACTTATAATTTGGTCTCATTTGAAATGTGGTGTTGGAGGAGAATTTTATGGATACCATGGACTGCCAAAAAGACTAATCAATCAGTTCTAGATCAAATCAAGCCCAAATTCTCCCTTGAAGCTTCAATGCCTAACTGAGGCCATTGTACTTTGGTAGCAGAATGAGAAGACTAATGCCAGGAAAAGTTGAAGGCAGTAGAAAAGTGGAAGATCCAACATGAGATGAATTTACTCGGTAAAGGAAGCCATGGCGTTCAGTTTGCAAGACTTGAACTAGGCAGTTAATGATAGGATGTTGTGGAGGTCATTAATTGGTAGGGCTGACATATGACAGAAATGACTTGCCAGCACATAACCCACCTAAATCTCAGGCTTCTGCTTTTTTGTTGTTGTTGTTGTTGCTGTATTTGAATTGCGCATGAACTTTGTTATGTTTTTATACACAATTTATATGCATGAAATGAAACACGCATCCTATATAACATGTATCTTGCCAATTTATTGGTGCATAAATACCTCACAGATTTTTGAGAGATACTGGGTGTGAGGAAATAGAAAAGGGCTGAAAAGGGTATGAATCCACAAGCAAGAAACAAAATCAAAACACGGCATTTTGGATCAAAATAGTGGAAATGGAAATCTGATACCCTCCCGAACACATCCCCCTATATAGATTATTGTAGAAGAAGAAGAGTTGGTTTTTATACCCAGCTTTTCTCTACCGTAAGTAATGTCAAAGTGGCTTACAATTGCCTTCCCTTCTTCTCCCCACAACAGGCACCTTGTGAGGTAGGTGGGGCTGGGTTCTGAGAGAACTGTGACTAGCTCAGAGTCACCCAGCAGGCTTTATGTAGAAGAGTGGGGCATCAAACCCGGTTCTCCAGATTAGATTCCACTATTCTTAACTACTACACAATGCTGGGTCTTGTGTTACACATGGGAGTGTTTCACAGGAAAACACAACTATTTTGCGCAAACTCTCAGTTTTAATCTCTGACATGCAGTGCCCAAAGGAGATTACCACTAAGCGTGCATATTTCCCAGAAGGAGGAACAGGAGATGTTATGACTTAGATGTAGTATCTTGCGAGAGGAAACAGTATAATACATAGGATGTCAGAAACCATCTGGCAAGGTGATCCCTAATTTCTTGTGATCGAGAAATCACATAGTTGTGAGGGCTGGTAAAACTGGCAAGAGGGTACATAGCAACCATTGTTGTCTTTACTACAGCTGAGCAAACTGGGGGTGGGGGGAATGATGGGTTTTCCCCCAACTTTTGAAATAAAAAGAAGTGAGGCACCCTTCCCGGAGGTGTGAAAAAAAACCACATTCATAAATTATACTCGGATCCTCACTTAGGTATATGGCTAAATCCCATAATCTCACTCCAAACAGCAATTAACTCTGCCACTCCTTAGCAACCTGATCTGAGAAGTGGATGCTGATCCCATGTAGCACCCTGAGGTATGAAAGGGAAAGCTGCTAGGAGAGTGAGAAGACATAACTGATCTTAATGCACCATCACAAAGGAAGGCTAAAAAGGGATAATGGAAGACAAAGCAAAGAGGGTTGTGTGCATATTATGAACACGTCAGGCCATTACACCATCTATCGTATCCAGGTCATATGAAGCTTCCTCCTACTCAGGTGGACCTTGGTCTATCTAGTCACATTTGTCTGCTCTGACAAAAACTTGCCCTCCAGAGTCTCCGGCAGAATATGAACAACAGACAGTGGCAAGATCAATTCTGTTCAGAAAGGGTACAACTGTGGCACTAGCAGAAGTTGGGGGGAGGACTTCATGCAATGGAGGATGTTTGAGTGCTACATGCTTAACCTAGAAGCACTCTTCTAGGTCAACGTGCTCTTTTGGGAGAAGTGCAACCCCATCCAGAATGTGCTAAATGATGGTATAGCAAAGGAAAGCGACAGAGAAAGACATACTTTATCTCATTAATTTTTTGCTACGGCAATTGTATGTGTGCCTAAGAGGCCAAAACTCCATTTCACACATCTCTTCTGTCATGTATATCCCAGGAGGTTTCCCACCTTTCCACTCTGACAAGTCTTCTAAGGGACAGACAAAAAAAGGGTGATTAAAATGTGGAATTCATTGCCAGAGGATGTAGTGATGGCCAAATGCATAGACAGTTTTAAAAGGAGATTAGATTCATGGAGGATAGTTCTATCTGTGGCTACTAGTCATGGTGATTAAAGGGAACTCCACATTCAGAGGCACTAAATCACTGAATACCAGTGCCAGGAGACAACATCAGAGTAAGGCCTTAGCCTCTATACCCTGTTGATGGCCGTCCAGAAAGACTGGTTGGCCGCTGTGTGAGACAGGATGCCGGACTAGACAGACCACTGGTCTGATCCAGCAGGGTTCTTCTTATGTTCTTAATATGTACCTCTTGCAACAATGTGGTGGATTCTAAATAGGGATGGGCACAAACTGGCTGATGAACTAAAGTTCATCATAAATTTTGGCTGGTTCGTGAAGCAATGTTCGCAAACTAAATAATCTCCATGAGGCTTCACAAATTGTGATGCAGTTCATGCTCGTTCATGGTGGTTTGTGAACAGCTGAAAGCAGGGGTTTAAACCCCAGCCATCTGCTCTTCATGATGCTCAGCTCCCTGATGCTCAGCTGTTTGGTTTAAATGTCTGGGAGTGATGTAAACCCTTGCTTTCTGCTCCCTATAAAAAGCAGTGGGAAGCAGAAAGTAGAATTTTAAACTTTAAATGGCTCATGAACCAATACAAACTGGGTCGATTCACAAACCAGCCTCCCATTTCGTATGGGTTTGTGATTTGGTTCATGGTTCAGAAAAATGCAGTTCATACCCATCCCTAATTCTAAATATGCTGTCCACGGATGAAAGATTTCTGAAGAAGAAAAGAGGGGAGAATTTTGCTGTTTCCCCTTTGGCCCCCAATGCTATTCATGGGGTCCCATGAACCGCCTGAGGGGCTTGATATGAAAACACATCAGGATGCATCAGAAGGTGAGAAAGGTTTTTTTAAAAAAGATTTGTCACACCTCATTCCCTCCCCTTTCCTGGAACATTTCAGAATTTGGATAGACATTATTTCTTGCACTGATCTGGATAGCCCAGGCTAGACCAATCTTGTCAGATCTCGGAAGCTAAGCAGGGTCAGCCCTGGCTAGTATTTGGAAGGGCGACCTACAAGAAATACCAAGGATGTGACACAGAGGCAGGCAATGGGAAACCGCTTCTGAATGTTTCGTGCCTTGAAAACCCCACAGGGTTGCTAGAAGTGAGAGGTGACCTGATGGCACTTTCCACCACCATTATTTCTCAGCCTACCTAATGGAGTTGTGAGCGTTGGGGGGAGAATTATATTTATTTAATTTGCTTCATTTATAGCTTTCTGCCTTTCTCAGTGAGTTTCATGGTGGGCTCCATCTAGACACAATGCAGTAAGAACAGTAAAACATGGCCAGCAAAGTTAATGAATTTCACACTAAAAACACAGCACAATACAGACAATAAAGTGAGAATTACAAAGAACAAAGAACAATGCAGTGAAACATTATATTATGTAGCATAATAAAACTGGATCCCAAAATTAGAGAACAATGCAATAAACACAACATAATATATACACTGAAGATGGCCTTAAATTGCACAGACATAAATTAACACTTCATTCCCTTTATAAAAGTGCTCTCCTATATACACTGCCTTGAAGTCTTCAGATGAAGTCTGGTATTAAAACCTAGTAAATAAATAATAAAAATGCCCTCCATTCTGACACTCTCTTCGGTCACAATTTTCCATCCTCTCCTTATATCCAAACTTGGTGTCTGGGGCATTTTTAATTTTATTTTGTGTAGGTATGTTGCCAGTCTTCCTCTGAATGGATCATGGTTCTCACAAGCAGGGATCCATCAATAGTCTTCCCCTCTCTGAGCCCTGAACTGAGGAGCATACATCCCCTTCAATGGCCCATTTTTGCAAAGGTGTATTGGCAGGAGTCTACCCTTTTCTCACTTCCAGCTCTTTCCCACAGTCCGGCTGGCTGCCCCCGCTAGTCAAACAGACATGAGTCTCAGGAGGTCACTCAACCTGTAGGAATTTCCTTCTGACTCTGAAACCTGGCTCATTCATCACCACTCATAATCGTTCTGGAATGTGAATGGGTAGTCTGTTATCTAGCTAATGCTGCTGACAATGCCCCAAGATGACAGCTTGATGCTCAAAAGCTAGGTTGACCCTGAGGGGTGAAGAAAACTTGTTTTGACAGAGCAAGCATAACACAGAAAGAGTTCATGAGCCAAAATGTACAGGAACAAGGTGTTACTTTTGCAAGGCTGATATTTCCCCCCCTTGCTAGGGAGAACACAAAGTAGTTGTGAATAATGCCACCTTGGTTACATGTCATCACAACAGAAACAGCGGACTGCTGAGTCAGGTCAGTGGTCCACCAAGTGCAGCATTCTTCCTATGGACAATGGCCAGGTCAGATGCTTACAGTTCATGTGTTGCTCAGGTGGCAGTAACCATCTCCTATCATTAATGTACAGGGGGTTTCAGAGGGTAGCCATGTTGGTCTACAGTAGAACAGTTAGTTCAAGTGTATTCAAGTTTAACAGCCCATAGGTCATACACTATAAAACAAATTTAAGAATTAAAAACCACAGTAAAACAAAAGTTTGCCATGTCCACAGTGCAGCTTTTGAAGAGGTTACTCAGAAGTAATCTTAATCTTGAAGTGTCAGGAATGGTCAGTAGCCATTTTCTAAGAAATCTCTCTCTGGCTGTTGCATACTTTGGACAGGAGAAAAAGGTATGGGGCAGTGAATCAACCACTGCCAAAGAACAGTCACCAGAGCTCTGATCTGGAGGTGTCTTAAGAAAATGGCCCTTCATCTGGGCTGTTGGCAGCACATTGCAATGTGTGATCATATATGACGGCCTTGATTTTGGAACTGCCAGCATATCAAGATAGTGAGGCAGATCAAATTGGGTGGAGTAACTTAATTCCCAGATGGAGCAGGGAGCATTTTCGCTTAAGCGGCTTCTCTATAAGTGATGCTCGTCTTCTTTCAGTTAGATTTCTTGATTTCCATATAGCTAATCAGTTCATTTCCATATCCACAGTTCCAGTAGAACAGCTAGATTCCAGTCGAGAGGCACCTTTGAGACCAATGAGATTTTGGAGGTGTATAAGCTTTCAAGAGTCCATGTCTCTGACAAAGAGAGCTCCTGAATGCTCATACACCCCCCAAAATCGTGTTTGTCACTAAGATGCTACTGGACTGGAATCTAGTTCTACAGGATGCATCAGGTGATACATCCACCTTTTGTTCTGATGCAAGTGGAATAGCATCATGAATGAGAATATACCTGACCTGGGTGCTCCCCCAGTTTGACTGTTCAACTTCTAAGATTGCTGGTCATCCATGCAAAACATTGCATTTAAATAGGACCAACTCCAATGCATATAGGTAAAGCCATTTGCATGGAGATGGGGTGCTAGCTCAGTGGTAGAGTACCTAGCTGCCAGTCAGAGCAGACAATATCGACCTTCATAGACCAACAGGCTGACCCAGCATAAAGGACCTTTGATGCATTTATTAGTGCAGAGCTGAGGCTGTGGCTCAGTGGGAGAACATCTGCTTTGCATGCAGAAGGTCCCAAGTTCAATCCTCAGTGTCTCCAGTTAGAAAGATCTCAGGGAGAAGGTTCTGAGAAACACCCTGACCCTGGAGAACCACTGCCTGTCAGAGCAGACTATACAGACCTTGACAGACCAACAGTCTGATCAATATAAGGCAGCTTCATGTGTTCATGTGAGAACAATTTGGACTGGAGGCAAGGTATGTTTTCACTTTTGCAGAGAGGAGAAATCCATCATCTAATCTGTCCCAGCATCAAGCAGTCAGTGATTTTCGTGTCATAACGGCAGGGATAAGGAATTCAAAATCATGAGTATTAGAGTCAAGACATAATTATCACCACTCTCAAGTGTTGATTTCTAAAGACCCATCAGAGGGTTGTAGATAGGGTTCCCAACCTCCATGTGATGGCTGGATATCTCCTGGGATTACAAATGATCTCCAGGCAATAGTTCAACTGGAGAAAATGGACTCTGTGGCTTTATAGCCCATTGAAGTCCATCCCCAACCCCAACCCCACCGTCCTCAGGCACCACTCCCAAAATCTCCAGGTATTCCCCAACCTGGAGCTGGCAACCCTAGCCGTGGCTCTCTGGAGTGTGCATTTTGAAAAGGTATCTCCAAAACCTCAAAAGCAAAATCAAGCCAGTGATTTACCAGGGACAGGTACCACAACATAGGGAACAAACCCTGCATAGGAGGACAGTTGGAGAGTATAAATTCTAACCTGTTCTTAGGGTGCTGAGCATGCTGGTACTTCACCATGCATTATGAAAACATGCAGCCTGCATAGAGCATACATCTTTCTGCAGTGGTGTCCTGTGAGAAAATCTGGACATTACAAAGAGAGAAGGGGGAAGAGGCAATTTGCCCATTGCTATGAAACCCGAGAAGCATGCCGAAGACTAGCATCTCTCCAGTTATGGAATGTGAAGTGTTATTGCTCGCTACAACTTTATGCAAAAAAGGCACAGGGTGATGGTGTTTTGGCTGCTAAAAGACCAACAAACGGTGGGAAAGTGTTTTTAGGAAGGGTCTCATGAAGGATATTCGCTGTCCTGTGTAAAATAATCACCAGTGCCCCTTTGCATTAATCCATAGCACAGCTGCACTGCTTGGGGCAATCTGAAAGTATTAAAAGCACAAGAATTCACCCATTTGGGAATCAGTGCAATCTGGAGAGGGGAAAAAAAGATCGTTTGTTCTTTACTTAGCGCATGAAGTTAGACGCGCAACACACACACACACACACACACACACACCCTTCAAACTAACTTCTTAAGAATAGTGAAAGGAGAAGAACATGCACTAATCAAAAACGTGTATCCTTGTAATGTTAGGACAGATGAACATGATTCTGATATTACCACCTAGTTACCAGTAATGCTAAGACATGGTCAGCCAAAATGTACAATGTCATCTTTCAACTAGAATCTTGTTCATGTCCCCTATTGCTTGATCTTTTCATTTGCTTATTTATATCACTCTTGTCTCCCCACTGAGGCCCTGCAGCAGGTAAGAACATCATTCTCCCCTGTTTTCTCATAACTACCACACTGTGAGATAGGTTAGACTGACAGAATGTGACTAGCCCAAGGCCACCCAGCGGTCTTCCATGGTAGAAAGGGGATTCGAAATTGGGTCTCCCAGATCCTAGTCCAACACTCTATCCACTCTGTCATAAAGTTTCCATAAAGACCAACCAACATGAACTGTAGCATATGACTGGAAGGTGCATCCAGCATCTCTGGAGAAGCTAAGACGGTCTAGTTGGTATCTGGATGCGGGACCCTGTGGGAATAAAACCTGTCTAGAGTTCCATGAGGAGCTGAGGTGGCTCAAGTGGTTAAGACGCTGAACTGCAGGCTGTGGAAGGTCATTAGTTCAGCAGTTCGAGACCCGGGTACCGTGTGATGGAGTGAGCTCCCATCTCTAGTTCCAGCTCCTGCCAACCTAGCAATTCGTAAGCAAGAAATTGCAAGTAGATAAATAGGTACCACTTCGGTGGGAAGGTAACAGTGTTCCATGTGCCTTGGTGTTTAGTCATGCCGGCCACATGACCATGGAAACGTCTTCGGACAGCGCTGGCTCTTCGGCTTTGAAATGAAGATGAGCACTGCAACCCTAGAGTCGGATTCGACTGGCTTTCGAGCAAGGGAACCTTTACCTTTACCTTTTTTAGAGTTCCATGACAGAAGAAAGTTGGGATAGAAAATGCAATATATTGTCAATTACATGTAGGGAAAACCCGTAGCACCTTCCATCCCTTTGTGGTCTCCTCATAGTTGAAATTCTGAGTCTGTCCACTAGAGATGTCTCTGAATTTCATGGACAGGCTGTTCCAGTTGGAAGAACAGATATCCGCACACTAAGAACGAACCGCCGAAAAAGAAGCCACCATCCATCTCTGACACCGACGCATGCGCCGACCCGAAGACCACTGGGAAGACCTCATAAGAAGACCTCACAAGAAAGGAGCCGAGCCAGAGAAACAGCAATGCCCACCACCAGGGTGCCGGTAGGCAGCCCCTCCCCCCACTATGTGGCCGTAGTTAGGGATAGTAACATTAGAAACCTCGGTAAAACCGCCCAGAGACCCTCCAGGGTCAGGGCGGTATAGAAGTCGAAACTATAAATAAATAAATAAATAATTTCTGTCATGGATTTTTCCCCTTGGGATGGAACCATGGCCATCTTCCCACCTCATTCCCCAGCAATACTAGCAACGTTTGACAAATTACCACTAAAAACTGAAATCTGTTTTTTTAATCAGTTGCCTATAAGTAGCATAACAGAAACAAACACCAGCAGTGAAAAGACATGAAATGAAAAGGATCACAATGACACCATAGAGAAGTGAAAGAACTGTATCCATACCTCCAGATTGTTCACACCCAGCCTCACAAACAGCAATAGGTTAAACCACTTCCGTGTGGGGAGGTGCGGGCACACCAAAGGGAACAAAGATAAATTAGGGTTACAGCAAGTTCTATGGTAAATGATTTGCCCTCCTTGGCATAGAAACCCCTCCTGGACATATTTTCCAGCAAGACTTTTCATCTCACTCTCAGTGACTGGCATTGCCAAATATATTTCCTTTAACAAAGACCGACTTTAATTATGTCAGTTTATCCCCATCATTAAAATAGGCAATGTCATAAATAAGAATCCTGGGTTGGGTGATACATTCAGAGCTGCAACGTGTCCCGACCAAGGTATACCATCAGCCAGGCTCTTAAATCATTCCTAATCTCCTGAATAGGTGGATCCCTCATTATCCTTGTAGAAATTAATGTAATTGGAAAAGGAAAATTACCAAATGCTTAACTTTTGGCTTTTCTGTAGCATTTTGCCAAATGGACTGATTTCCCCAGCTTTTGAGTAAATGTGAAATAATTCTGAAGGTTCAAGTACGACAACCGATTGACTAAAAAGGTAGCAATAAGTTCAATCCTAAGTATGTTTTCTAGGGAATAAATCACGATGAATGCTTGAGGGTCATGCTCCAAATCTTCTCCTTACTTAATACAGACAGTTCTTACAAGCAACTCTAGGTCCCTCAAGAGAGTTTCATCATGAAATCGGTTGACCCAGGCCTGAGCAATTGATTTCTGTGGAGAGATGTGTGATGAAGTTTCTCTGATTAATTAATAAAGATGTCACCAATTCAGGTAGAGGGTGTGGGAATCAATCTCCTCCATTTTGAAATACAGAGCCTATTATCATCTGTGCCAAAATCTCACACAGAATTTTGGCTCAGCTGGAAAAGAAACTTGGGTGAATTCTGAATTTCTCATATTCTCTCCCCCCCCCTCAATGTACCTTCCAGCCATGCATAACTGGGGGAAGGGGACGGCAGAGGGATGATTATTTTTCAAGCCATTAGAACCTTATGGAACAGGAAACTGCTAGCACAAAGAGGGGTAAGGATGTCAGCCTTCAAGTGGAACCTCGGGATCCCCTGGAATGACAGCTCATCTCAACGCTACAGAGATCAGTTCCCCTAGAGAAAACATATGTTTTAGAAGGTGGACACTATGGCATTGTATCCCACTGAGATCCCTGTCCTCCCTGGACTTGATCTCCAAATCTCCAGGAGTTTCCCAACCTGGATCTGGCTACCCTACCCCCTCCATCCCCTGGTGGTAGCCAGGGGGAACTGGCAACCCTGGGACGGGACTGTGTCAGTGGTATATCACAGCTTAGCATATATTAAAAATCCCAGGCTCACTCTCCTCAAGAAAGGATTTGGCATAGATTGGCCAGGAAAGACCTTTCTCTTCCTGAGACCCTGGAGGACTACGGTCTCAGACCAGAAAGCACTGAGCTAGAGGGAACCGTGACCCAACTTGATATAAGAAACTTATGTTCCCATATCCATGAGAACTAAAGAACTAAGAAATTCCTAGCAAGGGCTTAAAGACCGCCAATTATTAAGGTCCAAAGTGTTTTCAGCCAAGAGACTCTTTGTTGGAGCAAATGAGTCAGTTTTTCAGAAGAACTGGCTATCAGATGGCATGCAAGATTAAGAACTTCCTTGTTCAGTTGTCCCCAAGGATTTACACGTGTTCAGTTCTTTGCTTGAATCTCAGTTTGATTGCAAGTTGCAGTCAGCATCCTTGAACAACTGGGGAAGGGGAAAGTATTTACTTTTTATTAAGCACTCAACATGTTTGCAGTGGCTTTTGTTGTAAATGTTTTTGCATGCGCCACTCACACACTGCTTCTCTGTGGTTGTAGCCCATTCCTTTCTCCCATCTGCTGTTTGCCCAAATGGGGGCCGTTTCAAAAGACTATGCCCTTTAAATTGGGAAGAAATCATCACTACATCTATGAGATGCTCGAAGAAAATGAACATTGTGGGCAGTTTGAAGACTGCAGCATCACAAAGGGGAAGCCGGAAAAGATGGAGGTCGTAGGCCTGAGTTGGATCGGATTGGGGCTGGGGCTCCCGCTCCCGGTCTTCGACGGGGTACCATTGGTGCCTCTGTGGGAGGCTAGGAGTTTGAGAGTGCTCCTGGACTCCTAATTGACGATGGAGGCCCAGGTAGCAGCTACTGCCAGGGCGGCCTTCTATCATCTGCGGCTTGCTCGGCAGTTGGTTCCCTACCTTGACCATGATGACCTGGCCACTGTGATCCACGCGACGGTCACCTCGAGGCTTGACTACTGTAACGCTCTCTACTTAGGGCTGCCTCTGTCGCAAATCCGGAAGCTGCAGCTAGTGCAGAATTCTGTGGCCAGGTTGTTGTTGGGTCTCTCTAGGCGGGACCATATTTGGCCTGGACTGCAAGCGCTGCACTGGCTGCCAATAACATACCGGATTCGCTTCAAAGTACTGGTTCTCACCTTTAAAGCCCTAAATGGCCAGGGTCCGGCTTACCTGAAGGACCGTCTCTTCCCATATGTTCCCTCAAGAACACTACGATCGGGGAACTTCCATCGCCTGGAAGTTCCAGGTCTCCGAGATATTAAGTTGGCCTCTACTAGTGCCAGGGCATTTTTGGTGGCGGCTCCTACCTGGTGGAATGAGCTCCCAGACGATATCCGGGCCCTGCGGGACCTTGTGCAGTTCCGCAGGGCCTGTAAGATGGAGCTCTTCCGCCAGGCGTACGAGTAGGAGCCGCCGCCGCCACTATCCTACCACCAAGGTAGAATGCCATTGGCTGCCCTACAAAAGGGGGGCAGGTATGCCCTGGCAGAAATTACAGACACCATAGTGGGAGACCGCGTTACTGGAAAGGCTGCCACCAAATCTGAGTGATTGTCCCCATCTTGGAAGATTAAGATTAATATTATTATAGATTGCAGCACCGTGTTTTTTGGAGGGTTTTATAGTGGTTTTAAATATTGTATTTTATTATATATGCTGATATTGTATCTGGTTTTATCGTATGTGAGCCGCCCTGAGCCTTTGGGAGGGCGGGATAGAAATCAAATAAATAAATAAATATAAAATGCATTGTAAGAGCTTAACACACACTGATCCCAGTGCTCTTCATCTTCTTGGGTCCTGTACCGTTGCCTTCCCTTGGCATTCTGGGAAAACAGGTAGTTGCTGGGTGTGGACCAGGATCACCCCAGGCTGACACCACCCTGCAATCATGTGACATTTACACTTAGAACTATTTGATTATTGTGGACTTGGTAACAGGTACGTATGGACTGACTACATTGAAAAACATAAGATTTCAGATGCTTTCAGACACTATGGAAGCATATTAATTCATTTCTTTATTATTTTATATTTATTAAAATATTTATACACCAATTCTCCCTTGTGGTGTACCTGTGGTGTTTATCTCTCTTAGCCCATTCACATTGGGAAGCCAGCTTGATGCAGCAGATGTGAAGTGACAGACCTAGGGTTGCCAGCCTCTAGGAAGGGACCCGGAATTCTCCTGGGATTACAAGTGATCGGCAGACTACAAAGACCAGATTCCCCTGAAGAAAATGGCTGCTTCAGAGGTTGGACTATGTAATTATGCCCCATACTCCTCAGGCTCCACTCCCAAATCTCCAGGAATTTCCCAATTCAGAGCTGGCAACCCTAGATAGACACACTCAGGGCTTTTTTTTGTAGAAAAAGCCCAGTAGGAACTCATTAGCATAATAGGCCACACCCAACAGCAGAGACCCATTAGCATATTAGGCCACACTCCTGACATCACATCTCATTAGCATGTTAGGCCACACCCCACATGTTACCAGAAGTGTGGTCATCCAACCACACCCACCTTTTGCTTCTTATTCTTTTTACCTTGTTATCAAAACACTGGACTTTTTTTTGTAGCAGGAACTTCTTTGCATGTTAGGCCACACACCCCTAAAATAGCCAATCCTAATGAGTGTCTGCTGTTAGGTGTGGCCTATTATGCTAATGAGTTCCTGCTGGGTGTGGCCAACTCAGGAGCCAGCCGGAACTCCGTTCCTGTGCGTTCCTGCCCAAAAATAGCCCTGGACACACTTATGTAAACCAGACCTATGGTGCAGAAGCCTCCCACACAGACTGTTCTTCAAAAACATCAGGACTAGAAAGTCTGTTTTTAAAGCACATATTTAAAACATTATCATAGCTATCCCTGACAGCTCTACACATTTTATTTTATGCTTTTGGGTTGCTTGGTTTTTTTAGCCTACCTTTTCTCCAAGGACCTCAGACTGATATATTTATGGTTCCCTTCTGCTCCATTTTATCTTCACAACAGTCTTGCAAGTAAGTTTAGGCTGAGAAAGAATGATTGGGCCAAAGTGAATTTTGTGGTGAATGAGGTTTTGATCCTGACCTACCCAGGCTTAGTCTAACTATACCCCACTGACCAGAAAGGGTGTGTGTGTTTGGGGGGATGGATCTGAAGAAGTGAGCAGTGACTCACAAAAGTTCATACCCTGCCACATATTTTGTTAGTCTTTAAGGTGCTACTGGACTCTTGCTTTTTTTCTACTGGCCAGAAAGAGTTCCTAGATCCTCCAGTATAGATTTTATAACAACTGAAACAATTCCACAGAAACAAAATCACATCCCCAAATCAGGGAAAGGGGGAGGAATGACAGACAGATACTGAGGTCCGAAGACAACCAGGCAAAGATTATAAATCGCCTCCTTCCGAGGCCTGTTTGATGTGTTGCCCAAGGCCAGGTGGAAAATCTTTCCACAGTTGCGTCTTTCCCCTCAGGTCACTTTTCTCTCCCTTTTCAATGAAGATTCTGAAGTCGACTGAGTTCTTTAGCACATTTGTTTCCCATTAGGTTACTTTGCGCTCTTGCAGTGTGTTATGCTAGATAATTGCTTTAATAACAAACTGAGGAAAAGCTTTTGAACATTTTAGGAAGTAATTTTCTCTCCCTTGAAAGAGAAAAGTCTAAAGGGGAGGGGGAGGCCAGCAAGAATCGACCCTATTTTGTTGCCGATTGATTGCCTTGGTGTGTAAGCCATCTGGCGACCCATTTGTAAGGAGACAGTAAACAGCTGGGTAGTATCTTTTACCACCTCCCCATTCTCATTGCATAGAGCAACTTCGGACACCGTCCAAAATTCCTGTAAAAGTAAGTTCTTTTACTCTTATTTGAGAAGTTCAAGGGGAAGGAGAGATGGGGAAGTTAAGGACTCTTTTATCCTTCCTTCAGGGGTAGATTTCCAAAACCATATATTGTTAAATTTTGAATCCCAACCCCCCCTTCCTGTAAAAGCACGGGCCTACGTACGTGACTCCACTTACCTCACAACAATCCTTTTCTTTTTAATTCAGCATTTGAAATTTTAATAGGATAAGGATTGTAAATCTGATGGGTGCTGTTTATTCAATTCTGATTTTATTATTCCCCCCCCCCTTTTGTATCATTATTTTACCTCTATAAACTGCTTTGGAAAATTAAGTTGAAAGTGGTATACAAATGCAAACAAGTAAGTAAAGGTGCTCCCCAAATCAAGCTGATTTGTTTAAGTACTTATAAAAACTGCAGATAGCAAGCATTGTCTTAAGAGAGAGATTGTTCCTTCTCACATACCCAGGAGGGAATGTTAGTACATGATCATCCCAAACCAAGGATTTTATTATTATTTTTTTGCTTTGGAAGCCTTTTTATTTATTTATTGATATTTGTTTTTTTGGATATCTCTACCTCTCTTTCTTCCCCAATGGGGACCCAAAGCAGCTAAAATCCTCTTAATGCACTCATATGCAAATGTAATTGACCAGTCATCTAAAACCCATACAATTAACCAAACAAGATTTCTTGGATCAGGTTTCAGATCTTTTTTATCATCATCATCATCATCATCATCATCATCATCATCATCATCATCATCATCATCATCATCATCATCATCATCATCAGTTAAAGTTGTGTAACTGCACAGAAAACGGGAGCTTCGTAGGGCATCACATCCCTAGCATTACTTCCCTGCTGAGCTACTTCCTCTCACTCCCAAATCTCCAGGAATTTTTCAAGCCACGGTAGGCAACCTGAGGAGGCAGGGAGCATCCAAGACATGGCCAGGGTTTGCTCTGGATGGTTTCG
Source organism: Gekko japonicus (assembly GCF_001447785.1). NCBI lineage: Eukaryota > Metazoa > Chordata > Lepidosauria > Squamata > Gekkonidae > Gekko > Gekko japonicus. The sequence goes on along the minus strand of NW_015167531.1, from coordinate 56,162 downwards.
GGGGAAAGGTGGTCTTGGCCTTGACTACTGAGCGGCCAGCTCCCTACATCACTTGGTAATCTCTGCAAGAACACAGGCCTGCCAGAGGACATTTGCAGCCTGTCAGGCCATCATCAAAAGCGGCTGGGAGGGGGGTGATAAGGTCAACACCCAGCAAGGTTGCCACACACACACACTCTAGTGTCAGGCTACCCCATCCATGCCCCTCATTTCCTGCTCCTGCTCAGAGTGGCACTGGGAGAATTTTTTTAAAAAATTGCTATAAGTTTGATTCTGTAATGTCACCTCCAGGTAAACCCTGGAAGTGACATCAGTCCTTTGTTAGAACCACCAGAAGCTCTATGATTCTTACCACACAGCTTCTGACAATTTCTAGAGAGGCATGACATCACTTCTGGTTTCCCCCCGGAAGTGATATCATGCCTTTTACCATGGCTGACTCTATGTTCCTCCCCCCCCCCAGTCTCCCACTGGTTGTCTGGCCAGGATCAAATTTATCTATATTTTATTTATTTATTTATTATTTGCATTTATATCCCGCCCATCCCATGGGTGGGCTCAGAGCGGGTAACATCATTGCAGCTCTACCACCCAGCTAGTGCCCATGTGAGGTTGGAAGAGGAACAAGGGCTAGAAATGCCCTCCCTCTCCTGATCGGCTACTGGACGGACAGCAGAACACAGCATGGGTGAAGGATTGGCCTTTTCGGTGGTGACAAAAATGTGTTGTGAAGACATTCAGGCCCTTTCGGTGGCTTGTGATAATGCTGTGAGAACCTTCAGTAGGGCTGCCAGCTCCAAGTTGGGAAATACCTAGAGATTTGGGGGGGAAGACCTGAGAAGGGCGAGTTCTGAGGAGGGGAGGGACCTCAACAGGGTACAGTGCCACCTTCCAAAGTGGACATCTTCTCCAGATGAATTGATCTGTATTGCCCGGATATCAGTTGTAACAGTGGGAGATCTACAGCCACTACCTGGAGGTTGGCAGCCCTAACCTTCAGTGAAATATTTAGTGGATTGATTAATTATTATTAATTTGGGGAAAAATAGCCTGTAAAAGGCATACTGGCTGGACAGGGTCCAAAGATGCATTCACAGTCCTCTCTGTACATTTTATTCTGTGGGCGTATTGAGGCCAAACACTCCCTGGATATAGTTTCTGCACATTTTTTTGCCATGGGTGTATGTTGCAGGCTTCTAGACCCTGTCATATTACAGCAGAAACCCATTCAGATAACAGTTGTGATTTTCCATATTTGGCGTTATTACCCAGGCAGAACTGGACCCTGGTTTGGCCTATGGGATCTCCAGCCCACTTGCATGATCCACAGGTCACTTAGATGGGGAAGATCACAAATGAAGCAACGATTTATTACTGTGGCCAAAGGAACGCTGTGAATGTCATTTGCAGCTGAGGACATCCTTCCCCTGCCCCCAACGATCTGTGTCCCTCGCCAAGCAATGGCCGCCTGAGCAGCTGAGCTGCAAAGCCTTTGATGACAACTCCAGAGAGTTAATGAACTAAGAGGGATGTGGGTTATCTTTCCTGAGATTGGGGAGCGTGAATTAAATGCTCTTTTGAGAAGATGGGAAATAATTATTCTTCTGCTTCAAAGCCATGTCCGATTGAATAATGTCATCGGCACGAATCAGCAATCACAATCAGCGATGAAGACCCATTAGACAGAAAGGGTTGAATAATGCACGGGGAAGAATAGCAGGAGAATATCAAGTCGTAACTCTCTTGACCTCATAATGATATTTTTATAGAAAGGGGGGGGGGGTGTTTCCTCTTTTAAAAGCATGCCAATCTATTCTGTCACATCATTTTAAAGCCGGAATTTCCTTCTTGTGCTACTCTAGGGGCTTGCTTCATTTAGGAGAGATGGGAAGCTGGATGCTTAGTCAACGAGTCAGACAAGACTTGTGTTTGTGAAACCTGGCCTGAAGTTTCTTTGGAGTCCAGTACGAGGCAAAAAGGTCTCTTCAGGTTTTTATTTGGTAGTGCAAGAAACAGGGCTGGCGTGAGAGGCTGGCCTGACCAGGTGCTTGCTGAAGCCCACAGCCTCCTAAGGTGAGAAATACCTGGCAGCAAGGAAGGATTCATGGCTGTGACTTGCTGCCTCCTCCCATTAAAAATGGGAAATCACCTGGTGCACCCTGGATAGCCCAAGCAAGTCCGATCTCGTCAGATCTCAGAAGCTAAGCAGGGCCGACTCTGGCAAGTACTTGGAAGGGAGACCTTCAAGGAATACCAGGGATGCGAAACAGAGGCAGGTACTCGGGCAAGTACTTGTATCGGACACTTCCTTGGAATACCAGCAGTTGGGAGGTGGGGGCAGGTTTTATTCAACCACGTCTCTGAATATCCTCCAGGCCCCCAGTAAGGGTAAGTCAACAGAGGTTGCTACGACTTCCAGGTTCACACACACATACACATGCACATATGAAAAGTACAACTCCCCCTCCCAAAAAAGTAAAAATGTTTCAGCACCTCTGAAACACCACAGTGGCCTACAGGGCAGCCTCCTCTGTGGAGAGAAGCTCTTCAAGTAAGGGAAGGAAACTCTCTGCTAGGGATGCCCTGGAATTGCAGCTCATCTCCAGACTACAGAGATCAGTCCCCCTAGAGAAAATGGATGCTTTGGAGGGTGGACTCTGTGGCATTGTACCCCACTGAGGTCCCTGTCCTCCCCAGGCCCCACTCTCAAATCTCCAGGAGTTTTCCAGACTGGAACTGGCAACCCTAACTCCCCATCCCCAACCGGTGGCCAAGGGGGACCTGGCAACTCTACTCTCTTTATATTCTTTTAAACCAACTCAAATCAACTGAGCTAAAAGGAATGAGAGAACAGGCACCCTTTGGTGAAGCTGAGATAGGGTTTGTGGAAAGGAAGGGAGGACTCGAATCAGCCCCGTAGCTAGGGAATATTGGGGGAGGGGGCCTCAGGGGGGCCTGCCAGCTAATTAAATGGAAGTACAGTGCAGGTGGTAATTTGGAGCACTTTGGAGGCAGCCCGGGAGGGAGGGGGCCCAGAAGAAACACTAGGGGGCCAGGCCCCATGGGCCCCATGTTAGCTATGGGCCAGACTCGAATAAGAGTGGGGGGTGTGAAAAAGGGGAGATTGCAATGACAAATATCTAGCAGCCATCTCTAACAACAGATGTATGTGGCAACTGTAGTGTGCAATTCAGAATGAAGTGAAAGCAGACACAAAACTCCCAGGGCACTGGTGCCACTCAGGAAATACTCTCCCTATCATGCCCAGATTGACATGCATCTTCAGTGTGTTCACCCAGATGGCACAGATCTCCCTAGGCATGTATCCTTCCATCACTGGAGGCCATATTGCCTCTGCACATAGAGGTTCCATTTTATTCTTGTGGACGACAGTCATTGCTATTTGGATGCTCCGTGATTTATTTAATCTAAACTATCTGAGCCAGTGGCCATTGTGAAAAAGGAGATCCCAGTTAATTATGTGTCATGTGAAGGAACACTGTCTTTTGTCTGTCCTAAATCCATTGCCCACCTGTTTCATTGGATAACCCCAATTCGACTGGCTTTCGAGCAAGGGAAACCTTTACCTTTACCTTACAATGTTATTTATTGAGAAAACCCCAGAGGCCTCCTCCAGGCAATTCACAAAATAAAAACAATAAAAACTCAAAAGCAGCATAAAAATGATCATTAATAAAGCAAGCTATAAAAATAAAGGAGTAAGTCTCATTGAACAGAGTCGAGTAGGATTCTGAGTAGACCTGCTTAGTATTGATCTATAATACTTTCAAATATTGTAGCCTTTTTTGATAGGGAAGATGCTCCTACCCTTTGATTACCTTTTCAGGTCTATGATACCTTTTGAGAGATGGAACGCCCAGAACTGTGCACCGTATTCCAAATGTGGCCGCAACATGGATTCGTAGAAAGGCATTACAGTAGAAAGGTAGTTTAGTGTTCGGCCCCCTTCCTCAATAAACCCTAACAGGGAATTTGCTTCTCCCATAACTTGTGTACTTTAAAGTGATCTTTCCATTGAGCCAATGTCCACAACCATCAGATTTCTTTCCTGAATAATAGCTGCCAGCTCAGCCTAGGAATGCTGTGAATTTTGGCACAAATGCACTCAAAAAGTCAAACCTGCTGTGTTTCCAAGGTGTTGATCAGACAGTTCACAGTAATGAATGAAAGTAATTTATTGAGAGTAAATTGTTCACTTGATAAGAATTCATGCACTTTGCATATTTGTGGTCTCATCTGATGTTCTAAACTGGAAAAGAACTCAGAGAAATGGTGCTTAATTTGTAATACACTTTTAATTGAAAGAAAGTAGTTAATTTGAAAGAACTTCTGTGCATGCACCACCAAAGCAGTCAGCTTTATGTACTTTGCATACTTGTTGAATACTGATCATACATAGAATGATACTGTTACTGATATCCCAAGGCTGGAGAAGTATTGAATGGTGTTCAAATTGTAATACAGCTGAGCATTATGAACAAATTCATACACCAAACCAAGGCTCCGGTCACACGGGCCGGAAAACACGGGGGGGGGGATCGTGGCTGTTTGCCCTAGGGCAAAATAATGTGCAGTCACGTGATCAGACCTCCCATGGATGTCCCGTGGTTAGGGGGGAGGTGCCGATCACAGGACAATCCTGTGGCGCTGCAAAGAAGTGGGGCCGTGGGGCAAACAGGGTTGTCGGGTTTTTTTAAACTAAAGTGTGCGCATGCTCCGTTGGGTGCTTGTGCACATCTGTGGAGACTTGAAAAAAACAAACCTTTTTGCGAGGGGACATGGGAGGGCGCCGGAACTACCACCGGAAACGCGATCAGAGGCCCACCCATGCCCGGAAACTAGTTTCCGGAAACTAGTTTCCGGAAACTAGTACCTCGGAGGTACTACTTTTTTACAGCGCATCTTCGGAGTGAAGCCTCGGGTGAGCCACAGGAGCTCTATGCTTCCCAGATGTGGCGGTGAGATCGCGGCGGGAAAATCCGCCTATCTTCCGTCTCTCTAGCGTGCCTAATGCTCCGTGTGACTATTCACAGCCAAACTCACAACTCAGCCTTTTAAAATTAATATAAACCTGTTGTCTCAGTAATGCTAATGGCACCAGCATTAGAATCATAAACAGTTCCAGTAACAAAAGTTCTAATGCCAAACTCTGTATGTGCTCATGATTCTGTGGATCATAGCCAATGCTGTTCACACCCACCTTGGTAACCTGAAACCTGCAAGGACACATACGAGAATCATCCATGCACTCCAAAACCAGAACAAAAACAGAATGTACTGCAAATCATATGGACTACGCTTTGGTGAGTGAGTGTCTCGTGGTGGATGCATTAGAGAGGCTCCAGCCTGAAAGCACTTCTCCCAAACTTGGAGTAGGAGGAAGGAGGGAGGTAGGGTTAAAGAAGGCAGCTTGAAGGAGGGCCAGCATATAGTTTTCTCTTGAAACCATCACCCGCATGAAGAAATCTAGCTATTCTTAGCTACGTCTGGGGGGTCGTGCATAAGCTTTCTGCTGAATTATGAAATACGATAGCTTTTATTAAATCCATTACAATTGCAGTGTCTCTGCTAAGCAGGGCCTGGAATATAGAATAAGTAGGGTGCATAATTCCATATAAATATTTAAGATTTCGGAGCCTGATATGGCTCTTTTATGGCTCTTAAGGCAAAGAAACGTAGTACAAGAGGGCCATTTTCCTTCTGACAAAGAGAAACTTTCCACTCTTGCAGACACCCCAGGTTGGCAGCTTGTAGCACTGTTTGTAAAAAGCACAAGAAAACTTCAGAGACAAAAGGGCCATGATCAAAAGGGCCCACTAAAATGACGGCCTGATTTTCTTAGCTACGCCTCTGAAAACTCACAACTTTTCAAGGCTCTCTGCAACCTGTGCGTAGGGCCACCAAAGGGGAAGAATGGTGGGGGGACAGAATTCCAGGGTGCCTTCAGCACTCTAAAGGTCAATGGATCAGGCAAGTCATTGGATTTATTTTCATACAATGGTCCGCTTGGATCTGGGTGGGGTCTGGAGGAAATTTTAATCTAGGGGCTCATGATAGCTCTTGATCTTCCTTCCTGTGCACTTATAAGAACATAAAAAGAGCCCTTCTGGATGAGGAGAGCCTTAGTCCAGCATCCTGTTTCCCTCAGTGGCCAGCAGATGTTCCTAGGAAGCCCATGATGAGGGCAAGTGCCCTCTTCTTCTGTTCCTTCCCTAACAGCATTCAATGGCAATAATTTGGAGCTACCAAGTGTTGTCACTGGAATTAGAAATACTGTCCATCAATAAAGATCTTTAAAATAAAAAAAAATTCAGATCTATTTCAATGACAGCAAGGTTTCTGGGATAAAATAATTAACTGCATACTATACTGGATTGTTGATGTGGGTGACAATATTTGACTACATGGTGTTTCAGTATTGCTAACTGTAAATATTCTGGACTGTTACACAGAATGAATTAATCAGACTGAGGCTGTAAATGGCATTGACCTTGGGTGGCATTTTCTCATCATTTGGAACAGATCCAGTTGCCCGGACTACTTTACAGCCTTCATAAGGATCTCTCCCGGTCGCTTCAACAGTGCAAAGAGAGGGTGTGCACACAGGGAGATCTTCCATGTCTATTCTCTCACTCATAATACTGCCCTTGGAACCAATTTCACAACTTTGGTGGCATGATTCTATCCCTATCATATGATAAATCAGCATGCCACAATTATAAATCTGTACCTACTGATGCCAAATATAAGCAAAATAAAAGCAAATTACTTTCATCGAAGCTTCGAGAAACTTTTAAAGTGTAGGGATATCTGAAATACCATTGAGAAATGGAATTGTACACTAAACCTGGGTGGACTTGTAACACTGTCCGAGATGGGGACAGCCTTAAAGTGATATCCCTAGTCCTAAGGCTGATCACTCCCCAGATGGGTATCTCAGGCAGTCACATGTGTCACCTGTTCTGAAATCCAGCCCTATTCCTAGATTTTCTTGGACTGGGTGTGCAATGCCAGATTAAAGAGGAACAGAAATTCCCTATTTTGTCTCCCCCCCATTTCTTTTATATTTATCAACAATTTCATTGCTCCAGTTTTCACTGTTGTTTTTAGATATTCAGTTGAATTGTGCACATATGTTGTACAAGTTTTACAAACAATGTATACAGTCTATGGCTCTGACCTGGATAGCTAGCTGAGGCTTGTCAGATCTGGGAAGCTAAGCCGGGTCAGCCCTGGCTAGTATTTGGATGGGAGACCTCCAAGGAATACCAGGGTCGTGACGTGAAGGCAAGCAATGGCAAACCACCTCTGAATGTCTCTTGCCTTGAAAACCCTACGGGGTCACCAGAAATCAGCTGTGACTTGATGGCACTTTCCACCACCATTATACAGTATACAGGTGTACAATGTACATCACTTCTATGTATAATATACATATGGGGTTCATATCCAGCCACCTTTTTCACTTAGTCTTGCCCACTTCTCAAGGTTTATTTCTAGCCCTTGTTTTACACGGCTGTTGTCCATGTAAGTCCCATAACCCATTCCACCCCCAGCATAAGCTTTTTGGTGGCCAAAGGGGACCTTGTCCTTCCCTTTTTGCCAGCTAGTTGGATCCATCCCTAACTTAAAATACTGGTTCCTTGATGTACAAATGCTGTTAAAAATGCAGACGTTTTACTGGGGGAAGAGAACGTGGTTGGGAAAAAAAACAACAGAAAATGGTGTAAAAATGAGGAATCCCAACTTCTGTTTGCAGGAGTGAAATGTGGATTTGGGGGATCTAAACAGCCAGGATGAGATGTTTCAAACTATCCCAGTCCCAGACCTTCTAAAGGCAACCTCTCCTTGTGATGTTTACCTCTTTGGAAGTGACGGTTTATTCCTTTGACAAAACCACAGTGGGGAAATAGCTGCAAAATGACAGGCTGTGCTTTCTCTCTGCACCTGCCTCCTGCTGCCGCCTGCCCCGCCCTCCCAAACACTGCTCTAGGGGTTGGCTCCTGCCACTCCAGGAATATGTGTTAATGATGACTGACAGCTCTTAAAAGTGCAACTTCAGCACCTTGCTGTCAGCACACCTCAGACTTCAGAGCCATCGCGCACAGGCTGGAAGGTGTTTAAAAGCCTTCCCGAGCTGTTCTTTTCCAGCCACTAACTCCTTTGCTAGCAGCGCCTGCCGACCGTCCTTTGTTGGCTGCGACCTTGCTGGTGTTTGCCTGCAATGTGAAAATGAGCAACGGCATCGCATCGGCATTGCGGGCTAGCTAGTGAAATGTGCAAGATCCCCTCCCCTTGCGTAGAACAGACCTCAGAGCTGACAACAGCCAGAACCCTCTGTTCCAAAGTCTAAAGCAGTTGGCAGGTTTCTCAGTACCAGTTTTTTTCATGCCCCCAAGTGGGTCAAACAGCAGAGAGAGTGGTGGGGGAGGCAACGTGTGGGTGGGATGGGAAAGGGGGGGAGTTTGAGGGAGAGAAGGGCCATTTGCAAGCCACCAGTTTGGAATTTAAGTCATACGGGCTTTGCGGTTGCGCCAAAGGCCTCAGAATCAGCCTTTGATTGACTTTCAGCTTAATGCCGGCTGCCACTTACCAGCACTTGTCTTTGCTCATTAGCAGGGAGTTTGTGGGCAAATATTCAGAGCTCCAAAAGAGGAAAATGTTAATCTTTGCAGTGCTCACTGAATATTTAAATGAAGCAGCCAGCAAATGGCCCAGTCATAATGTGACCTCGACATCCAAAACAGAAAGGGAGATGGAGTCGCTCAGGGCTTGGCCACCCTATTCTTAGGAACAAAGGCCTTTGTGTGTTTATTGGGGAGGGAGCACACCAGCCCTTAACTGCTGTAGTCAGTAGCACCTCAACAAATGCAGAGCTGGGAGACTGAAAGGGAGGTTATGGAGGAGACCAAGTCAGGGCAAAAACCTGGGAATGAGTTCTGGTCTGGGAAAGATGGATACCAGAAAAGGGATGGGTCATTCTCTGATAGAATCTTGTGAGAATGAGAGTTGCAAGACTGAATGGCTGTTCTGCACATGACATTTCTGAATACCATTAAAGAGGCAGGGATGAGAAGCCAACAAGAAGATTCCAATCTGGATGTGGTCCTGTCCTGAAGACCAAGATTTGGATCTCTTCCTCCAACACCCTTCCCTTCCAATTACCTGGAGGAGAAAGGAATGAGCACTGGGAACTCCTTGGAGTGAGGTCTAGCATGGAGTGGAGAGCTATGGTGGTGTCACAATGCCTGCACTTGTAAACCGCCAAAGGTGGTGCACAATAAAACAACTCATGGAAATACCAGTTGGATTAAACCCATAAAATACGAAGGAACAATAGACACTCACATCAAATAAAACAACTAGTAATAAAGGATATAACAGCCATAAACTATCACAGATAGTAAGTATACCTTCACGGGGAGGGAGGGGTATAAATTAAATAAATAAATAAATAATTGTTGTTGTTGTTGAGAAAATATAAGTTTTGACTTGAGATGTAAAAGAAAGTGGTGTAGATTCCATGTGCGCCTCCCTTTGGGAGAGGGTTCCAAATCTAGGACATCACCACCATGAAGAAGAAGAAGAAGAAGAAGAAGAAGAAGAAGAAGAAGAAGAAGAAGAAGAAGAAGAAGAAGAAGAAGAAGAAGAAGAAGAAGAAGAAGA
>NW_015167531.1:0-46217 GCF_001447785.1 Gekko japonicus | reverse complement strand
GTCACATCAGCAGGTGCAAGTGGAGGAGTGGGGAATCAAACCCGGTTCTCCCAGATTAGAGTCTGCACACTTAACCACTACACCAAACTGGCTAGTCACCAGTCTTGGTGTTATGCTCTGAAGATGATCTCAATGGACTGACAGTTCATTTACATGGGAGGAAGCAGTCCTTCAGGTACCCTCTTCCCAAGGCATTGAGGAAGACTGGCACCATGGATGGACCTCAGAAATGTGCTGGAAATCAATAGAGAACAAACCTGTTTTATAGTTTGCTCCTCACCACCACAAGCATCTACACTACAAACTTACACCATTTTTGTACCAGTTTATCCCACTTTTGTTTCACTTTAACTTTAGAGGAGAGAAGAGGAAGGCATTTCAGAGCAGAAGGCATTCAAATGGCAGACCTGCACCGTAAACCAATGTTTTTTTTTTATTTTGCAGAATTTATACCCCACCTTTCTGCCCAAGCAACAATAGCAACACAACATTAAATCACAGCTAAAAACATTAAAAAAACATTTAGAAAAACCAAGTAAAACATTGAAAACAATTAAAACGATTGGCAGGGAGGAGGGCTTTTATCATTTGAGCAGCCATAACTGTTCCAGGGGAACAGGAGCTCAGGGAGGGCATTAAGAATTAAGATACAAGTCAACAGTTTTTCAGTCTGCCACTGTAGCTGTACCATTAAGATGCCCTGCCTAAACATCCCAATGACTGCCCTATCTGGATCAGGCACCCTTTTTGTTATGTACGCGGACCGCCACCAGGGGTCCGCGGTTAGAGCAGGAGCTTCGTCCCCAAACACAAAGGGGACCTAGGATCCTAGTCCACTGGGAGTCCACCAATAGCACCCTTGGCGGGAGATTCAAACCCTCCAATGGGGCAGAGGTGTGCCGGATAGAGTGTATATAGTTGGCCTTACAGGGCTGTTTTGTGTGTCTTGTTGTGAAGTACAATAAACGTGTCTGAACGCATGTCATAGTCTGAGTTCTCCATGCGTCGAACCCAGTACTTTTTACTTTTATTTCCGCTTGGCACCAGAAATGAGTCTCCAATCCGACTCTCTGCCCCAAGGAGGTTGGCTGCTGGGTCAGAGATCCAAACAGCAATGTGGGAGCTGTGGATTTGAGACAAGGGCTCCAGCTGCACTACCATCTAGCTGCCCCTTCCCTTTGGACACAAAAGGGCTCTCCCACTCAGGAAGCCAACTTTCTCCCAGTTGCTAATATGCACCGAATACTGTATGGCATCAATCAAAGCTGCATATTTAACTGGTAGGATACCAGCTTTCTTGCATTAATAATCTTTAGCCTGGCTCCAAGAGGGAAAGGACTTGAGGATCCACATTCAGTCTGACATATTTACAGGTAAAGGATCTTCAAGAGGTGGCCTGGTAAAATTACCTCTGATTGAGGCCTGGAAAATCGTTTATTCATCCAAAGAGATGGTACTAAGTTAGATGGACCAAGAGGATGACCCAGTATGAAGCAGCTCATCATATACTAAATACTTATTGAATTATAAACAAAAAGGTCTTACAGCACCTTCAAGACAAACAGATTTATCATAGCATAAGCTTTCATTGGTTAAGGGCCACTTTACCAGATGCAAGTGAAATCTCAGTACTTCTATGAATGTATGCAAACACTGAGGAGAAGGAAAAGAATTTTGAGCTTTGGGTTTAAAGGGCCATAAAATGCGAGAGTTGTTATCATTGTGCACAAGCTTCATGACCATTCACCATACATCATGACCATTCACAATGAGTTTGGTGTAGTGGTTAAGGGTTTGATTCCACACTCTTCCGCATGCAGCTGCTGGATGACCTTGGGCAAGCCATAGTTCTGACAAGAGCTGTCCTTGAAAGGGCAGTTCTCGAAAGAGCTCTCTAAGCCTCACCTACCTCACAGGCTGTCTGTTGTGGGGAGGGGAAGGGAAAGGAGTTTGTAAGCCGCTCTGAGACTCCAAGTGAAGGGCAGGGTATAAATCCAATCGCCTCCTCCTCCTCCTCCTTCATCATCATCATCGGTGGCTATATGGAAAGTTGGAAAACTATAACAGGAGCTAGATTTGCACTGGAAAACACAGATTTGTGGAACAAATACATGTTTACTTGCAAGTAAACCCCACTGAACAGCAACAACAACAATAATAATTTAAATTTACAGAACCACCCTCCCCCAAAGGGCTTAGGAACTTTTGCATAAAAATGGGACTTTTGCATAAGCATGTATCCATGAAAACAACCCAGCCACTTTGCTTTGTCCAGTGTGATATTATTTTTTGAATAATGTAAAATTTATTTTGCAATTTTGGAAGTTATTACATAATCCTCAAGCATCAGGGGCATACAATTTCTGAGTTGCAACCCAAAAGCACTAGCTCTACAGATTCCCATTTATACAACAGCCTTTGTTTGCAGAAATGCATCTTAATTTGTATTCCCCTCCCCAGCACAACAAACATCTCAGATGCCTATAAACTTGGGACAGATTCCAGAAGTTTTACGTACAACACTTTGCATTTGGTGGATAAGATTTTTCTTTGATGCTTTTGGCAACCGTTGAAAGCTGACTGAATAGGGGAGGAGGATTCCCGGTGAGCTTAGCAGTTCTTTACCAATTGCAAAGGCCCCCACCTTGAGCTGCATGAGAAAAACAGTATCTTGCTACTTGAAATGAAAAATGTGTAGGGCAAATTTTATTTATTTGATTTATTATTAACATTTTTACCCTGCCCTCCCCACGAGCAGGCTCAGGGCGGCTTACAAGAGGGCACAAGCCCATATATAAAAACAGGATAAAACAGTAAAACCATTAAATAACAACAAAACAAGAATAAAGTGCTCCATACAAACAAGACGGTCTCTGAAGATGGTATCAATCCTTTCATTGGCGTGATATTGTCCTGTCGATGGTCCAAGGCCAGTCCAGCGGTATCAGTGCCATGCAAGATCGTGGCAGATCTTCCGGGGACCACCCCTAACTCCATTGTTATCTTCACCATTAATAGTGGTGGTAGTGATAGTGGTGGCCTCTATATATTGCAATTGAGTTACAATTGAACACATCTTGCCATATGGAGATAGCTCAAGATGGGTAGCCGTGCTTGTTTGTAACAGCAGAAAAGAGTAAGCAGTAGAAAAGAGTAAGAATCCAGTAGCACATTAAAAACTAACAAAATTTGTAGTAGGGTATGAGCCTTCGGTCGGGGTCACAACACCGTCTAGTGACCCCGAGCCCTAAGGAGGCCAGGCTTGTTGCCACAAGGGCCAGGTCCTTTTCGGTGGCAGCTCCTACCTGGTGGAATGAGCTCCCGGAGGAGATCAGGGCCCTGCGGGACCTCTTACAGTTCCACAGGGCCTGTAAGATGGAGCTCTTCCGCCAGGCCTTTGAGTAGGAGCTGCCACCGCCACTACCCCCAACGTGTGACTGCAGAGCAGTTCCGCCGGGTTGGGCTGACTGGCCACCTGAACATCGTGGCCCATGGCACCCCCCTCGTTGATCCCAATGTGATGTGCAATAGGGAGTGAGTATGTTAGTCGCAATGATCCTGTGAGTTGTCCACTTTTGCTTAAATTGTTTTAACCTGTATTTTATTGCACTGTGTGCCTTAGTTGTTTTAACTTGTGGTATTGTATTACATTTGTGTCTTGTAAGCCGCCCTGAGCCCGCGTGCGAGGAGGGCGGGGTATAAATGAAATAAAATAAACAAATTCATGAGTACAACTGAAGAAGTGAGCATTGATCAGTGACTCAAAAAAGCTCATACCCTGCCACAAATTTTGCTAGTTTTTAAGGTGCTACTGGACTCTTGCTCTTCTCTGCATATTGCCACAAAACTCTTAGGCTGTGCAAGATAATATTCTTGCAAAGTTTTGGTAGAGTATTCAATAGTTAATGGAGCTAGTGGCTACCAGCTGTTGGACATGCCCTCTCTGCCAGGATGAAGACTGGATAAGAAACAGCTTGCCACTTGGAACGCAGCCAGGTGCTCAAGTCAGAGGGGCTTCAGAAAGAAGTGACTTTGAAGATTACCAGTGACATCGCTTCATGTTCAGACTACATCTTTGTGTATTTTTAAAGTGAACTTTAACAATACTATATTGATTTATCACACAACAGCTTAAATTTATTCAATAGAGATAAGAATCACACTAGTAATTGGGTTGCGATTGTTTTTCTTCGATTGCATACCGTTCAGGTGGAGCCAGGAGATCTCCCAGCATTACAACCAGGGCTCTAGTCGGGGGGGAGCTCTCAGGTACGGAGCTCCGGAAGAGAACCTCTAGGGGGCGGGGCGGTCACGTGGTGAAGCCCCGCCCCCTTCTTTACCCCGCCCTCTGCTTCGATCCTCATTCCGTTTGGGAATGAGGATGAAGCAGGAGGGTAAGTAGCCAGGCCTTCTGACACACTTCCGGTGATGTCAGGGGGTGTGGCCTTCTGTCACTTCCGGTGATGTCAGGGGGCGTGGCATATGCAAATAAGTTATGCTAATGAGTTATGCTAATGAGCTCCGGCAGCTCTTTTTCTACAACAAGACCCCTGATTACAACTGATCCCCAGCCTGCACAGATCAGCTCCCTTGGAGGAAATGGCAGCCTTGGAGGGGAAACACGATGGCACCACACATCTCAGCTCCCTCCCTCATCGAATCCCACCCTTCGCAGGCACCGCCCCCAAATTCCCAGGAATTTCCCAAGCCAGATCTGGCCACTCTAGCCAGGAGCTGCTTCTGGCTAGCAAGAATGACCCTTGGGAGCTCTGGTTCTAGGGGGAAGATGTAGCTTCATTTTATGCTCACAAGAACACTGTGAGATTAGGGTTGCTGACTCCTGGTTTGGAAATACCTGGAGATTTGAGGGTGGTGCCTGGGAGAGTGGGGTTTAGGCAGGGGAGGGACCTTGGTAGAGGACAAAGCCATGCAAGTTCACCTTCCAAAGCTGCTTACTCCAGAACTGGAATCCATGTTTTAAATAAATAAAAAAAGCAATCTATGTAGCATGGAGATCCGCTGTGATTCTGGGAGATCTGCAGCCCCCAGCTGGAGGTTGGCAACCCAGTGTGAGAGGCTGCGGAGGCCTGAGTAGCCCAAGTTCACAGATACCTTTATACTTAACCAAAGGCAGGACCATCTTCCCTAACCTGACACACTAACCACTAGACCTCACTGACTCTCATGAGGCACCTTTGCTTTTCCTAGAGTCCAGGCCAACCCATCCACCCCCCCCTCCCCAAATCAAGGATCGAAAACAGCACACAGCCAACTCAGCCATCCCTTGGAGTGCAGGTGCAGTGGGGAAAGGAGAGCTAATCACTCCCGATGATACCAATTAAGTGAAGACAAACTGATTGGTTCTGCCTGGCCTTTCCAATCAGGCCACTTTATTAGCAGTGCCCTCTTCTAATTCTGGCCTAGTTAACGCAAACCTGAATCTGGGCTGTACCCCTGGGGTTGTGGGGGTGGGGGGGTGGGGAGAGAAGAGCACATATGGCTGAATGCTCCTTTGTAATTCCCTTTATGTCAAGAAGTAGTGTGTGAGGGAGTCGGATCTCCTCGAAATGCTGATGTCTTGTGTGGGCAGAGAGCACTATTCAGTTATGTGAGTCCCCACCAGCAATTGGACATGGTAGAGCCCAGATATAGCATTGATGCTTAAGTGAGAATGAAGCCTTATGGGTCTACTTCTGAGGAGGAGGTGCTGTGCTTAGTTGATGAGTTCTAGCAAGGTGCCTCTTCTGATTTTTTCCCCATGGATAAAAGATGCTTAGATGTATAATTTTGGAAGGACAGTGGTTGTTTGGGGGGTGGCGGGTTAGCATATAGAGAGGTATTTACTAGAGAAAATCTATAAATGCTGCTCTGATTCTGAAGGTGATTATTTTTCGAGCAGATATAAGATATTTGGCTTTAAAAATTAGGTTAATTCAGCTATTATCTAAAGCTATGGATGATTCTCAATACTCTAACCCCGCCTCCCCCCAAAAATTGATACCTCAGAGCATGGATTTGAAAGAGGTGTGAATGTAAAGGTCTGCTAGAGCTTAGATCCAAAGATGCAGGGACTGGAGCCATCTGACAGCTGATGGCTGGGACCTGACTGGAGGTGGAGCTTGTCTGGATAAGGGTGGAGTCTCACAAAGCCCCAAAGGTGGACCAGGCAGTTCAGTTTTAACTTCTGGAATGTGTGCAGGCCTGGGCTTTGGTGAGTCTATGGTGGGAAAGCATTGTGGGCTCATCTTTGACTAAAAATAAATTAATGTTATAATTAAAGGGACATTCTTGGTGCATCATACAGACCGTAATCCATGCCATTACATCCGTAACTTTAGAAAGACTAACAGGATCACTATATAAGTACCATCACAATCTGATGCTACAACCTCCAATGTCTTGTCACTGCAGAAGACCAATTTTCTGAACGGGTACCAGATATTGAAAAGATCAAACTGCAAAGCCATATCTTGACAAAATTAATGTAAACTGCTATAACCTTGCTGCTACATTCTCCAGTACTTTTGGTTTCTAGCAGCAGAAGCTTCTTTGTGGCTGAGAAAAAGAATTAGAACCGGAAACATGCTTTCTTTTAGTTTTGTGCTGTTGCTTTCTTTTTGATCATTTCTGTACCTAACTAATCCTGGAATCACTGAGAATACTGGTGCCTCTTTCCAATGCACCTCCTGCTCCAGGGGTTGAGGCAGTAATAGAAGAAACCATCAAAGGCCCCGGTCACATGGGCCAGATAACGTGGGAAGAGGCATGGCTGTTCATCCTGGAGCAAAATAAAGTGCAGTAGCCTGATCACACGGTCCCCCAAGTCTCCGTGCTTAGGTTTTAGCTGGCGATCACACGGCGATGCTGCAGAATGGCAAAGAAGCAGTGTGGCGCGGTTTGTGTGCATGTACAGTTCCACGGAGCAGCACTGCTTTCAGTTTTGTGTTTGTGCACATGCACTTACAAAAAACATCCGGTTTGTGACGGGATGTGGACGGGCGGCAGATGCCACGGGATACTAGCGCTCCTGCGATCAGATGCCTGCCTGTGCCGCTCGTTTTCCAGATACTAGTGCACTTTCCTTGGTAATTTTTAACTCCACATCTTCGGCGGGACACCACGGGTTGGCCACGGGTGTGCTACGCTTCCCAGATGTTGTGGTGTGATCGCACCCCAAAAATCCGCCCGACATCCATGCCTTTCACATGGCAAATTCTCCATGTGATCAGGGCCAAAGTAAGTCTTCTGATGTTAGATATCTGAACTGAGCTCAAATGTATGAGACCTGACAGAGATGCTCCCCAAAACTGGTGGCTCTGAATTAATTGTTCGTGTCCCCCCCCCCCTGTGCTATGTATGCCCTGAAAAACACTGCAAAAGAAAAAAAAGCTATGAGTGTATCAGGATTAATTGTGTGTAGTGTTTTACCATTCTGCAGGAGAGATTGCACAAGTTGGTGACACAATTCGCAAAAGGAACCCCAACATTACAGCCATATATACTGTCAGCATACAGTCAGGTTACTTTTTGGGGTGGGGAGTAATGTTTTATCAGTGCATATCTGCAAGTCAGTAATTTAGAAGGGGGAGAGATGCAAATGATCGGAACAATCTGAAAACTGAAACAACCTGTTTATGATCCAAATATGGAATTAATTGTAGACATTTTTTGTAGTAAAAGTGGAACTCAGGAGGAGAGGAATCATGTAAATATTTGGAACATTAAAAGCACTCAAAGGGGGGAAATTTGCTCATGCCTAGTTTTGATTCCAAAATCAAATTTTATCTTACCAAATGTTACCAGTGTCCATTTATACACGATAGCAGTTGGTTTCTGTGATCTCAGAAGGGTGTAGTGGTTAAGTGGGTGGACTCTAATCTGGGAGAACTGGGTTTGGTTCCCCACTCCTCCACTTGCACCTGCTGGATGACCTTGGGCAAGCCATAGTTCTGGCACAGCTGTTCTTGAAAAAGAGCAGTTTCTGTCAGAGCTCTCTCAGCCCCACCCACCTCACAGGGTGTCTGTTGTGGGGAGGGGAAGGGGAAGGAGTTTGTAAGCCGCTCTGAGACCCCTTCAGGTAGTGAAGGGCGGGGTATAAATCCAACCTCTTCTCTTCTCTTCTTCTTGTAATTCTGTTTCAGAGCGTGTTGTTGGCTTCAGATCCCTACTCCGCCAAGAAGCTTCTGGGGTGCTCATGAACCAGTCATGCTCTCTCAGTGTAACCTACCTCACAGGGTTGTTGTAAGGGTAAAAATAGAAGATCCATGTATACTGCCATGAGTTTCTTAGAGGAACTGCAGGATAAAGACATAACCGATTGTAAGGCCCTGCTCTATGTGCCCTTTCAACAGGGCTGAGGCATATATAGTGATTCAAGAAAAGACCTATTTTGTGGTGGTACAACAGTTGTGCAACAGCCTCCTCCCGGGAGATTTGCTTGACATCACCCTGACTGTCATTTAGATGCCAATCTATGTGATTTTGGGACAAGGAGGGGAATTATTGCAGTTTTTATGGCACTTTGTATGTTTTCAGTTGGTTTTGTAGACTGCCTTGGGCCCCAAAGGAAATGTGGGATATAAACTTTTGAACAGACTTTTTAAAATTCAAGTGAGCATTTGATTAAGTTGTTGATTTTTGGTTGTTACTGTCCTTGCTTTGGATTACTTTGTCATTTCTTGTCTTCTAAAAACAACAGTTGCTCAAGTTTTGTGCCAACAATAAATCTGTTTGATCTGGGTTCTCCCCCCCCCATTTGCAAATTAGGGTGCTAGCAATTTTATTTAGGTGTAGTCATTTAAATTTCCCTGCAGCTTGCTAGTATTCTGTTTCTTAATATTGCTTGCTGCCTTTTTCGGAAATGCATGAAATAAGTATTTGCGGTGATAAATCAATGTGCAGTGCAGAGGGTAAGGGAAAACCATGTACATTGCCCTGAGCTCTTTGGAGGAAAGATGGGATAAAAGTGTGACTGACAAGAGAGAGAATACTGGGGCAGAGGCAAAATCGTTAGGCATGTTTGACCTCATCTCACCCATACTGTGCCCTAAAACACACCCAAATCTTCCTGTAGCTCCAAACTGCAAGAGAAGATCTGCAATGAAGGGCAACCGGTCTTTCCAGAAAACATGTTAGCCAAAACTGGCTTTCTTCTTGGGAACCCCGAAATAAGTTTCCAAGAAACTATGCAGATTCCTGGAATGGAGTGTGCAAACCATATCAATCTGCCATCTTTTGGTAACTGCTTATTTTGTGAGCCAGGCAGCTGGAGATTTTTAATTGGGCTGCTTGAGTGTATACCAGTCATTCTGTTCATCTGCCAATCATTACAAGCTCTTAAGATCGTAAGAAGAGCCCTGCTGGATCAGACCAGAAGTCCATCATAAAAAGAGCCCTGCTGGATCAGACCAGGAGTCCATCTAGTTCAGCATCCTACCCGTAGTGGCCAACCAGATACTGAATGACCCACAAGTGCTGAGTACAGCAAGTCAACACCTCTTTCAGTTGTTGCCCCCATCTCAGCAATAGCTATTCTGAGATATGCCTCTGAATATACAAGTTCTGTGTAGCTCTTGTGGTAGCCATTGATAGACCTATCCTCCATGAATGTCTCTAATTGTGAGCCCATGTGGTTTTAGTGGTTAGTAGGATCTGGGTGATCCAAATTCAGATCCCTGCTCTGCCATGGAAGGTTGTTGGGGGACCATGGGCCAGTCACTCTGACACAGCCTAACCTACCTGCTAGGGCAGTTGTGAGGATGAAATGCAGGAAAGGTAAATGATGTTCACCACCCTGAGCTTCTTGGAGGAAGAGTGGGTAGAAAATGTACGAAATAAGTAAAACCACCCATTATCTTGTTAAGGCATCTGTGTTAGTGGCCATCACCACACCCTATGGCAGAGAGTTCTATGTGTTAATTATGTGTTGTCTGAAGAAATAGTTCCTTTTACCTACCTTGAACCTGCTACCCATCAACACTGTTGGGTGTCCCTAAATTCTAGTGTTTTAGGAGAGGGAGAGAAAAAAGTCCCCCCTGCCTGCTTTTTCCCCATCATGTTATAAACCTTTGTCATGTCTCCCCTTTTTTCTTGAATTGAAAAGCCCCAAACAGGATGTGTACTATCACTCTACATCATAACTGTGCCACTGCTGACTTCTTATTGCAAAAAGCCTTTTGACACAGGGCAAGTAGTAACTGCAACACCCTGGTTTGACCAGGTTCATAATAAAAATAATTTCGCTTCTTCTTAAGGAAGGTGCTCCAACCCCTCGATCATTTTGATTGCTCTTTGCTGGACCTTTTCCAGCTCCGTGATATCTTTTTAAAGATGTGCCAACTGGAACTGTATACAATATGTAAATATAGCTAGATTGAACAGCTATATGCATTATCATCACAGCATTTTTGTTTTCATTCTCTCTCTCTCTTTTTTTAGGAATATGCTTAGAATCTGTTTTTTTTAAAAAAAAAATTAAAAAAACAATATTGGAATTGGAACATGTGCTGTTTGCCATACTCCCCCCTAGTCCCATAAGAACTCATAGTTCCCAGGTGCCCTCCCTTGAGCTTCAGGCAACCCCGTCTGTGTCTGATCTTAGAGATCCACCAAAGATGCCGTTTTAATGATACCTTATTTCTGCCAGTGCCAGTTTAGGTCAATGAAAGCTTGGAGAATCCCCGAGTTCCTTCTGGTTTATGTATTTGGCAAAGTCCAGTCATGCACGCTTTTTGCAACCCATGATATATTTGCATGGTCAACCCTTTGGGACTCAGGGCAAAATCTAGTAAAAGTAGTGAAACCGAATTGATTGAATTAGATTATTTTTTTTTAGCTTGGATGTCTCAAGACTGCTGGGGTGGTTGTGGTATTGGTGGGGAGCTGTGTGGCTCATTTCTCTCGTATTCCAGTCTGCCTATTTTGCCTGCCTGATGCAAGCCAAGGGCATTCATCTTAATTGAGTATTCTAAATAGGATCTTGGATATTTTGCCTAGTCTTACACTTATCACCTGGGAACTGTAGGCTATGCTGATGGCTAGCACAGCACAGAGGCAAAATAACACAAAAGTATTTATTTATCACCAGCTATTCCCCCACCATGGGGCCCCAAGGAGGTTTACAATATCATTATCCCAGATGCCATTTTATCCTTTCAACAGCAACCCTGTGGGAGGTAGGTTGGGCTGAGAGAGAGAGTGATCAGCTCAAAGTCACCCAGTGAATTTCCATGGCAGAGAAGAGATTCAGTCTTGAGTCTCCCAAATCTTAACCTGGCTCTCTTACTACTATATCATGCTGGCTTTTATTTGAAATTGAGAACATGGCATCAGTACAATCATATGAGGTGCTCAACTTAAGGAAACAGGCATAGTCAAAATTAAATTTGTTTTTCAAACCCCTTGTTTGGGAAAAAAGTAAAACCACCCCTAATATTTTATTTGCTGCAAGTGACAGTTGAAGGCATCTATTCAAGACTGCAGAAATCCACATTTCTGACTTCGATATGGGTGATTCTTCTGCCTTGGGTAAAGTAATAATTGAATCCTTTCCTGGTTTGCAGCACTGTAAGCGAGAATAATACCCACCCCATCATAGACATCCTGTAACACACACCTTCCAGCTAAACATACCTGGCTTCTGTGGCCCACACTGGCGTAAGATCAGTTGCTCTTTTGGTTTCCACCCAGGGCCTGAGACCAGGGTGTGACATTTCCCCAGCACTGCCTGATGTCATCGCTGAGACCTAAAAGCATTTTGTGAGTGCAATTCCCTCTGCTGCCGAAGGATTAGAGATGTTATCATGGTGCAATGCAGATCTTTGAACTCAGGTTCTGACAGGTTACCTGCTACATTTCCAAAGTGCTTTCTTTTGTTTTGGGTGTCGGCAAAGGCACACCATGAGTGAATAAGTAAGCAGTTACCTACGGCCTTTGTAAACAGGTGCAAATTAGTATTACTCCGCCAAGCTGACACAAAGCCCTGTGGCTCAGAAGGCATCAGACAAAACTTCAAACAGGTTGGATATGGGAGCATTGGCATGATGCATGAATTCAGGGAGGCACTGAGGGTGTAGCAAAATGGGAGCATGGGAAAGGGAGGTATTCTTTTGTCCTCAGGCCAATCTCAGGCTTAGCCCCATAGCCTGCCTGCTCCTTGAGGACTCTGTTTACATACAAAGATCTTTGGCAAAGACCCATTATCCTGTACCCAAGAACAGGTGGGTGGTAGCAATGAGTGGATTTCCCCTGCACCATTCTCATACTTTTTCAGGTGTCACATTTCACTCCTCCTGGCTTCTTATTGAACTGGGAGACTTTCTAAGACAAATTCCAGAATTCATTTGCATCTCTGAATATTTTTCCGCCACATATGTTATTCTTGCACACATGTGCATTGATAAAATACTACCAAAAAAGAGACAGCTGTCAAAACCATTGTAGCTGGTATTTTATTGGCACACGTGTTCTTGTGCATAAAAATACTGTTGATGCGATCACATCAGGATTTACTTTATATACACATTAATTTACAGGTGGGATCCGACTAGTTTTTCTGTTAGTGAAAAAGGGAGGAGCCATCAAAAAGGCCACGCTGGGGATCATTGGACCTGTATGTAGAAAACCCACATTGGACAGCAGCTGTAATAAAGAAGAATTGGGTGAGATTGTCTGAGGAAAATTGGCTTTATCTAACCCCAGGGCTATTTTTGGGCAGGAAAGCACAGAAACGGAGTTCTGGCTGGCTTCAGAGTTGGCCACACCCACTACAGCCAAAACCTCTGTGTGCCTGCCTACAGAGGGAAGGCCTGGAAAGTGACCCCCCTGGCGACTCTGAGGTGGGCTGGCCAGGGGGGCCCTGGAAGGATTGGGGAGGCATTTAAATGCCTTCCCCAGCCTGCCCAAGGGCCGGCTTGCCCGGGCAAGCCAAGGAAAGGCAGGAGGTGTGGCCCAATATGCTAATGAGCTGCACTGTCAGGGGTGTGGTCTAATATGCTAATGGGTTTCTGCTGTTGGGTATGGCCTATTATGCTAATGAGTTCCTGCTGGGCTTTTTCTACATAAAAAAGCCCTGTCTAACCCTATTACACACCACTGAGTTTTCTTTTGTTTCCCTTAACTTGTGTTAATGGGTTTTCTAATTTCAGTACAAAATCAAAAGCACACAACAATAGAAGGTTTCAAGTCCACTGGTTCTACTTCAGAAAACCATTCAGAATACTAAAACCTGGGAAGAAATTCAGAAAAGAATTTCATAGGTATCACTAGCAGGTGGCCAGATGGTGGAACGCCCTCTCTGACTTTATATGACAGGCGCCTATCCTAGCAATCTGTCGACACCATTTCAAAACATTTCTGTTCATCCTAGCTTTTGGCTGACACCCAACCTTGTGTGTTTGTTTCTATCCTGCTGTCACTCTTCACAAATGAGTGGGGTTTTTTCCTCCCTGGTTTTTAAATTATTTTGAAACTGGTTCTATCCTGATGGTTTAATGCAGTGATTCTTAATGGTGATTGAATAGCTCCCTGGAGGGTGATTTACAAATCTTGAGGGATATTGAGACCTTTTGGTGGCAAATGGGAGCGTTTGAGATTTTAGGCAGCAGCTTCTTCCTCCCACTTGCGATGGCTGCTGACAGTCAACAGAGTTCAGAAGTACCCTGGAATGTGAAAATGGCCATGGGAAAAGTAGGCATACTTGCCTACTGTAGGTAAACCCTTGCCCTTATTCCCATATACCTTGCTCTTGAGAAACGGAGGAGGAGAAAAAATGGCCAGGAAGTAACCTCCATAATAACGCTCTAGGAATTCCAGTTCAAATGACCACAAGCAAAAAAACAACTGTGATGAAAAATGCTAATAAAGTTATACAACTATTGTCACGTGTATTGTTGATTCTTATGTAACAATATAATATTAGATCATGCAATCAAATAAATGATATGTATCAGTATACAAGAAGCAACAGTTAGAACCGGATATGGAACAACTGATTGGTTCAGCATAGGAAAAGGAGTATGACAAGGATGTATATTGTCACCTTGCTTATTTAATATATGCGAAATGCTGGCCTGGATGAATCACAAGCGGGAATTAAGATTGCTGGGGAAAAGATCAACAACCTCAGATATGCAGACGATACCACTCTAATAGCAGAAAGTGAAGAGGACCTAAAGAGCCTCTTGCTCAGAGTAAAAGAGGAGAGCGCAAAAGTGGGCTTGAAGCTCAACATCAAAAAAACTAAGATCATGGCATCAGGCCCCATCACTCCTTGGCAAATAGAAGGGGAAGTCATGGAAGTAGTGACAGACTTAACGTTCCTGGGATCCCAGACCACCGCAGACTGTGACTGCAGCCATGAAATTAAAAGACGCCTGCTCCTTGGGAGGAAAGTGATGGCGAACCTCAACAGCATGATAAAAAGTAGAGACATCACCCTACCAACAAAAGTCCGCATGGTCAAAGCAATGGTATTCCCAGTAGTCATGTATGGCTGCGAGAGTTGGACTATAAGGAAGGCCAAGCACCGAATAATAGATTCTTTTGAACTATGGTGCTGGAGAAGACTCTTGAGAGTCCCTTGGACTGCAAGAAGATCAAATCAGTCTATCCTAAAAGAAATCAACCCTGACTGTTCCCTGGAAGGCCAGATAATGAAACTGAAGCTCAAATACTTTGGCCACCAAATGAGAAGGGAGCCCTCACTGGAGAAGACCCTGATGCTGGGAAAGAAGACGGGGATGGCAAAGGATGAGATGGTTAGACAGTGTCATCGATGCAACGAACATGAAGTTGAGCAAACTTCAGAGGATGGCGGAAGACCGGAGGGCCTGGCGTGATCTGGTCCATGGGGTCGTGAAGAGTCGGACTTGACTGTGCGACTGAACAACAACAACAACAATATTTTCATGTGTATTGTAGATTCTTACGTAACAATATGCCAACTTTTTAACTGTTCTGATTAGATTCTTCTCGAAAATACGATTAGTAACCATTTTTGAAGTCTTTTCCTTAGTAATTTTGAACCTTCATGATGTTTAAAACTGCTGTTTAAAATTGATATTGGAGAATCTATATGAACTAACATACTACATCAATTTCTGAAGAAATCAGTAATCCATCTTTGAAGAAGATATCCGAAATGAAAAACTTATCTGGAATCTGTCAGGATTTTAGATGAGAATTTTGGACCTATTGGGTGCTTTGCATTTCTCATGTGAATTTTTGGATTGTCTATAAAAAAAAAAAAAATTGCCCCCCGAAGGGGATTTTTTAATTTGCATTTTCTGCCTATAAGAACTATTGTTCTTGTTCTAGAGTCTTTTCTTCCTGCATTTCTTCGTTTTCTTGGGTTTAGGGGTGGCTGCTCCTTTCTCCGATTCTGATGATTCTGGTGATGTGGAAGTAGTGCTTTTTGAATCCTGTGAGTAGGATTCTTCTTCATCATCTTCTTCTTCCTCCTGATCCAGTTTAGAGTTCTTTTCTTTCTTTTTATATTTCGGATTAAACATTTGATCCATAATTTTTTCAGCTTTTGGAAGAGAGTCAATTTTGTATTTTTTATCCAAGTAATTGAAACTCAGTCCTTCCAGGAATAACTATCTATATGGTACTCCCTTTTTTGCAGAGTGAGATTAAGCATCCTGTATAGTTTCCTCCGTTTTCTGTCTTCAAAGGGAATGTCTTTTAGTATTTTTATCTCTTCATTCTTAATTTTTAAAGATTTTCCCATTGTAGATCTCTGGTAGATCATTTTGTGAATTTTAGGTAGGTTTCTCCTGGGAGTTTATTCTTTTTTTATAGTCCGGGTAGATCCTTTAGGCTACATCCATCTCTTTCACAAGGTCTTCCTGTTTGTAATCCATTAATGGGGCCAAAGCCTCTGCCAAAAGTTCTTTTAAGTCCTCGTTCTTCTCTTCAGGGATCCCATGGAAGCGTAGAACATATGTAGATCTTTCCAGCAGGAGCTGCATTAATTGCGTTTTATCGGAGGATCTTTCCTTCTCTGCTTTGTCTACTCTCTTATTAATATTCTCAGTCTGTTTTTCCATTTTTTCAACGTTTTTTAAGTTACTGAGGTTCTTTTATCCATTTGATTCAGTTGTTTTTGGACACCGTCCAGTTTGCTGTTGAGGTTAGTCATCTGTCCCATTAGGGGGTGCAGTGCATTTGCTAACAGTGAAAAATCTGTAGTTACTTCCTGGTTCTGGGAAGGAGTCGTTGATATGTTATTTCCGGTCACTAGTTCTTTCACCAGTGCCCTCCGTCCTCTCCCAGCCATAATATCAACAAGAATTAAGTTTCCAAAAACAAGACAAAAGTTATGCGATTTAAATCCGCTTTGTATATTTTGGCAGTTTTTACCTTCGCTTAAGTTCTTATGTGCTTATTTTGGCTTTAAGTCTTTTTATTTCCAATTTAAAACCGCTTTTAAATCTTTTTCAAACAAGGAGGGGGGAGTACTTAGTCCCTCTCCCTCCACGCTTCAAACTTAGGCGCTTCCAATTACTACCAAGGTCCGTTCACTTTTTCACCTGAGCTTTGCTTAACTCACAGTTTGGAGACCTGGAGATCTTTTGGAAGCATTTTAAGGTTTTGATCATGGTCGCTTGCTCTGGCAGTCGTCTCTAAGCACCATGTTGGCTCTGTGATGACGGTACCTTTCGGGGATAAGGTGAGCCTCAATTCCTTGGCCGTCGCCTTGGAAGAGGCTCTCCTCAGCTCCCCAGGCTGAAGGTCTCCTACAGAGAACCCGGGGAGGTCCGGGATGAACTCGAACCCCTCCTGCCGGCCGGGTCTCGGTGCATCCCCATCAGAGAGAGATGGGACGCGTCCAAGTGGCAAAACGCTTAAACCAGAAGTCCGATTGTCTATAACATTTTGAATGACATATTTTGTATACTGATTTTAGTCATCTTTTTGGTTTTAAGTGGCAGTAGTAGGGTTGCCAGCCCCCAGGTCCTAACAGCAGTTCCTCCAGTTTTGAGGGCCTAAATTCGCCACCAGCCAGCTAGCCAGTGGGGGAAACCCCACCCCCAAACATTGCATAGCAACGTCCCCAGCATAAGGATGTCACCTGGAAGTGACGTCATTGCATCGCCAATGACAGGGGTAACGCTCAAGTTTTTGGGCAAACTTTATGGTTTTGTAGGCAACCCCCCCATAGAGTTTTAACCAAAAACTAGAGCATGACCCCCCGACACTGGAGATTTGGGAGCCCCCTGCTGGCTTCCAGGTAGGACCTGGGAACCCTAGGCAGCAGCCTGGTTCCTTGTTGGCACAAGTAGAGGCCATCTCTTTTGTACAGGTCCTGCTTGTTCCAAAAAGCATCCCAGTGCCTAACAAACTTAAACCCATCCTCCCTACACCATCACCTCATCCATGCATTGTGCCTGTCTTGCTGGCCCTGTGAGTGGAACAGGCAGCACTTCTGAGAAGGCTACCTTTGAGGTCCTGGCCTTGAGCCTCCTGCCGAGCAGCCTAAATTTTTCCTCCAGGACCACACGACTTCATTTCCCTGCATTGTTGGTTCCAACATGTACCATGACCACTGGCTCCTCCCCAGCACTGTTTGCCAGCCTATCTAGTTCATGCATTCTGTCCACTACCTTCACACCAGGCAGGCAAGTCACCATGCCATCAGTATGCGGGTTCGCAACCCACCTATCCAAATGCCAAAGGATCAAATCATCAATCTCCCTGCCCAGGGATGGTTCCTTGGTGCAAAAAGATACCTGTTGACTGAATATAGAAGTGGTCCCTTCTGAGGGAACATCCCCCTTTCTTCAGCACACTGTCCTGTTTCCCCTTGGCCCTCATGCTCCCTGACAGTGGTGGGGCTGTCATTCTCAGAGTGGGACACATATAACAAGTCCCCAAGAGTCTTATCTGTGTGCTTTAACTGACTATCTCTGCTTCCCCAGGTCAGCTACCTTGGCCTTGAGGGGACGAACTCATTCCCTGAGAACCAGGAGCTCCATACACCGAGTACACACTCATGACTTCTCTCCAGCTGGTAGATAGTCATACATGTTGCACTCAGTGCAATACACTGAATAGCCCCTGTAGTGTATTCAACTGCATGTATGTAAACTCACACATTCATACACCATGTAAAGCTTCATCCTGGGCAAGGATCCTAATCCCTCCAATTCCATTGGTAGCCCAGGAAGAACCATCCAATCACCTACCATCCAGTTCCATGAGAGGGAATGCTTGTGATTGGACTTTATTGTTACAACCTGATTGGTTGTTATTGTATAACAGGGCGAGTTTAAAAGAAGAACCGCTTCAATGCTAAAGCTGTTCTGGCTATTCGAGTTGATCTGGTGGAGTTGTGTTACGAGTTGCTGAATAAAGCTGATCTTTTGCTGAATCACTCTCTGACTCCTTTGTTAAGTAGCTGACTTAACAGCCCCCAACCCCCTGCTGACATTCTACCTTCATAATTGCTTCTATTGTAAATCCCTCGGCTGGGAGGGCAGGGTAAAAATCTACCGTAACTAATAAATATAATAAATAATAACATTTCTTATTTCTGTAGGTCTTTTTGTGGAAAGTGTGCTTACTCTTTTAGGGATGTGGAGAGACTAGTGCCCTGGCTTCTTCACTCTGCAGCTGAACTCACATGTCTGCTAGACTTGCTTGTTTATTCCCTTGTTCCACACACTTCAGCACTGGAGCAGAGCCTGCTACCTCACAGAGCTGGGACCTGCTTGTAGAAGCCCTAAATATATAGCTTAGGCCAAACCTTCACACCCCAATGGAGCCAATCACACTGATTGGGAGCTAACCTGTAAAGGAGGATGAGTGAGTCAGCCTCTGGTTGATTAACAATAGGTATTGCTGAAAGGGAGCTGCTCAAACAAGAGTTCCTCTTCTTCCCAGGCTGCCTCTTACTTCAAATGCTAACTTAATGTCAAATATTAATTTAATCCATCTGGGTTTAGATTAAAGGTGACTGTAGCTGAATAGCCTCAGCAGTTACAGGAGGTATCTAACCGCTTGTTTTCTTGTAGGAAAAAACCCTCCTTTAAAGAATGTGAAATTTTAAATTTTAGATTCAGTTTAAAATTGGACCCTCTGTTTTTTAAAAGCCCTGGCTGAATTTGAATCCTAGCTGCAGTTGGTTTGCTACTTGTTTTTCTATTACAAAAACCTGCTGAAGGCTTAAGCCTTATTTGTGAACACATTATCCCTAGCCTCTGGTATTAGTACTTTAATCTCTTGGTGTAATAAAGTTTAAAAGTGATATTAGAGTGTAAAGTAGCCCTGTGACCTCAGTTTGGTGTAGTGGTTAAGTGTGCGGACTCTAATCTGGGAAAACCGGGTTTGATTCTCCACTCCTCCACTTGCACCTGCTGATGTGACCTTGGGTCAGTCACAAGCTCTGGCACAGCTGTCCTGGAAAAAGAGCAGTTTGTGTCAGAGTTCTCTCAGCCCCACCCACCTCACAGGGTGTCTGTTGTGGGGAGGGGAAGGGAAAGGAGTTTGTAAGCCGCTCTGAGACTCCAAGTGAAGGGCGGGGTATAAATCCAATCTCTTCTTCTTCTTTTAACCCTTGTCCTTTGTTTGAACCTGTTTAACCCTTCCCCCACTGCAGTAAAACTAGCCAAGAACGTCTGAGCCAGCTACTACACCTGAGTTGCTTGAGCAGCTACAACACTGAGAAGTTACGAAATGTTGGTACCTAAACGTATTTTTTAACTATTTGCCCTCATTATTATTTTAACCCTTTGCATTTTAGCCTATCTTGATAGAATTTTATATTAAAGCTTGATAGATAGATGCCACTTATGCTCTCCTTGCTCATTTGCTAAACTCGTCTGTTTATTCCCTTGTTCCAGACACTTTGTCACTGGAGCTGGGACACTTCGCCACTGGAGCGGGACTTGCTACCTCCTGTTTTTGTTGCTTTGCTTTTCCATTTTGCAATTCTTCTTTATTGTATATATATAATACAGTTTTCTAATGCAGTTTTCTCTAATTTTGTGATTGAGTTTTTATTGCATTGTTTTTGTATATTTTATTTCAAAGGTTATATGTAAGTATATGTAAGTATTTTATTACACCATTTGTTTTATATTGTTCCTATTGCTTTGTTTTTCATTGTGTAACCTGCCTTGTGTCTCATGGACAAACACACCTTTCAGGACATGATTATGGTGGCAGATCTAATCTGTCCTTATATATATATCAGGTGCAGTATGGGGATCTCTCCTCACAACATCCCTGTGAGGTAGCTTAATGATTGTTTTTAATACCATGTTCATCATCCAGAGCCCTGCGGTAGTAGAGATGGGGCAATTCATAAACTTAATAAATAATAATTTTTAAAAATCCCTTTCCTCTGCTGGCAAAAATTTACTTACTTCATCTATACACTGCCTTTCTCTCGAGTGGGGACCAAGAATGTTATACTTCTTTTCACTCTTTTATCCTCGCAATGACCCCGTTACCCAAATGGGCCAATTGCCTGGTGTGCCGACACCCAATGAAGGACACAGCAAGGAGATTGCAGAAGCAGACAGAACTGTGAAAGTAGGATAGGCTGC
Organism: Gekko japonicus; assembly: GCF_001447785.1. Classification (NCBI taxonomy): domain Eukaryota; kingdom Metazoa; phylum Chordata; class Lepidosauria; order Squamata; family Gekkonidae; genus Gekko; species Gekko japonicus. The sequence continues at coordinate 25,665 of NW_015167531.1, read as the reverse complement.
AAGTGTGTGACTGGCCTAAGGTTATCCCATGAACTTGATAAGTATAGAGATATTTGAACTCAGGTCTCCCCCATGCTCATTACATCACTCTGGCTTTTATCTATGTTATCCTAGTCATATTGCCTGTGAGTGTCCTTCAGGACAAATTCCATGATACACGATGGAGGTTTCTGAGGAATCACAAGGGGAGGGTATAAATATATGAGAAATCGCCCCTTCCAGGATACTATAAGTCTGAGAAGAGCAGCTTTTTTTTTCTTTTTTGAATTGCCCTCAACATTCTGCCCCCCCCCCCCCCCCACCGATGACAATGAGCACATTAGTCCTCTTCAGACAACTTGGGGAGATGTATTTTTCTTCAATAAAGTTATTCATGCATACTTAGGGAGAACAATATAATGACAGTTCTTCTCTTTATTCTCTCCTCCTCCTCCATCATCTTCTTTATATACGTTGTTCTTCACTTTTCCATTAATCTACCCCCCCCCGCCCTTAGTTTCTACTGATGCGAGAATGCTGCTCCCATTTAGAGCTAATGGCTTTTACCTGCTAATGGTAGAGCCGATCTGGCTTCCCTTTTGCTATTAAACTGGCCTGAACTTTTCTATTTCCTGAGTTGTTTGATGTAGCTCAAAGTTCTCTTTGGCTTACACCTGAGAGCTTCAAGCATAGCTCATGGGCCCAGTGCAGAGACTCAAAGGCACCTTTTTTGTGAGAGCTATGCAGTCCTTCTGGCAAGGTTGCCCACATTTCCAGTGTCTGCATACTGTATACAGAAGATATGCAGAAATCCTGGCACAGATTTTGGTTGCCTGAGAACTGAAACTTTTCTGTACAAAGAAAAACCCATGAGGGTCTCAAGTCCTTCTAACCTAGTTTGGAAATGCACAACAGTGCCTGTTGTTTATACATGCCATCTCCCCAGTGGTCCTACCTATCTAGAGGTATGCCACCTCTACCTGTTTGAGGTCACTAACAATAAAAGAGGCAACCACTAAAAATACAAATTAAAACAGTAACATGGTAAAAACAGTTCACTAACAGTGCCATCCTAAATAGAGTGACACCTTTCTAAGACCATAGGCTATTGTGGATTTAGAAGTAGGGTTGCCAGGTTCCTCGGACCAGCTGGTGAGGGGTGGGGGGTGAATTTACTGGGAGTGGGAAGGAACGCTGAAAATAAATGCAACATTCCTATGTGATCTGGAAATGACATAGGCATGTTGGGGACATCAGGGGCAACACCCCGGTTTTTTTTGTTTTTTAGCTTCTACCATAAAGTTTTGCCCAAAAACCAGAGCGTCATCCCCGACATACCTACATCACTTCCTGTTGTGGGTCAGCCAGGGCTCAGGAATACTAAGGATTCCTCAGGAGAAGAGGACTCCTCAGTAGATGAGGAGCCCTGTGTAGCCATCTCTGAGTCAGCAGAAGATGGCAAACAGGAAGATGAGCTGCAGGCTTGTCAGAGTTCACAGCTTACAGCTAGTGCAGAGCCACCAACACACTCCAGCCCTGATCCAACAGGTGAAACTCAGCTGGTCATTTCTAGTCCTCCAGTATTACCCACACCCTTAGAGTGCTGCAGATAGAAGCTAAGAACAGAGCTACAGGAGAGACAGCAAAATGCATGCCTCTTGGCTCAATGCCAACTGCTTGCTGATAGCAAAGATGAGTAGCTACAGAATTACTCTCGAGCAGCTGGCTGCAACCATGGCCCTTCAGCATATAGCTATAAAAAAACAGCCAAGGGAGGCTGTTAGGTATGAAAGCAACAAGTTGAAATCCCTCTGACACCATGACATTGGATCCTGAGTTCTTCCTGTGACTCTTTGGACTGTACCCTGACTCTGTCTTTGTCTCACTCTTGAACCTGCTCATATATAACTCTTGGACTTCCAGACCTTGCTGTACAGACTGACCCTCGGACCAGACTCTTGGCTCTGTGCTTTGACATTGGACTGGACCTTGACTACACTGCTTGAGTTGGTGCCCGTGCCTTATTCATTCCGCACTCTGACAGCATGGCCCCAACACTTCTGTCTCATGTAGGAATGTTGTGTTAATTTCCGGCATTCTTCCCTGTTTTGGGGGGTAATTCCCCCCTCAGCCAGCTGGCCACTGGTGGAGAGGTGGGCTTGAAAGAAGGGGACTTCTCCTCCACTGGGGGGGATCTGGTATCCCTATTTAAGGGTGTAACTCTCCTCTGAATGGCCGTGTAAAACCACCCCTACCAACAATGGAACCACCCACATCAGCTGTTAACAACAGTGCGATCCTAAACAGAAATTTGGAATTGAACTGTAAAACCATTAAAATCTCAACACGATGAAATGTTACAAAGGGGGCATGAAACAGCTATTAGAATATGAAAAATGCAAGATAATAAATAGGGTTGCCAACCTCCAGGTAGTGACTGGAGATGTCCTGCTATTATAATTGATCTCCAGGCAAAAGAGAAAATGGCCACCTTAGAATGTACGACTTTATGGCATTATGCCCCATTGAAGTCCCTCCCCTCCCCAAATCCCACCCTCCTCAGGCACTACCCCCAAAATCTCCAGGGATGTCCCAACCAAGAGCTGGCACCCTAATAATAAAACTAACAGCCAAATAAAAGGTGGGCCAAAACTCCAGCAAACAGCCTGAGTAAACAAAAGTGTTTTAGCCTGGCATCTTAATGCTGACTGAGGAGAGGGCAGGTGGGTCTACGGGGGAATTCCAAACACCACCATTGAGAAAGCCCTGTCAGTAGCGGCCATCAGTTTCACCTCCCCTTTCAGGGGTACAGAGATCCGAATTTGAGATGTGACTCTTACTTGGTGAGCTTAACAGTACAAGAGAAGGCAGTCCTTTAGGCATCACTGAAACCTTACAAACTAGACCCATAGATGTGGGCGGCATGCAAGTTAAAATATTAGGTGTTTTTCTGCTACCTAAACTAGACAGAGCTTCTTCATAGTGTTATCTTGTCCTAAAACCCTGAAAGAGAAGAAGAGGAAGAGACTGGATTTATACCCCGCCCTTCACTACCCAAAGGAGTCTCAGAGCGGCTTACAAACTCCTTTCCCTTCCCCTCCCCACAACAGACACCCTGTGAAGTAGGTGGGGATGAGAGAGCTCTGACAGAAACTGCTCTTTTTCAAGGACAGCTGTGCCAGAACTATGGCTTGCCCAAGGTCATCCAGCAGGTGCAAATGGAGGAGTGGGGAATCAAACCCGGTTCTCCCAGATTAGAGTCCGTGCACTTAACCACTACACCAAACTGATGGATCACATCACGCCAACCCCTCACGATACGGAGTTGCGTCAATTTCCTTGCAGTGGATCACTACACCAAACTGGCCAGGATTGTGTAGTGGTTAAGAGTGTTGGAGTAGTACCTGGGAGACCCAGGTTCAAATCCCATGCCATGGAAGAATCTCGCTGGATGACCTTGGCCAGTCACACACTCCCAGTCTAACCTACCTCACAGGGTTGTTGTGAGGGTAAAACAGAGCAGAGGAGAATGATGTCAGCCACTTTGGATCCCCATTGGGGAGAAAGACGGGGTATGGATGAATTAAAATACGTACCAGCCACATTTTTATGTCCAGCTTGGAGACAGATGGCAGAGGGTGAGCAGCTTGCCTAAGAATATGTTATGAGATTATGACAGAGGCAAAATTTGAATCTGGACCACAACTCATTTGCTAAACCACTGTGCTAGACCAGTCGCCTGTTGATTCACCAGTCTTCTGGGATGTTTGTTGTTATTCTTAACCTTTAGCCCACCTATCTTACTCAGACACTGAGGGAGATTTAAAGCAAAAGATATTACAGCTTTTTATACCTAACAGCTGTAGTTTCTCTCTCTCTCTCTCTCTCTCTCTCTCTCTCTCTCTCTCTCTCTGTGTGTGTGTGTGTGTGTATATATATAGATATATCTCTTCTCTCTCTCTCTCTCTCTGTGTGTGTGTGTGTGTGTATAGATATAGATATATATCTCCCCGATGAACACAGTAAATATCCAGCTAGGCAAACTAAACTGAAACTGGAGAGGGGAGAATAAAGCCAAGTGGGAAAGGAGTGGAGAGGAGACAGCGGGAGAGGGAGAGAGGTGGCAAAAAAGGGTAAAAAGAAAGGCACTAATTAGAGCCTTCGTCACAAGCTGAGCGATGTGCCAGGCTGACAGTCAGTCAAGCAGATAAGGGCAGATGAGTTAAAATGTAGCCCCAGGTTCCCCAGGCCCAGGAGGGGCTGGCAGACAAGAGCAGTGAGCAACCAGGAAGCCAGGGAAAGGTCATTAGCATGCAGCCGTGTTAGGGACCCTGGCTTTTTGTTGTCATCCTGGTACCATTAACCATTCCTTGGCTTCTGGAAAGCAAAGATGGGCCCAGGAAGGCACTGAGGCCTGTCTTACCTTAAGTATGTGGAAGAATGAAGTGGCAGAGTCCTGAGGTGGTAGGATGGCTCACACCAGGGATCCCTAAAGTTGTGACTTTGTGCGCCATGGTGCCCACCAAGTGTTTGTGGGAAGTGGGCACGGCCAGCTAGGGCTTTTGTCCAGCAAGATGTCTGATTGACTATTAGGAGTTGCCAACCTCCAGGTGGGGCCTGGAGATCTCCCACTTTTACAACTGATCTCCAGCTGATGGAGATCAGCTCCCTTGGAGAAAATGGCTGCTTTGAAGGGTGGACTCTATGACATTGTACTATGCTGAGGCCCCTCCCCCTCCCAAACCCCATGCTCCCCAGGCTCCACCCCCAAAGTCTCCAGGTGTTTTCCAACCCAAACCTGGCAACACTATTGACTATTGGAGATTTGACTGTTTGGGCAGATTTTTTTTTTTTAGATGTTGCTTTGGCAGCAGCTGCCACCATGACACAAGGATCTGCACTTTGTTACTGAAGTTAAGCCGTGGTAATCATTTTATGGCTGGCTCCGCTTCTTGCAGCAGCCATTTTGTAGAAACCATTTTGTTGCTGCACCCACCATGCCCTATCAGAATTCCAAATGTGCCCACAGGCTTGAAAAGGTTGGAGATCCCCGGCTCACGCCTTTTCAGGCTGCCAGCAGTGGATTCCAAGTTTCAATATTCCTTTCCAATTACCAAAAAAACCCCAACCCTCAGTGCAAATAAAAACTAACAAAGCAGGGAGAAAGCTTCTGCTCCCTTTCTCTTCTTGCTGTGCTGGACTGACAATAGGCTTGTCACTCCTGACTCCTCCCCTCGACCCTTGCTGGGTCTCTTAGCTCTAGTGGTGGCAAAAGGCAGGTGTGGGGAGCAATGTCATGACATCACTTCTGGTTTGTACCCAGAAAAACCAGAGAGACAATGATTCCTAGAGCATCCTCATGAGACCTGACTATATGTGCTGGAATATGAGTGCACATTTTGGAGTTGTTGTCCCTGTAGAGCACATGCCAACATTTGAAAGAATACCCTAAAAAAGATGAGTAAATCGATCTGAGCACAGGAATGCTTGCTGCTCGCTAAACAGCAGTTTGCCTCCTGCTGTATCACAGGGATGCACAACTGCTATAAAGCTGCCATAAAGCACAGCACTGGCAAATGCACCACTCATTCATGGAAAGAACAGCAGCGCTTGTGACTGAGCTAGCAAATCTAAGCAAAGACAGCATCCATTTGCATGGTTAAAAGCATATCTGAAATGTGTTCCTTGGTTTCTCAGAGTTTGGGTTTGTTTGTTTTTTAATTGCTGATCCTTGAACAAAGTGGAACAGAGCAAATGGTTGAACCATCTATGAGGTGCTCTCACATGCCTCATTGTGCCTTGGGCCTACAAATTTGTGAAATGGAGCTAATATCCTGCTGCTTTAATGGGGTTTTATACTCCAAACGAGTTTGAAATGTTATGTGAATCCAGGGCTATTTTTGGGCAGGAACGGAGTTCCGGCTGGCTTCAGAATTGGCCACGCCCACTACAGCCAAAACCTCTGCCTGCGTGGCTACAGACAGAAGGCCTGGAGAGCGACCCCTCCAACAACTCCAAGGCGGGCGGGCCAGGGGGCCCCATGGAAGGATTGGGGAGGCATTTAAATGTCTCCCTGTGCCTTCCCTGGCCTGTCCAAGGACTGGCTTGCCTGTGCTCCCTGCAGCCACGGGGGCACCTGGGCAAGCCAAGGGAAGGCAGTTTAAACAGCCTTCCCTTCCCTTCAAAGGGGGGCTTGCCCGGGCAAGCCAAGGGAAGGCATGGGGTGTGGCCTAATATGCTAATGAGTTGTGCTGTCAGGGGTGTGGCCTAATATACTAATGAGTTTCTGCTGTTGGGTGTGGCCTATTATGCTAATATGCTCCTGCTGGGCTTTATTCTAAAAAAAAGCCCTGTGTGAATCATAAACTGGCTGTACAATCAAGCATCAGATAAAAGGCATGGCATAAGATGAATTAAATCTAAATGAGCATGACCTATTAATCTACAATTAATCAGACATCTTCTTTAAGTACACAGAATAAGCACCCCATGGAAACAAATCACAGTTTACTGAAGCCAGAATCTGGGAATCTAATCTAGTTTTGCCAATCCATGCTGCTCTATCCTTGAGGCTAGACTATTGTAACATGGACTGTGCACGAGCAGCCCTTAAAAACATCTCAGAAAGCTGAATTAATGCAAAATCTTTTCTGGCACACAAGGTTGCCTGATATTGAGTGAAACCATTGGTTTATTAACATCGGCATCATCTTCTCTGACTAGCAGCAATTCTGCACACTTTCAGGTCTTTCACACAGAGGTCATTTCGGGGGGGGGAATGCGGGGGAACACAGTTCCCCCGGGTGAGGTGCAGGGGGGCGGGGCACATGATTGAAGCCCCGCCCCCTGCTTCCGGCCGCCCCGCTTCCAGCCCTCATTCAGCCAGGAGGAGGCAGGAGAAGAGGGAAGGTAAGTTGCTTCCTCCCCGCCTCTCCCCACCCCTGCCTGCCTGGGGCTAGGGAGGGCCTTGGCGGGGCTTCCTCGCACTCCCGCTGGCCTTGCAGGTCCACCGCCGGGCCTCTGATGTCAGGGGGTGTGGCATATGCTAATGAGTTATGCTAATGAATTCCCCTAGCTCTTTTTCTACGAAATGACCCCTGCTTTCACATCACCTCTTACCTTAGGGTTGCCAGCTCTGGGCTGGGAAATACCTGGAGATTTTGGGGTTGGAGCCCGCAGAGTGTGGGGTTTGGGGAGGGGAGGGACTTCAATAGAGTATGATGCTATAGAATCTACCTTCCAAAGCAGACATTTTCTCCAGATGAACTGATCTGTTTCCTGAAGATCAGTTGTAATCCCAGGAGATCTCCAGCTACCACCTGGAGGTTGGCAACCCTATTGACAACCCAACACCTGCTCCTTCTCACTGAAGATGCCAGGAACGGAAGCTGGGACCTTCTGCAGGCAAAGCAGATGCTCTTCCACTGAGCCACAGCCCTCCCCTTAGAACAACTGCATTGGTTGCCTATTTCTTCTTAGGCTCCATTTAAGATGCTGGTTCTCTATCAATTCAATTCAATCTACTTTATTGCTTTTCTAGTAATGGGACTCACGCATCTGAAGTGCTCTTTCCCCTGGTATGAACCTGGGTTCCAGCTTTTCTCCTCTCAGTGTCCCTTCCTCCATCCAACAGCGTTGCCCTGGGTCAGAGTGGGGGCCTCTTCAGTCATGACCCCCATGCTCGACAATGATCTCCCAGAGGAGGTCAGAAGGGCACCATGTTTTGGGAAGGTGTTTACAAGATGCAGTGAGCCTTTTCCTTGAATAGTGCAATGAATTGTTGATATTAATTTGAATGGGTTTTTTTTTTTGGTTTGGCAAGCAGTTATGATTTATAGGGTATAGTTTTACAGTGTTATTATTTTATGATTTCCCCCCCTGATATGTACCTGTTTGTCAGCCACTGTGGAACACCTTCTTAGGGAAATGGTTAGGGATGCCAGCCTTCAGGTGGGACCTGGAGATCCCCTGAAATTGTAGCTCATCTCCAGACTACAGAGATCAATTCCCCTGGAGAATAGGGATGCTTGAGAGAGTGGACTGTATGGCGTTGTACCTTCACGGCCTCTGTCTCCCCCAGACTCCACTCCCAAATCTCCAGGAGTTTCCCAGTCTGGATATAGCAACCCTGGATGGTGGAATATAAATGTTTAAAATAAATAAAACAATTGCTATAAAAAGATTCCCATAATCAATCATATTTCCTTTTTTTATGCTGGATGGCTGGGTACCAGTGGTAGTCTTCCTGTAAATTAATACATGTATAAGTAAAACAATTAAAGCAGAAAGCTGCCGGAAGAGATCAAGGTGCTCTCAATGAAAGGAGCTGAATCCAGGCATGATGGAAAGGTGCCTGCCTGTCTCCCTGCCTCCCTCCCTGATGGTACCAGCAATTACTGTTAGAAGTCAGGATGACAGTCATGTGTCAATGTTCTTTCTTTTGTTGGTTCCATTTCTTTGCTTTTCTCGGATGCCTTTGTAGATTCATATGTATTCTGTATGTGTGTTGTGTACAGTTTATTAGTGTATGGTAGGTGTATGTGCTCTTATATCACTGATTCATTTAGCATGATGTACAATGCTGATTTATGAACAGGCAATATCACTGAAAATTTACCCAGTGCAAGGAAATGGAAAAATGGCTTGGAAAGAAAGAGTCACAGGATTGACTCATACAAAGGAGAAACAAAATCAAGATGAGGATGTATTGAGGTTGAAAGGAGTATTTTGCGATTCAGGGTCAGAGGAGGGAACGGAGGCAGCCCCTGCTTTGTGTGACTCTGTGGAGCACTGGTGAGCTAGAGATCACCGATGCAGTTCAGAGATTCTGTTGTTTATGTCGCATTTTGAGGCAACCAAAACGGGGAACCCCTGACAATCAGCCAGCCCACTGTGGCGTCCTCCTCAGGGTCCATCACAGGGTCAGAGACGATGGGCTGCTGCAGGGCTGCTGCCTGGCTGCCCAAAGCCCGAGTAAACAGGCAGCCTTTTTGTTTGCTGGGTAGGAGGTAGCATCATAGCCCTGTCACCCGGAGCACAGAGGACAGCAACCATATGCCTTCCGACCTCCCCTTGCTTTTCTAGGAAAGTCTCAGCCTGCTGGGCATTTCCTATCAGAATAGTTAAAAGATGGATGCTCGGATGTGGCCTAGGAGGGTGCTCCTATGGTTCTGTGCGCTGGGAGCAGGCAGAGGGAGGGAAAGGTTTGCAGGAGGGAAGGGCGGCTGGGCTGCCAAAGAGGAGAAGGAGGAACAAAGAGGCCAGGCTGGTGTGTATGAAGCCGGTCAGCGTTGGGATGAGCCTGGAGGGTCCCTTCTCCCCTCGTCACACTGATTGCACTGATGGGCTTGCTGGGTGGCCGGATCACCAGCCTCCGTCGTCGTCGTTGTGCTGCACAACATTCGCCAGGGTGGGGGAGGGAAGATGAGGAAGGGTGGGTGCCTCCAAGCCTCATGCACAAAGACGCAAACACAAATTGGAGAGGGGGGAGTCTAGGGTTGCTCTGGGCTACTGATTTGGCTGCTGCCTGGCACTTGTTTCTTCCCTCCTTCCTTGTTTGTGCCAATTGTCATCTGCTTGGCTGTGGAGAAATGCAAGCAAAACATGCCCCCTGGTTCCAGGGACTGGGGAAAACAATGCCAAATCATCATGAAATAACTGTAGAGAAAAGAGAAGAGATTGGATTTATACTCCACCCTTCACTTAGTGGTCAGAGTGGCTTACAAACCCCTTTACCTTCCCCTCTCCACAACAGGCACCCTGTGAGGTAGGTGGGGCTGAGAGAGCTCTGACAGAACTTTGGCTTGCCCAAGGTCATCCAGCAGCTGCAAGTGGAGAAGTGGGGAATCAAACCCGGTTCTCCCAGATTAGAGTCCATGCACTTAACCACTACACCAAACTGATGGATCACATCACGCCAACCCCTCACGATACGGAGTTGCATCAATTTTCTCGCAGTGGATCACCAACCTGGGTAAACTCTGTGACTTCTGGGGGATTCTGAATTCTGCAAGGCCCACATCAGAGGTGAATTTGGATGGTTATGCTTCTCTGATGGCGTGGTAGGATAGGACGTGTTTGTTTGGCCCTTCTCATCTCATATGACAGTCATCATAACATTTCTTGCTTTTTGGTTGTGAACTTAACAAACCACATTAGATGGGGGAAGAGCCATAACTCAGTTGTACAGTATTTTCATTTCATGCAGGGTGTCCCAGGTTCAATGTCCTCTTAAAACCATATCTGGTAGCAAGTGCTGGGAAATCTTTCTGTCTTATATCTTCCATGAACTGAATTTTCTCAATCGAAGACTGAGGCATGTATCCCCTGATTCATGATTAGGTAGTCCAAATGAGCTGCTTAGATTGTAAACCAGAGAATTGCTTGAAGTTCATCCCTCCTTTGTGCTCACATAGTGTGTGCATTCTTTAAATGACCAATATTGGCTAGATTTCATCGCACCAAGAAGTAAATCACAAGAAATGATCATAAGATTTGTTGGAGTAGAAAGAGCAAGAGTCCAGGAGCACCTTAAAGACTAACAAAATTTGTGGCAGGGCAGGAGCTTTCGTGAGTCACTGCTCACCTCTTCAGATACAGCTGGAGGAAGAAGCTGGTACCCTGCCACTTAGTTTCTTAGTGCTACTGGACTCTTACTCTTTTCTACTGCTACAGACAGAATAACGCTGCTACCCATCAAGATTTGTTGGGTTCGTGGAAAGCTACACTAAGAGTAAGTCACTTAAAAAAAAAAAAAAACCCACCATGAACTGTATTTTGTTTTCCTTTTAACTATATGCCTTTTAAAATTGGAGCTGACAACAGGGAGGGTGGCTGCTCAGAAAAAGTATTGTAATTATGTGAGAAAATGGTGTACTCATGTCTTAATGAACTTGTATTGGAAGACCTCAATATGGTACTGCCGTTTTCAGTAACAGCACAGCATTTCATAAAGCAGGGGTGGCCAGAAGGTCATTCAGGAGTGACTCTCCAAGAAGTTAAAAGTAGCTCTCCACCCTTTTCCCCAGGCCTGCTGTTCTCACTTTCTTCTCCTTCCTTTTAAAGCCACTGCAGAAGCCTTTCTCCTCTTTCTCTTTTGTGTGAGGGAGAGTGAAGCCAATGCACACACCTTTGCTCTGGATGGGAAAACAACAGCACCATCACCTTTTCGATCCTCCTCCCCTTTCAGATGTGAACACAGGCACCCTTGCAATGGATGGGAAAATTGGTACATTCCCCGCACATCCAGGGTGTTTAAAATGTAGAGGCAAGTGCGTATAGTTCCACTGCAGGACAAGTTACAATTGGGGAGGTGGTGGTTTGCTTTGCTAAAACAGGAGAGGAAAAAATTCCTCAACTGACAAATGCAGTTCTGCTCTAATCTTTGTATAAGCCACCATTTTGTGACTGGCTCCATGCTCTGAGCTGCCATTTTGGAACCTGAAGCTCCCACAGTCGAGTCCGACTCTTCGCGACCCCATGGACCACATCACGCCAGGCCTTCCTGTCTTCCACCGTCCTCTGAAGTTTGCTCAATTTCATGTTCGTTGCATCAGGGTCTTCTCCATGGAGTGCTCCCTTCTCATTTGGTGGCCAAAGTATTTGAGCTTCAGTTTCATTATCTGGCCTTCCAGGGAACAGTCAGGGTTGATTTCTTTTAGGATTGACTGATTTGATCTTCTTGCAGTCCAAGGGACTTCTCCAGCACCATAGTTAAACAAATAAGTAGTTCCCAGAAACAAAAATCTGCCCTCCATGTCTTAAAGAGTGTAGCTACATCCTCCATTGAGAGAAACACAGCAGTGCCATCGTCCAAAGGTAGAGCATCTGCTCTCTGATCCCTGATTCAATCCCTGGCACCTCCAGTTAAAAGATCGCATAGCAGATGATGTGGAAGTTCTCTGCCAGAGACCCTGAATAGCCACTTCCAGTCAGCCTAAACAACACTGACTTTGATAGACTGATGGACCGATTCCCCACAAGCAGCTGTGCCACCATCCCTCTTCCATTTGCCCCGGTTGCATTGGTCAATTTCACACTATTCGCTGCGCGGCTGCATTTTGACCCGCATCTCCCCCTGATTTCCCCCACATCTTCTTGATCTCAAAAAACAAGGATTGAGAAGACACGAGGGAAATCGGGGGAAGATGTGGGTTCAAAATGTGGCCACGCAGCGAATAATGTGAAATTGACCGATGCAACCGGGGCAAACAGAAGAGCGACGGTGGCACAGATGCTTGTGGGGAATCGGTCATGGTTTGACTCAGTATAAGGCAGCTTCATGTAGGTGGTGTTCAGACTTCAGGGGAGAAATGTTCCCCTGGGAGAAAGGGTATTTGCAGGCTATGGTGGGAAAAGGGATTAAAAAAGAGAGCACCCGGTGATAAGAAAAGATGGCCCAGCTTTCTCCCGCTCTCCTCATCCACCTCCCATGCACTTCATTTCCCTGGACAGACCCTTGAATCCAGGCCAATCCCTCTGCTTATAGGAGTCCCATTCTGTGCGCTTGATATTTAACAGCTTTGGCGTCTCCCATAGCTGGGAGTGAAAAGAGAAGAAACGGCTCGGAATTGCAATAGAGCAAAATCTGCATACGCCGCCCGGGTTCCGTGTCCCTTTGCGATGTTTACTTGGAACTTCAAAGCTACGAGCTGTGGCATCTATTCAGACTTCATCAGCCCATCGCGCCCTTGATGCTGGCCTCGCAGACACTGCCGGCTCCATGCTGCTCCCTTGCCAGCCACCTCATTAGACCACGAGGGAACCGTTGTGTCTTGTGGCTGCTCCAGTCCTTTTTCTTTCTTTAAACATTCTCACAAAAAATACAGCAGGGAAGAGTAAGGAGCATTCTGGGGCAAAACTAGCATGCATTTTGCTCACCAAAAAAGAGCATTAACACAAGGCTTGGTAACACTAGGAAACTGTTAGCTGAAAAGCTTCTCCTGCATTCAAAGTGACAGATAGTTCAAAGATTACCTGGCTTTCAATGGCCCTTTTGCTCTACCTGTGTAATTCCAGCAATCACGATCTGAAACCCTGCTCTGCATCCTATTGTTATCTGAAATAAGGTGGCACCCGCACAAGACAGGGCTTTTTCGGTGGTGGCACCTCTGTTATAGGATACCCAGCACACAGATACTCAGCTAGCACCAAATATGCTAAATTTTCAGTGCCTGCTATAGACATAGTTGTTTAACTCAACGTCTTGCTAAATACCTATAATTTTAAATATGTGGTTATTCTAGGCTGGTTTTTAACGTTGTTTTGTCTGTAAACTACCTCAAGTGCCTTTAGTGAAGAGAGTGGGACAGAAATTATTAATGTATATGCTCTGCAAAGGAAACACATTTGTGCAAGACTTCCTTACTCTTCAATATTCTCTGCTTTTTAAAAATCCATGAGGCAGGCACTGATCTATGTAGGGAATGGAATTCCTGCCCCTTACAAACTAGAAATAAGGAATCCTAAGCAGAGTTATACCCTTCTAAGTCCACTGAGGTCAACGGGCTTAGAAGGGTGTTGCTCTATTTAGAATGGCTCTGGGTGTTCTTATATTTCTATAAGTAATTCAAAAATTAGAACATGTATACATGAAAGCAGCTTTCAGTTTTTGCATCCCTCCCTTCCTGCCCCTACCAGGTTATCGCTCATTGAATATTCTCATGCAAATTCACACCCAGAACACAGAAAAGTAGGGTATCAAGGAGAAGGCTAGACCAGGGTCATTTCCTGCAGGAGCACACAGGAGCGGAGCTCCAGCAGTAAAGAGCCCAGGGGGCGGACACATGCAACAAGCCCCACCCCCTGATCCCAGCAGCCCTCAGTCAGAGCAAGAAGCAGCCAGGTAAGTTGCAGAGCCCCCCCCCCGGCCCCTCGGTCCAAAACAGTCCAGTGGCACCTTTAAGACCATGTTTTATTCAGGCACAAGCTCTCCCGTTAAAGCTCTCCCTTCTCTGTGAGGGCAGTTCTGCACGTTCCCCCCCCCAATAGCTAGCAATTCAAAACTGTCCAGTGGAGCCTGAGCAGTGGGTGTTGCCTTCTGACACATTACGGTGATGTCAAGGGGTGTGGCATATGCAAACAAGTTATGCTGATAAGTTATGCTAATGAGCTCCTGCACCTCTTTTTCTATGAAATGACCCCTGGGCTAGACTATAGCCCTCCTTCTTGTGAGTATATAGCTTTTTATAGGGAGAGAATGTCTCATATTTAGGGTTGCCAACCTCCAGGTCAGACCTGGAGATCCCCCATTATTATAATTGATCTCCAGACGACCAAGTTCAGTTCCCCTGGAGAAAATGGCGGCTGCTTTGGAGGGTATACTCTATGGCATTACACCCTGCTGAGGTCCCTCCTCTCCCCAAACCCTGCCTTCCCCAGGCTCCACACACACCCCAGTCTCCAGGTGTTTCCCAAGACAGAGTTGACAACCCTATTTATAGTATTTATTTTTATGCAATTCTGTCCTACATTCTTAGTCTACTTGGCTCTCAGACTGCTGACATTAAAGTAATAATGCTGAAAATGAAACAGATTAAAGTTACTAAATATGCAGAGGAACATTTGATAATCTGAGAACACCACCACCACCACTACAGTCTGAAGTGGTACAACCCTGATTAAGTGAGAACCAGGCCATAGTCAGTCCTGACTAATAATCCTGAAGTGAATTGTTATGTAGGGGGATTCCTCCCCACCTCCTGCCTTCCTTAAATGGCATCCCTGTTGCTTCTGACTGGACCAATCTACATCTGTGGGCCTGTTGACTCCTAAGGATTGAGTCTTGTTAGTGTCAATTGATTGATTCCCATATTACATAAGAACATAAGAGATGCCAATGTTGGATCAGGCCAAAGGCCCATCCAGTCCAACACTCTGTATCACACAGTGGCCAGAAATACCAGTGCCATCAGGAGGTCCACCAGTGGGGCCAGGACATTAGAAGCCATCCCACTGTTGACCCCCCCAAGCACCAAGATGACAGAGCATCACTTGCCCCAGAGTCCCTATCTATACCTTGTGGCTAATAGCCACTGATGGACCTCTGCTCCATATGCTTATCTAATTCCCTTTTGAAGCCGTCCATGCTTGTAGCCGCCACCACTTCCTGTGGCAGTGAATTCCAAGTGTTAATCACTCTTTGGGTGAAGAAGTACTTCCTTTTATCTGTTCTAACCCGACCGCTCAGCAATTTCATGGCATGCCCACGAGTTCTTGTATTGTGAGAAAGGGAGAAAAGTACCTCTTTCTCTACCTGCTCTTTCCCATGCATAATCTTATAAACCTCAATCATGTCACCCCTCAGTCGTCGTTTCTCCAAGCTAAAGAGCCCTAAGCGCTTTAACCTTTCCTCATAGGGAAAGTGTTCCAACCCTTTTATCATTCGAGTTGCCCTTTTCTGCACTTTTTCCAAAGCTATAATATCCTTTTTAAGGTGTGGTGACCAGAATTGCACACAGTATTCCAGATGAGGTCGCACCATTGATTTATATAGGGGCAATATGATATTGGCTGATCTGTTTACAATACCCTTCCTAATAATCCCCAGCATAGCATTGGCCTTCTTTATTGCAGTCACACACTGTCTCGACATTTTCAGTGAGTTATCTACTACAACTCCAAGATCTCTCTCTTGATCAGTCTCTGCCAGTTCAGACCCCATCAACGTGTATTTATATTTAGGATTTTTGGCTCCAATGTGCATCACCTTGCACTTGGCCACATTGAACCCCATTTGCCATGTTGACGCCCACTCGCCCATCTTTGACAGATCCCTTTGGAGTGCCTCACAATCCTCACTGGTTTTCACCACCCTGAACAACTTCGTATCATCCGCAGATTTAGCCACTTCACTGCTTACTCCCAACTCCAAATCATTAATGAACAAGTTAAAAAGCAGTGGACCAAGTACTGATCCCTGTGGTACCCCACTGCTTACCCCCCTCCACTGGGAGAACTGCCCATTTATACTCACTCTCTGTTTTCTATTAATTAGCCAGTTTTTGATCCATAAAAGGACTTGTCCTTTTATCCCATGATTTTTGAGCTTACTTAGGAGCCTTTGATGAGGAACTTTATCAAAAGCTTTATGGAAGTCAAGGTAAACAATATCTATTGGATCCCCCTTGTCCACATGTTTGTTCACCCCCTCAAAGAACATTAACAGGTTGTTCACCCCCTCAAAGAACATTAACAAGATCTTCCCTTACAGAACCCATGTTGAGTCTGCCTCAATAGGTTTTGTTCATCCATGTGCCTAGAATTCTTTCCTTAATAATGGTTTCCACCAATTTACCCGGTATCGACGTCAGACTGACTGGCCTGTAATTTCCCGGATCTCCTCTGGAACCCTTTTTAAAGATGGGAGTGACATTATCTACCTTCCAGTCCTCAGGAATGGAGGCTGATTTTAAGGAGAGATTACATATTTTTGTCAGGAGATCCACAAGTTCACAATTGAGTTCTTTCAGAACTCTCGGATGTATGCCATCTGGGCCTGGTGATATATCAGTTTTTAAGTTGTCTATCATATTGTATGGGATGTCTATCATATTGTATGGGATGTGTTCTTTTACCTTTTAGGTAAAGGTAAAGGTTTCCCTTGCTAGAAAGCCAGTCAAGTCCGACTCTAGGCTCATCTCTGTTTCAAAGCCGAAGAGCCAGCGCTGTCTGAAGACGTTTCCGTGGTCATGTGGCCGGCATGACTAAACACCAAGGCGCATGGAATGCTGTTACCTTCCCACCGAAGTGGTACCTATTTATCTACTTGCAATTTCTTGCTTTCGATTTGAACTGCTCGGTTGGCAGGAGCTGGAACTAGAGACGGGAGCTCACTCCGTCATGCGGCAACTCGGGTCTCGAACTGCTGAACTACTGACCTTCCACAGCCTGCAGTTCAGCGTCTTAACCACTTGAGCCACCGCAGCTCCCTTTTACCTTTCAGCTTGATGTTATAGAACAGCTTCCCCACCATTACCACTTATATAGATATGTGTGTGTGTGTGTGTGAGTGTGTGTGTGTAGTTCTGAGACCTCCCCTATCCACTCTGAGCACTTGATAAAGTACATCCTTGCCTACAAAGGCTCGTTCTGTAATACATTTGTTAGCCAGTAACACAAAAGATTCCCTTTAGACTCTTTGTTGTTTCTGCTGCAACAGAGACACACAATTACTCATCAGCGAGGACATTTCCTTGGTGCAATTCTTCTTGCATGCTTAGATCTGTTGGAGACAGTAATCTGTTGTTTACTGTAGTGAAATTTGTGTGGTTATTATAGCTGGGCATTCTGAATAATTGCACTGGTCTCTGAAACCACAGGCAGTTCCCCCCTTTTAAACGTTCTTATTTTAGGTTTTCTAATGATGCTGTCAAACGGCTTTGTGTCATTTTGAACACCTTTGCGTGTGCGTGTGTGCCATCAAGTCACTTCCGACTCATGTCAACTCTCTGAATTAATGACCTCCAAACAGTGTTCCCTCTAAGCTGAGTTAGTGTGAGCTAGCTCAGTTTTTTAGCCTCCAGCTCACACATTTTTGTCTTGGCTCAGGAAGGAGGGCTCCAGAGCCAACTAATTTATGCAGCAGCCAAATCGCTTGCTCACAATTTTAATGCCAGTAGCTCACAAAGAAGAATTTTTGCTCACAAGGCTCCATAGCTTAGAGGGAACGTCCTATCCTTAACAGCCCTGCTCTGGTCTTGCAAATGGAGGGCCATGGGTGACTTCCTTGATTGAGTCAATCCATCTCATGTTGGTTCTTCCTCTTTTCCTGCCGCCTTCCATTTTTCCTAGCATTATTGTCTTTTCCACTGAGTCTTGTCTTCTCATAATCTGACCAAAGTACGACAGCCTCAGTTTGGTCATTTTAGCGACTAGGGAGGCTTGATTTGTTCTAGAATCCACTTTCGGACTTTCAGGAATGAGCATTAACCAACCGGTCAGTCAGTTCATTTGTCCAGAGATGTGACTTTTCCCTTAAGTATTTGTGCAATAACACTGAATTGTCTCCATGTGGTAAAACCGTGATACAATCCGATCTACTCTGGTCTGAGAAGGGGAGAGCTCATGGTACGCCGTAGTGAACTTGATGACCCCCATGAAGGTACTGACAGATGACACGAGAAGGGGGAGGAGCCAACAACAGCCAATGGTCATGGCCTTCACAGAATGTTGAAGGCAGCTGTGTGTTAGTTGAAGGAAACAAGAAGAAAAACAGAAAGGGAGGAGAAAGCCAGTGTGAATCACTTTGTAGTATCTTGGAGGGGAACTGGGGCTGAGAATTGCGCTCATGAGACCTGTGCCCTCTAACCTTGGTTATCAACTTTTAAGAACTCTTGCCACTTTGAAGCTAAAAAAGTATTGGTGGGGAGGTTAATTAATGTCAGAGAAGAATAACTTCCTTCAGACCTAATGGATCACATATGCACACCTAAACTGTGAAAGAGGCAGCTATATACTAGCAGTTCATGGAATACTGGGATTGGATGTGGGTAAAGTTAGGGTCAGGGAATGGGTGTTAAAAGTCATCTTTCCTGTGCAGTGTACCAGGCCTCAGCATTCAGGGAAATGTGCATCTGAGCACACAACGGACCTGTTGAGTGGGAACTGATTTTTCCAGACCAAGAGTTTAGCAATATCATGCTGCATTATGGGGGATCTGCTAAGATGTATCCCCCCAAACATCATCTCATGGGGCCCCACCTTAAGTACATAACAACATTCCCTTGCCAGGCCACATCTGCACATGTGTACTGTGTGTCCAGCCACTCACCTGAGCCACTCCTTACCACATTTGTCTTGCTCCTCTCAAGGCCCTTGATACAAAGTTGATTGAGGCTGCTGTTATAACTAGCCCGTGCAATGTATGGCTGGATGGGGGTGGTCTGTGGGAGGTTACAAGGCAAAATACAGAAAGGCTGATGGAGAAAGGAATGCGCGCTCCCAGTGGGTCACCCTTTCAATGCTTCTTTCCGCATAAACTGCGGATTGTGCCCTTGATTTCCACCCCTCCCCCAGCATACACCCTCCCTACCACCAGGAAGTGATACGTACTTTTATCATAAATATATAGTGACACAGGATGTGCTAATGGCCTCTGGCTCAGATGGCTTTGAAGGGGAATAGATCATTCATGGAGGAGAGGCTGTCCTCTGTGCACTGCAAAAACAGAGATGTTGCTGAGCAAGTAGCAAGCTATTATGCATGGTTTGTGAGATGCAACTAGCCGGGCTCAGTAATTCTTGGAGGATCAGTCTGTCAACAGCTACTAATTATAACAGACCCCCCCCCCATGTTCAGAGGCAGTGTATGTTTGAATATCAATTTCTGGGTAGCAAAAGGTGTGGGTGGGCTCTTGCCTTTGTCCTCTTGTGGGCTTCTTGGAAGTGTCTAGCTTGACCACTGTATGAAACAGGAAGTTGGACTAGAAGGACTTTTGGTGCTAGCTGGCAGGGCAGTTGTTTTGTTGCTTGCGTGGGGGAAGGCTTAGGTTCGAGTCCAATAGCACCTTAGAGACCATCAAAATCTTCAGGGTATAAGTTTTCAAGAATCAAAGCTCTATCATCAGACACAGATAGGCAGGTCTGCCAAAGGGAACTTTGACTCTCAAATGGAAATGGTTTTGGTCTCTCAGGGACTACTGGGCTCCATTCTAACTGTTCTACTGCAGACCAACACGTCTACCCTCTGAAGCTATCTTCATGGAGGAAGGAGTGCTTTTGCAAGAGAGTATGACCATAATAATTAATTGTCCTATGGCATTGTGTGTAGAATAGCCAGGAGATCCTAGGATTGTCTGGCAGCCACAAGTTCTAACTCTTAGCGTTGTGCTAGTGGTGAGCTAGACTTGTTTTTAGGGGCTGAGAGAGCTCTGAAAGAACTGTGACTGGCCCAGGGTCACCCAGGTTGCTTCATGTGGAGAAGTGGGGAATCGAACCCAGTTCTCCAGGTCAGAGTCTGCCGCTCTTAACCACTACACCAAACGGGCTCTCAGATTATGACCATATGGCTATTGGGCGGGAGGCAATGACTTTAGAGCAGACTCTTCCATTGCATGAATGCTTATTTGACTCAACTCTTACACTGGTATGAGAGAGAGAAAGGCCCAAAACGTTAACTCTCTTTTCTTTGCCAATCCACCACTTTCCAATGCGACCACCAAGGGAAGCAAGATGGATATTCATGTATTTATAGGTCTACGTGCTCTCGCTGGTCAGCATCTTCTTGAAGGGCTATTATCCCCCTTCTCCCTGTGGTGTTATGTAGGCAAGTAGGGAGCTGCATCAAGGAAATGCATTAAGGCCAATCGGCAGGAGAGCAGGGGCACCTCTGGATCCAGCTCCCTGCTGCTGCTCAATTATTTACATCTCATAATTCCCAGCAAATCGCTGGCTGTTTATTTATGCCCATCTATAATTGAAGAGTTTCCTAAAGCTCAGGCCAGATCTGCTCAAGTTATATCTGGCCATACTCTTGAAAGCTGTTTTGTAAACCCTGTCGAGAATTCGGGGTCTCAAGAGTGACTGGCCATCCATTGAGGAGACTCCCTTTTAATTTTTGGCTTCTGCGGGGACTGGTAGATGGTTTATCATCTCTAATTGGATGGCCTGCGCCATTTATGGAAATCCATTATGTTTTTTGAGAGAACGCTCAAGAGTGTTATGGGGATTCCATTTTTTTTCAAAGAAAAAGCTAGAGCCCAATCATTCTATTCCATCAGCTGCTGCTGGATCAGAGGTAAACTCTGAAGCCCAACTAGCCTTTGAGGGAAAGAGGAGACAATTTTTTTGCTGAATTATACACCATTTTGGTGCTGGAAAGTGCTGTCATGTGCTGACTTGCCGCAGGAAGTGGTGGCAGCTACAAGCATGGATGGCTTGAAAAGGGAATTAGATAAGCATATGTAGCAGAGGTCCATCAGTGGCTATTAGCCACAAGGTATAGATAGGGACTCTGGGGCAAGTGATGCTCTGTCATCTTGGTGCTTGGGGGGGTCAGCAGTGGGAGGGCTTCTAACGTCCTGGCCCCACTGGTGGACCTCCTGATGGCACCTGGTATTTCTGGCCACTGTGTGATACAGAGTGTTGGACTGGATGGGCCTTTGGCCTGATCCAATATTGGCATCTCTTATGTTCTTATGTTCTTATGACTTGTGATGACCCTTAGGGCTTTCAAGCCACGAGACAGAGGTAGTTTGCCAGTGCTTGCCTCTGCGTAGCAACCCTGGTCGTCCTTGGTGGTCTCCCATCCAAGTACTAACCATGGCCCACCCTGATTAGCTTTCAAGCTCTGATGAGATCAGGCACCTGGGGCATCCATGTCAGGACATACACCACTTTAGCAGTTCTCAGTGTCTGAGGTGAATCTTCCCAGCAAGGCTTAGGTGATGGCTATAAAAGATGCAAGATTCTTCTACAACCATCTGAATATGCTTTAATACTCTTTCTCTCACTCTCTCACACACCCGAGGAGCCCAATTACATTTTACCTTTTCTCTGAGGATATCCATGGTTCATCTCCAAAGACTTATCTTGGAGTTCTGTGATTCCCAGGTGCACGTGGGCCTGATTCAGATATGAACAACTGTGTCAGGGAGAGGGAGCTTAGATAGGGTTGCCAACCTCCAGGTGGTAGTTGGAGATGTCCCGCTATTACAACTGATCTCCAGGGGACAGAGATCAGTTCACCTGGAGAAAATGGCCACTTTGGAAGGTGACATTATAGCACTGAATTCCCTCCCCTCTTCATGCCCTGCCCTCCTCAGGCTCCACCCCCTAAAACTCCAGATGTTTCCCAACCCAAAGCTGGCAACCCTAAGCTCAGCCCTTCCCCCCTGTGCCATTTTCCCAACCTGAAATGGCCTTGGGGAGCAAACATTTGCCCCACTGGGGAGCATATCAATGAGCCTTCAGTGTACATGGAGGCCACAGTGAAGCAAAACAGTGGCTTCCTGGGTTTGTTTGTGAACTGGCCCTTCATGCAATGTTCCCTTGTCTTCCAATCAAGGGGATTGTATGCAAACACAGTGCGGGCTGTCACTTCAGTGATCCTAAGGGGTGAAAAAGGGAGAAGCCATTGTAATAAGCCAAGTGTTGCACATTGTGGTTTCTCCATTTGTATCTTATTGCTGTGCAGTGTGGGTTATCGCTCTGTTTACAAGACTCATCAATGCCACTTGGCTATGCACCAGTCCCACCTATGTTCTCAGAAGTGAAAAGAAGAGGAGTGCTAGCTCAATCTGTAGGGCCACCTGAGGCCCACCACTGCCTCTGCCTTACCACTCCCACTTATATCCCTCTCCCTCTGCCTGGGAGCCGCAGCTGCTAATCCGCCTTGCCTTCTTCATAAAACAGCCTGACAAGCCACATATACCCTGCAGGGTTTGTTGACCTCACGTGAGATTCCTTCTTCTTGCAAGAGTTCAGCAACCAAAGGGGTGGCCAAACCCTCAGATGAGGAAGGAAGGAGTCTCATGACAATGTATTGCAGGACTGTTTTTTTAAGAGGCCTGTATGAGGCAAGGAGGATTAGCTGGTCTAATTCCTAGGAGGAAGGCAGTTGCAGAAGAGAAGGCAAGTGCGATATTGCTGCTGCTTTCCCCAACCATTTCCATGGATGGCCACCCGAGTTGATCGCTTTGTGGTGCCAGCCCATGAGGAAGGGCATTCTGACCAACATCCATCCCAGGAAGAGCCATGCAGTGAGGTGTGGTCCCAGCCAATTGCTAGCACAGAACAAGCAGCCACAGGGAATCTTACTTCCCCTTTCCTCACTGAAAGAACTTCAATGACCATTAACTTTTGCCAGCAGATGTAAGAGGAAGGAGACTGTGGGTTCTGTCACCAGCCAGGGGACAATAATCAAAATCAGGGCTACTTAATAAAACAGAAACTAAAAAAAAAAAGAACCCTCTATCTCAATAGACCATACTTTAGCTAACGTAATTATCCACCTAAACGATTTAAGAACCTGTTTCAATTCTTGATATCGTGTTCTATTTTAAGAGTTGTGAGTTGCCTTGGAATACCATTTTTGCCTGAAAAGTGGAAAGGGCAATAGATTCAGGTAACAGATGCTACTGATAGGCAGTAGACTCCGAAAAGACAAAGTCATGTCTTTGCAGCATGGAATCCATCATCACAAGATTTAGTAGTGTCCATCAGTTTAGATGGCTAGCCAAGGGGAATAGACAACTTTATGGAGGCTAGGTCTATCTATCAACAACTATTAGGCATGGATACTTCCAGGTTCAAAGGTACTGTGCCAGCTGAACATATACAACTGCCTTATATTTCAGCAAGTCCTGGAGCATCACTCTGGGGCAACTCTTTTAAAACATCTCCGCACCAGGGGAGAATCTGAACTATCTGCAAAGAATAATTTAGAAGTGCACATAGTTCATAGAAATGCCTGCCTCATGCCTGATTTGGAACACAAGAACATAAGAGAAGCCAATGTTGGATCATGCCAATGGCCCATCCAGTCTAACATTCTGTCACACAATGGCCAAAAATACTATATGTTGGTCCACCAGTGGGGCCAGGACACTAGAAGCTCTCCCACTGTTGCCCCCCAGCATCAAGAATTAACAGTGCATCACTTGCCCCAGACCGAGAGTTCCTAGCTATACCTTCTAGCTAACAACCACTGATGGACCTCTGCTCCATATGTTTATCTAATTCCCTCTTGAAGCTGTCCATGCTTGTAGCTGCCACCACCTCCTGTGGCAGTGAATTCCCTTGGGGTGCAGAATCTCTCTTGGGTATCAAGGTCTTCCATGTTGTAGCAATTGGACACTCATGCCTCTTTGCAGTTGACTTCTGTTTTGAATTCTTTTGGTGAATTGGGCTGATTCACACATGCCTCTTCATCAAGAGCTTTCTCTGTACTCAAAGACTGTCAGCTACATGTGTGAACTGATCAGTGAAAAGCATTGTGTTAGAGGTTGCGTGAGCAGACATTAATGTTTTGTCAGGAGAGTTTATCTGTGATTAACCGCTCATGTTGTAAGGAGTCCCTCATCGTGTTAGTCAGCCACTGAGTCATAAACATGCATGTGTGGACTCTTGGGAAAAGATATATCTCAACCATTTTGGAGGGTGATGGAAGTTGGTAGGTTAATGGCAGAGTTCACACTTTTCATGTTGAAGGAAAGGGCTGTGGTTAATTAATTAATTATCATATGGCATTGAGTGTAAATTAGACAGGAAATCCTAAGATTGTCTGGCAGCCACAAGTTCTAGCTCTTAGCATTATGCTAGTGGCAAGCTAGACTTGTTTTTAGGGGCTGAGAGAGCTCTGAAAGAACTGCGACTGGCCCAAGGTCACCCAGCTGGCTTCATGTGGAGGAGTGGGGAATTGAACCTGGTTGTGACTGGTTGGTAGCACACATACGTGATATGTAGAAGGTCCTAGATCCAAGTACCAGCATCTCCAGTTCAGTGATGTCAAGGAGTAGACATTGGGCAAGACCTTTCACTTCATATGTTCCTATGGATACAGGAAAAGCCGCCTCAGTGGCTGGATAGACAATCTGGATGCAGAAGGTCCCAAGTTCAGTTCTTGACATCTCAGGAAGCCAATGTTGTGAAGACTTGTTCTTTATTTTTGTACATTGGACAGTTGCTGCCAGGTCATGGTGGGCAATAGTGAGATGAATGGACCATTGTCCTGCCTTTTTGTGAGGAATGTCATATATCCCACATTCATTCTGCAGTTAAAAGATCTTCAGTAGCAGAACTGGGAAAGATCCTGGCTGGGATCCCTGCAGATGCCAGTCACAGGAGGAGAATACCGGACTACATGGGCCAATGGCCCGACACAGTTTGGTACATTGTTTGTAACTATCCATGAGCTCAAGCTGTAAAGCTGAACTATCTTTTTCTCCTCTGTGGTCTGCAAAATCCCCAGGAGCCACAAAGGCTTGGAGTCGGCATCCAGCCTCCCTCTTCCCTCCAGTGGTTTCACCAACACCCACAATTGTTATCTGCTTAACAACCTGCTGTGCAAAGAGACTTGACAGTCATGGAGCAAGATCAGGAAATCAAAATAAGAAGGGAAAATGCACCCTCCCAAGACAGCTTTTATGTATCCAGAGAAGTGAGGTGGTTTCCAGCTCTAAATATTTAACATGATGTTTATGATCTGTCCTCTGGGGGAGAGCTGCTTGAAAGCTAATGTTTATGAAGTAGGTCTGGAGGGATGGAAAGGGGAGGGCGGGAGTCCTGTGCCAGAAGAACAAGAGCACGGATGGAAGTAGGTTCTGAGCCATCCGTTTTGTCAGACTAAAAACTAAAACCTGTCTTTTGGCATACGGTCACCACTTAGACTCAGGTGGGTAGCTGCGCTGGTCTGAAGCAGCAGAACAAAAGTTTGAGTCCAGCGGCACCACTTACAGTGTGCATCTTACAGGTAATTTCCTTCACTGCCAGTTCAGTGTGTAAATGGAACCAGGGGAAATGTCCCCAAATCAGATCTAGGTTCAGTGGGGACTTCTGAGGGGGAGGGATGAGGGGGACAGAATTCCAGGGGTCGTGGTCACTTGTTGGGGCCCTTAGACCTGGGGGAGGGGTGATTAAGAGGCTGGAGCACCTCTCCTATGAAGAAAGGCTGAAGAATCTAGGGCTTTTCAAGTTAGAAAAATATGACTGGGGTGGGAAAGGTGTAACGATATGAGCTTATGTCTGTATT